>NW_026262720.1:359896-910487 GCF_021869535.1 Mytilus californianus
ACTTATATCATAGGTTTATATCCAACAGTGGTCAACAGCCTAATGATCTCCGATCAGGACAGTCAACGGATAGTACGTCCACGACTGGCACGTTCAATAAAACATTATTTGATTGGTCCGTGACTAACTCTATTCAATAAAGAAATTAATGATTTGCTACTATAAATACATTTATCATCGTGTTTATAGGTCGAGTTATCTCGCCTACCACAATCTTGATAGTTCGCTTCTGTAAAAACAAATCTTAGTTCCTATCTAAAACAAATTATATATATACATATATATCAATATTAAAACAATTGAGGGAAGCATTTAATTATTTAATTGGGCGAGAAAAAAAAAAAACAAAAAAATCAAAAGAAAAAAACTATAATTTAATTTAAAATATAATTTTGTTTGATTACAGAAATTCTACTTGAACATTGTAATATCAAAAAAACTAGTAATTAACGTTTTAATAATTAAAAGTGAAATAGAAACTATCTTTCTATGTAAACCTAAACCAAACATGACATAAATGTGTCTTTATTTGCTTAAAATATCCAGGATTTTAAATATCAAAACGATAGAACAGAGGCGGATTCTTTTATGTTGGAGGGGGTGGGGTTATCGAAATATTCTTCTTGAGTGGGTGTAATGTAGATATCTCACCAAGCGAAGCGTGGCGAGAAATATTTTGTGGTAAAAGTAGCTAAAACCGCCTAAATCCATCCTGACAACAATCTACAATCACCATAATTCACAAGAAAACGAGATTGAACACGAAAACAAGTAGAACAGAGACAGTTCTCTATCTGGTGTACACAAGCTGACCCTCCATTTTAAAAAAGAAATCAAGCGAATGTTATGTCAACGGTTGCTGGGAAAACTGGTATTACATTCATATTAGTCAATCAAATATATTCATTTTCTTGGGATCCCATGTAATACGCGCGCGGTAGTACGGGTCGGGGGCCTTGACCGTTTATGCATACTTCGGCAAAATTAGGATTTCGAGCAGGATAAGTAAATTTCAAAGATGAAAGCACCCTGCTACATCCACTCAAATCATGGTTCAAAAATCTATTCACAGGTTTCAAAAGCACAACATTAAAATCCTTAAGAACGGAATACAATGAATTACCGGTATATATCTGGTCTTGCCAAGTATTTATATGCTACACATCTGATGTATTCCTTCCTTGTAATTTCATCCCTTCTATTTGTTGTAAATGCCAACTGTTGACGAAATCCATCTTTTCTTTCTCTGGTTTGCGTACAGACGTGGGCATTTCAAAAGTTCTACTGTTGACATAAGTAACGGTCTGGATTTTCTTGATGACATCCATAAAGACATATATGTTAGGGTGGTGCGAATAGATTCATCTGGGAGAAGGGATGGTAGCCCAAAATTTTACAATAGCCATTTACCAGGGTCACTTGATTTGTCTTTGGCACTCATACCACATCTTCTTAGATCTATTTATACTCTGTGCTTAGCCAAACAGACTGGATTTTACTCCTTATGTTTTGAGCAAGATCAAACCGACAACAATCTATTTGGAGGGGACAACAGTTATATACATGTTATAACCGACAATTCATAACATATATATGGCTAACGGAAAAGGTTTAGAATGATGAATAAAAAATAACATTCACATGAAATTTACCTGTACACAATCGGTACAAATGAAAAAAAATTGCGCAAATGAAAGATCGATTTTTTTTTAAAAATCGGTGCAAATGTCATACGCCCATAGTCACCCCGTATAACCCCGATACAAATGAATCCGGACGTTGATGCGTTCGAAGTGATAATCAGTACAACAATTGGGATGACAACAAT
Organism: Mytilus californianus; assembly: GCF_021869535.1. Classification (NCBI taxonomy): domain Eukaryota; kingdom Metazoa; phylum Mollusca; class Bivalvia; order Mytilida; family Mytilidae; genus Mytilus; species Mytilus californianus. The sequence continues at coordinate 361,725 of NW_026262720.1, forward strand.
TTCGAATGCCATTCTAGAACTTGTGTGGGAATCTCTCAATGTGTCTATGTACATGGTAGTTTATCTAATCAATTATACAGTTGTTGCATGTTTCAGATTGTGTATAGAACGTTTGATAAAACTGCTAGACGCAAAACGCACAGACATGGTGCAATTTTCTAAGCTTTATGAGGAAAACAATGTTGAATATCTGTTCTTACATATACTTTTGCGTAGCAATACTTCAAGCAATAATAAATAACTACACGTTAAATTACTAGGTGCATTCAACTGTTGTATATACACACAGAATATACACGATATCATACTAAAGTTTCCTCTTACTGTACCATTCGTTTCACCGAGTGTGTCATGTTCGTTGCTCTTTTATAAATAATCAATGTACAATTCGTTGACAAAAACCGTCACAAATCCCTTACTTTTTAAGGTATTCGAGATGGCATCAGCGACCCTTTTTCTGTGTTTTATTGTAAATTTTATTTGTAAACTTTGTCGAAATAGTAGACAATAAAATTATCAGTCTTTCAAGGCCAACATTGAAAAGCACACATCTGACGGCAATTTTTCAAATGAAGAACTAGGAATTTCAGTGTTATTCCAGATGAAAAAAAAGTTTCAAGAAATATATAATAGCCAATAAAAGTTCTATAACTCTTACTTTTCACAATTTTACTTTTCACAATTTGAGGCCCTTTCAAATGCAGATTTTGGTCAAAGTTAGCTAAAAAACGAAAGCAGCCATAGGATCTCGATGAATATTTTATGTCAAATGAATTAGATCATATTCCAACTGTTTTATTTATATATATATATATAAAAATGTAGATGTGGTGTGATGGCCAATGAGACAACTATCCACCAAAGTTGAAATGAAGTGGATGTAAGCAATCATAGTCCGTCGTACGGCATTCAACAATGAGAAACCCTATACCGTATAGTCGGCTATAAAAGGCCCCGATATAAAAAAAAAGTGAAACAATTAAAATGAGAAAACTAACGGCCTAATGTATAACTAAATAATTAACGAAAAACAAATATGACAGACATACCTTTGTACCACAGGCTCCTAACTTTGGAGAGGTAAATAAATAATGCGGCGGGGTTATACATGTGAACTCTCAACCCTCATTCTAACTCATTCTAACCTGGGACACTGGTGTAATTTCACAACATGATAAAAAAAAAAAACTGCACAAATCAGTTGCAATTGGTTTGACTCAAAATTCGATACGAGGCACAAAAACATCTAATATAAAACAATACACATGAAGAACCGAAATAAGAGTACTTGTAGTTACTGATAGTTATTTCGGAGCCAATTACAACTAAAAGATCAATCATGTTCAAGACTAAAGTATCAATCAGTATATGTCCAATGGATTTAGCACCAAAGACGTCATAGCAACGCATAAACTTTTGCAATGCCAAAAAAAAAAAGTAAACAGTATCGAGAGGATGTACGAGCTCATGAGTTCTCATAAGTGTGCATATTTAGTATTATTTATTTAGTTATGCTTTGATTTTTCAAACACAAATTCAATGTTAGTACCGATAAAACTATATGTAAAGATTTTACTACTGTTGATAAACTTTCCTTTAAGAATATTCTAAAGATTAATTAGTTTACTCGGATCTTGTCTAAATTTACGGGCTATTTAAACAACATCTCCGTAAAAATTGGGGTATGATATTTCGTTTTTTAAGAAGTATTCGACAGGTACAACCAAACTTTCTTACCAAATCTTTATTATATATGAAAGAATTTGGTAAGGTCTATTCTCATCTTGTGTTTTAACACCACTGTCTTAGTTTAAGCAGATGATTGACTTGCAAACATGTTAAACCAACCGCATTATGTACTGATGACCCCAAAGAATGAATTGGGAATACAGATATGGTCACTTTGGTCTTCTTCCGACCGGCAGGGAAACCCTCGCCAAGTTGTTCGTCCGTTTAGCTGTGCGAGATGTACAAGTACGCAGCATCGTCTAGTCAGAATGGGAATGTTATATATAATGCATCGTGTAGAGAGAGTGCCTAGCTCTCTGTACTTAAAGAACCCTTACAACAACTCTATGAGAGGTCCGAAGTGGCCTGTTGCAAGGCAAAATGTGTGTCTCTATCCAAAATACCCTCCTTTTATCCATTGGCAGTCCAAACTTCCCCGACGTAATTCTGGACAGCCCACCATTACAGAACCTATACCTAGTGTATACATTGTTAAATTGTGCTCATGTGGACGTTAAACAACCAACAATTAACCATTACGTACCGGTGTCATTGACAAAGAGGGCTCCAGAAAATTTTCACCAATACGAACTTTGAAAACGTTTCATATTTTATTGATAATTATAAAGACATGATAGCATCAACAAACCAAATGTCTACGATTAGGTAGATGATTGATGTTTTACCCAACCGCATTATGTACCGATGACCCCAAGGGTAACTGGGGAACATGCATATCGGTAGTAAGACTCTCGCTCAAGTGTCGCGTCCGTTTGGTTGTGTTGAGTGTCTTAATTAGCGGTCATGCCGGTCAGATTTTGGACGTTCACTCCGATGCCTCGTGTATAGAGTGCCATGCCGTCTGCACGTTATGAACCATTGCAACAACTCTTTGAGGGGCCCACAGGTGGTATTTTGCAAGGCTTAATTTTATTTTCCAATGCCAGTTTTAATCCGCCCCAACCACCACCACCACCATCTCATCCCAGGAACATATATATTGACATTAGATATACTGTTCCCAGCTCAACCCGATCAACCTTTATCATAGGACCTACATATTGTATTTATTGTTAATTAATAATGTACAAGTATGAAATATTTGCCATATGACGCTAGGAAACCAACAATTAATCATATTGCACGTGCATCAGTCAGTCCATTTAGTCATTTCTGTCCTATTTTTTAAGTTAAAAAAATATGCAGGAACTTGAGCTTCCTATTTAAATGCTAACATTCTTATCTTGCTGACAACTTTAAAAATGGCAAATGTTTGGAAAGTCACTTTTTGTGTTTCTAAATGCTTGTAGTTGCTAACTGTTGTAACATTGAATTTGTATTTCACCACAAATACAACCACACTTTATTTTAAGTATGTGTAAGGGAACAACCATTTAACATCCGGGGGGGGGGGGGGGGGGGGGGGGGGGTTATGGTTTTTTTTCTAAAAAAAATATTCTGATCCCTAATTCGGTGAAAAAAATATTCTGGTCAAGCAGATGACAAAAAAATTTATTCTGAATGTAAAATTCCCCCATATCTTATAGTGTTAAATTTTGAAAAAAAATAATCTGATTGATCGCGTCGAAAAACTAAATATATTTATTTCTGATTAATAAAAAAAAGCCATAACCCCCCCCCCCCCCCCCCCCCCCCACCCCCTTTTGAAGTTAAATGGTTGCTCCCTAAAGTTTTATATCATTGACAAATTTTAATTAAACAGGCGATTTTGGCAGGTTCAAAACGAAGTGGATCTATTTTGTGCATAAGCATAAATTTCGTCGAAAAAAATTCCAGAGAAAGATTATAGATTGATCTTTCTAAAGCATTAATTTGCATCTCTACCCCCGGCGATAGATTTTTTTTGGAAAAAAATCCCCAAAATGGGCAATAATTGCATCGAAAAAAAAGAAAGTCGGGTGCACCTTTTCATGTTCGGGCTTCTTTCTTGGAAACGTATAACGCAAAAATATTTAAAACATCATCTCGCTTCAGATTCTATTATTGTTATATATTTAGGCTACAGATTGATTAAATAACATTGAAAATTCCCAGTAATAAAAAATAAAATATATGGGTCAAGTGAAGAGTCATATAAACAGAGTAGGTGTGTTCGAATAACAATTTTTTACTAAAAGTACTTGACGTTGGACTTTTCAACTGGATCTTAAAAATGCATAACTTCAAAAAAACTTCATTTTATGTGTGTGTTTTCTACGGTTATTGGTCTTCAATCTCTGAAATTTTTTAGTCTGCCTTCCACGAAATATTTAATTAGAATTTTTTTAAATGTTTTTGAACTTTCGAAAATTCCACCAGACAACTGTTCAGACAATAGTTTTAAATAGATTGAATGCAGAAAAGTACATAAAATGATGCTCAATAGCTAGTAGATACATTTGTCTTTTAAAATACAACTGGCATATAAGGATCGTAATGGTGCTATGTGGATAAATTTATCGATTATCAAGAGTTAAATTGACAACGCGTCATCCGTACAATGGCTGCCAGTTTTACGATTGTAAAAATTGACTGGCGTAATGGGGAGATAATTTTGACGAAGTAGAATCCTGCCTGATTTGTTGTATTCAATTGCTGACCAGGAGGAAACCCAGTTGAAATCAAACAAAAGAAATGGAACTCTTTGTTAGAGAAGGAGAAAAAAGCCAAATTGGTATATTTGAATTGTTTACGTCTGTTTCTATGGGCTGTAAAAGTTTAATAAAAGTGCATAATTTAGGATTTTTTGCATCTTATATACATGTTTTGACTTAAATTATAGTATGGAGCTTCGAGATATTTGTAAACTTTTAAATTATAGACAAATTTTCATAAAACAGTCGATTATGGTAGGTTCAAATCCAAGTGGATATTTTTTGTGCATAAGCATAAATTCCGCCGAAAAAAAAAATCCATAAATACTATTAAATAGATAATAGATTCATCTTTTTAAAGCATTAATTTGCATCTCTGCCCCCGGCGATAGTTGTTTGGGGAAAAATCCTGAAAATGGACAATAGTTGCATTAAAAAGAGAAAGTCGATTGCATCTTTTTATGTTTGGGCATGTTTGATTCAACTGTTATGTCTTGAAAACGTTTGAAGCAAAAATATTTGCTACATCATCTCGCTTCATATTCTATTATTTTTATATATTTAAGCTACAGGTTGATTTAATAAAATTTAAAATTCACAGTACTAAAGAATGAAATATATGGGTCAAGTGAAATACCTTTCTAATGAGTCATAACAACAGAGTAGGTGGGTTCGTATTACAAATTTTTAATAAAAGTACTTGACGACAGACTTTACAACTGGATCTTAAAAATGCATAACTTCAAAAAACTTCATTTTTTGTGTGTGTTATCTAGGGTTATTAGTCTTCCGATCAGACAATAATTTTAAGTTGACTGAATGCAGAAAAGTACATTAAATGATGCCCAATAGCTAGTAGATACATTTGTCTTTTAAAATACAACTGGCATATAAGGATCGTAATGGTGCTATGTGGATAAATTTATTGGTTTTCAAGAGCTAAATTGGCAGCGCGTCATCCCTACATGTCCATTTTTACGATTTTAAAAATTGACTGGCGTAATGGGGAGATAATTTTGACGAAGTAGAATCCTCACTGTGACTGCCATGTTTTGCTTTTTTTATTTCTTGCGGTAGTATAGATAAGATCTTTTGTTTTATTATTTTTTAAAAAGCTAACATATTTTTATCCTATACGTGTGTGTGTGGGTGTGGGATTTGCTCATTGTTAAATGTTTTTTGGTAAACATTTAGAAAAATGCTATCAAATTGGCAGTCGGACGCGTATATCTGTCGAGCAATTGTATTTTCCTACCAACTTGCACTTCCAAATAGATAATGAAACTTCTTACGTGTACAAAATACCTCCAAGAGTATTTCAACAATACAACGGATAGTATATAATGCTTTATGCATGCTATGGTGGTAAATTAATTTTTTTAATTTGTATATAGGTTAAAAACACATGAAAGCATACTTTAATACGTACAAAGTTCATTTAACAAATACAATATTGTCGCAACGAATCGAACAGTACAAAACAGTGTAACGATAACGAACCGTACACAATATGAAAACAAAGACACGTTTAAACATGCATTTCTTTGTTTCTAGGTAAAACCTACGATCTTAATTAGTTTGTTAGTTTTAAACATGATATTTTTGAAAATGTATGTTTTAAAAAATATGAGGCACGAGAAACTTAAAATTTTGATCATCTAAAAATAGCAAGCATGCTTTTATCAGTGGCATGGTCGTGCGTTATTTAATATTTCCCTATAAAAATATCACATATTTGAAATACCTTGCAGTAAGTAATGAGGAGTATGGCAAAGAATATATTCGAGCAAATTATCCGAAGAATTAATATTGGACTTTCTTTAAAATTGTAAATTCTTCACTGTCTGAACTCAGTGGTACACGGTGTGTTCGATCCGACCGCGTCAACGTCCGGATTCATTTGTATCGAGGTTATACGGGGTGATAGTAGACAATGAAAAAATGTCCCAAATGTATCCGTTCGTTTGCATATTTACTGCCACTGTTTCGTTAGTAGTGCGTAATTTGCATTGAAGCATTTTTTAAAGATGAATACCATGTATATTTTTTTTTATAAATTTGATAGTTTATTCGCTAGTGTATAAAACCGTTGTGGTTAACTGTTCTTTTTTGTTGGATCTTATTTTACTTCCTTTTTTTTTTTTTGGGGGGGGGGGGGTTGTATAGAGAGTACATAAGTCAAATAAACATTGTTTAATTCATATAAATAGAAAAAAGTAAGCATCAGTAACGGGAATGAAATGATGCATTGTAAACAAAAGACACTATTTAAAATATATAGAAAAGATAAGCAATTATTATCTACAAATTTGCATTAGCATGGAAAAGGATTCACCATATTGAACTAACGACACGCGAATTCACACAATCGAAGAAGTAATAAAACCATATCACATGTTCAATTGCAAAAAACAATTAATCGAACAATTTCACAATTTGAAGTAATTTTATGAGATTGGACATTGATACGAATCTATATCCGCTGCGATGACAATTTTATTTTTCTTACAGCTTAAAGACAGTTAATTGCTAAATGACTCTGCAGCTACGTAATTTCAATAAGATTCAATTAGTAACAAAGAAAAGAATGTATATTATTTGACCAAATCTGTCTTTCAAGCTGAGAAACGGAGAGGAAATGGGGGTTATAAAACTGTCACATCTAACTAGGCTGCTGTTTTTTTCAAAGTTTGTGATAATCTCAAATGACGAAAGCTTAAAACTTTAAACTAGATTATTTCATATGATGCAATAGAACGATTAAACGTGAGGTTTTCATTTCTCTTTTAATGTATGTATAGCAATCATTAATATCTAATCTAGCTATTTTGTACCAAAAAATATGTCTAAACTCCTCTCGAAATGTGATAGAAAAAAGATCTCCAATGAACCCCAATTCTGAATAAATCAATACATCGAACAATTTATATGCTACTTTTTAATACTGAAATAGATAACAATACATTATATTAATGTCTTGAATATTTTAACAAACAAATTTTATAAATCTTTTAATATTTTTTTATAGGCAGTGGCTATTGTTACGGCTCTAGGTAAGCGGAAGTAATTTTTTACAGTAAACATGATTTAGTTTACAGATATGCAATTCAAAGAACTGATTCTTATTTCAAAATCTACTTTCATTGAAATATTTTTGACTAATTTTGTTAGATTGTATCATGTGTTATCAAATTTATATGCAATGCGATTTTTAACTTCTATTTTTTTTTTTTTTACAATATACTGTTAAAAAATCGGAGATTTTATTTTTATGCATACATGTATCATTAGACAGTGACTGATTTTAGAAGTTATTTAGACATGAACTACATGTTTTTATACGATTTCACTGATACAAATCGATGCTCAATAATTTTATTTTTATTTCTTTTAACAATTTCCTTATTTCAAGCCGATCGTGAAAGACCCTCATGGGTAGTCAGGTCTTTAAAAAAATCGTCTTTATTTTCACTTTGACTAATAAATGATTTTAACGATTATATTTAGGACTATTATAATACAAAGTACTAGTATAACAGTCCAAGATTATATGTATCTCAAATACTGTTACTGTTATCTTATAATATTTAACTATATGATTAGTTTATGTTGTCAATATGAATAAGGAGATGTGGTATAATTGTCAATGAGATAATTGTCCACCAGAGATCAAATGACATAGAAGTTAACAACTATAGGTCACCATATGGTCTTCAAAAATGAACAAAAACCATACCGCATAATTGATATAACTTAAAACAGATTTTGTTATTCACCTTGTTGATATTTAATTAAATTCCACTATGCTGTTTCTTTGTGCAATTCATGTAAACTGTCGAATAATGATAATAGATTTTCATTTTCATTGTAGGGGCGATTCATTTCTATTGTACATGCGATGCATTTTCACAGAAGGAAATTAATTAATTTTCATCATATAAAGTCTTAATTCAGCCGACTGTCTAACAAAATTTATGATTTTAGAAGGATTGATTATATATGCATACTTTGTGAGTGAAAGTCTGAGGTAGTTTATAAAAATAGCATTTATTGCTCATATACTAGTAGTCAATTCTATTTTCTCTAATAATTTGTCCAGATCTAGATCTATATGTAGGATAAAATTTATCCTTTCCTATGACACACCATCATTGATGTCATTAAATACATATATCTTGGACAGTTAAGCTAATCAACGTCACCTAAAAAACAAAGTTTTCGGTTCCAGTCTTAATCTACATCACATACTAATAAAACGCCATTAGAGCTATTTTCCTAATGCTTGTAGTTTAAAGGTGTGATTGGCTTGCTAGCTTTGTTTGTATAAATGTTTGCTTAAACATTGTAATTAAGATTGAGCAAATATTTATACAAACAAAGCAATCAAGACAACCAAACCTTACGTTGGTTTTACCCGTGTATATTCAAGTAAGCATCTACGACTAGCTTGCATTTCAAATTGTAAATATCATCAATATTAAAGTCATTAAGAGACTATTTTCAGTTGTTGCATGTCGAATTATCATACAAAATAACAATGAAAATTCATTGCATCTCCAAAAATGATCGCATTTATAGTTAAAATGAATCGCCTTCAGTAATCAATATTATGGATTCAGTAATCAATATTATGGATTCAGTTGCTTTAATTAATTTTGGACTGTGATCCTGTGATTATACATTAACAAGTTAAATTCAAAAAAAAAATTGTGTTAAAATATACTTTCAAATCAATTATTTTGTATTTCCATTTTCCAAAAGTGAACAATCACAGTTTTTCCCATCATCCTTAATACAATAGACATACTTATGGCAAGCCGTTTTACTATTTATTCTAACTTCAAGATATCTCATTAACTTTATTAGATATCTTATATAATTTATAAGATATCTAATATAATTTATGATATATCTTATATAGTTTATAAGATATCTTATATATTTTATAAGAAATCTTATATAGTTTATAAGATATCTCATATAATTTTCTTTATAAGATATCTTATAAATTATATGAGATATCTTTTAAACTATATAAGATATCTTATGAATTATATAAGATATCTTATAAGGTATATAAGATATCTTATTGATTTATATATTATATAAGATATCTCATATAATTTATAAGATATCTTATATAAAATTGAGAATGGAAATGGGGAATGTGTCAAAGAGACAACAACCCGACCATAGAGCAGACAATAGCCGAAGGCCACCAATGGGTCTTCAATGCAGCGAGAAACTCCCGCACCCGGAGGCGTCCTTCAGCTGGCCCCTAAACAAATATGTATACTAGTTCAGTGATAATGGACGTCATACTAAACTCCAAATTATACACAAGAAACTAAAATTAAAAATGATACAAGACTAACAAAGGCCAGAGGCTCCTGACTTGGGACAGGAGCAAAAATGCGGCGGGGTTAAACATGTTTTTTGAGATCTCAACCCTCCCCCTACAACAGTACGCACAGTAAAACTCAGTTTAAGAGAAGTCCGAGTCCGATGTCAGAATAGGAAACAAAAGAAAATAAACAAAATGACAATAATACATAAATAACAACAGACTACTAGCAGTTACTGACATGCCAGCTCCAGACCTCAATTAAACTAATTGAAAGATTATGTCTTCATCATATGAATATCAGGCACAATCCCTCCTGTTTTATAGTTTATAAGATATCATATAAATTTTATAAGATATCTTATATAGTTTATAAGATATCTCATATTGTTTATAAGATATCTGATATAGTTTATAAGATATCTCATATGATTTATAAGATATCTTATATAATTTTCTTTATAAGATATCTTATAAACTATATAAGATATCTTATAAACTATATAAGATATCTTATTAACTATATAAGATATCTTATTAACTGTATAAGATATCTTATAAACTATTTTAAATATCTTATAAACTATATTAGATATCTTATAAAGTATATAAAATATCTTAAAAGTATATAATATATCTTATATCATATATCATATAACAAATAATTACGTCTAATGGAAAAGGGGGAATTGAAAATTCTATCTGAAAGTCATTTCAAGAAAATTCGCTCTAAACTCATCGACCCGGTTTGAGCTGGTTACAACTGTAGATATAAATTTTTGCCAGTCACATTATCTTTCCATCGGTTTTATCTAATATATGTAAATTTTCTCAAATACCCGTTAGTATTTTTCAATTCTTGATCTGGATTATTAGCATTTAAGGGATAACAAATTTCTTGAACCTTTGCGGAATATAAATTTGAATCTGGGAAATCAAAGATCATATGCTCAAGGCAAAAGTACAATGATCATTCGGCAAATATTAAACTTTTGGCACCAGAAAAGAAGGCAGCTATAGAATATATATTATAACTAAAAATAGTACGAAATAGTTACCATTAGAGTAAACTAAAGTAAACAAGAATGACGAGGAAAATTGTATAGTTTATGTTTTTTTCTAAAGGAACTGTATGGTATTTTGGGAAAACACACAAAGAAAAAGGTAAAGAAAACCGCTAATAGTTGCTTTGTAAACCATTTCCATGATTCCATTGTACTATTTCTTCCATTTTGTTAAAATTGTAACACGATTGAAAGTGCAAAGGGAAGGGGGTAGTAGTAAAATCCATTTTATCTAAAGAGTTATACGAGCGCATTGCATTTGCGCCATTTTTTACAAAATCGCGTCAAAATTTGCTTTTCAAAGGTGGCTTCTATTTTCTTTAATTGATGTTTTCACAATATTTGATGTGCAACATAAACAGCAAAGTCATTAAGGTCGTGAATTTACAGCTTTGGCTATATCCGAATTAATGCTAATAACAAATAAATTCCCAGACAATTTTCTATCCATATTAAAATAAAGAGATGTGGTATGATTGCAAATGAAACAACTTTCCTACACCTTTACATATATTTTAAGAGATTTCTTCAATGACTTTTGTTATCAATATTTTACTGATGATTTTATTTCAGGTAATTGACATTTAAAAACTTTAGTTCTTATTATTTCATCATGTACCAAATGAATTTTAACTTTGAATAAATTTCTTTTTATTTACTATCATTTTCATTTCAGGCATTAACATTAAATAATAAAGAAAAACAAAAGCCTTCTGATAAACCGCCACTTCACTCTCAAATTAAGAACGTATGTAAAAGTAACCCTACTCTGACACAAAATAATGCTTTTGATGTCATTGTTTACTTAAACTGACCAACAAATTTGCAGAAATGAAACTTTTGATGAAAGAGAAATATATATTCAACACCATTTTGACCCAAAATTACCTTGACTACAGACCTTCTAAAATTCAAACTGACCACACGCACGATACACGCACGCACGATACACGCACGGTGAATGCACGATACACGCACGGTGAATGCACGATACACGATACACGCACGATGAGCGATGAGCGTTACACGGAGGATTAACGAAAAATGAATGATGAATGATGAACGCACGATACACGCACGATGCACGATGAATGATGAACACACGATACACGCACGATACACGCACGGTGAATGATTCATTGACGAATGAACGATAAGCGCTTAATACACGGTTCTCAAAGCCATTTTATTTGGAATTGCATTTAAAATTGATGTATGATAATGAAAATCTATAAGGGTATACAAATTTTAGATATCTCACTTTCTGTGTTGATTGGGCGACAGTTTTACAATGCCAGTGTCGTTGATTATTGTATTAGCAGTCCTGGACTTCTAAAATCATTTAAGGACTTTGAGGTTTTAGATTCAAGTAAATTATTATCAGATGTTCATAACCCTCTTTCTGTCACTTTTTATTGTAATAAAAACTTGGCAGACGACCATGCAGAAAATGTTGATTGTAATAGTCACTATAATACTTTTAAGAAAATAAATAGATGGGATTCTGAAAAGATAAAAGATTTTCAAAATAATATTGATGTTGAAAAAATTGTAGAATTAGAACACAAACTTTGTAATATTGATTTGAACGATGTTAATAAAAATGTAGTTAATTCATTTATAGGTGATTTATGTAACATTTTTGTCAGGTGTGGGCAAGCAACTTTTGGTATCTCTACCGTAAAACGGAATAAAAAAAATGGAGAAAGTGGAAATCAAAATAAACCCTGGTTTGATGTGGAATGTAAATTTGCACGCCAAAACTACAGAAAATTAAAGAGACGATTTAAGTCGAAAAATAGTTGCCAAAACCATTTGGACATGTTAAATGCCGAAAAAGTTTATAAAAAGGTTCTCGATAACAAAAACAGAAAATATAGATATGATCTTACAAACAAAATTCAAAATTTGCGTGGCAACAACCCGAAAGAATTTTGGAAAACTCTGAATCAAGGAAAGATGAAAAAGCAACCCGATATTGATATAGGAAAATTACACGATTTTTTCAAAAATTTGAACGCTGCACCGGAAGATGATCAAACAGTGCGTTTTCCCGACATTGATCCCATGCAAAGTGAGCAGCTAAATGAACATATAAATTCGCCCTTTTCACAAGATGAAATTCTTCAGTGCATTAAGAAACTGAAGAATGACAAAGCTTGTGGAGAAGACGAAATTATAAATGAATACATAAAATCCACATCAAGCCATTTTATATGTATTTATGAGAAACTTTTTAATATTATATTCGATAAAGGCATAATTCCACAAAGTTGGCTAATTGGTACTATTAAACCTGTATATAAAAATAAAGGCGACTCTAAAGATCCAAAGAACTATAGACCAATCACTATTGTTAGTTGCCTGGGAAAACTATTCACTGGAATACTAAATAAAAGACTAAATGATTTTTCAGATGAATTCATTATCATACAAGAAAACCAGAGTGGTTTTCGTCAAAAGTATTCTACTACAGATAATATGTTTACCTTATATTCTTTTTTTGAACTGTTGAAATGTAAGAAGAAGAAACTATATTGTGCCTTTGTAGATTTTGAGAAGGCATTTGACACTGTATGGCGAGATGGTTTGTTTTATAAAATGCTATTGAATAATATAAATGGTAAGATGTATAATGTTATATTGAATATGTACAGTGATATTAAATCTCGTATATCATATAATAATTGTAATTCGGAATACTTTGCTTGTGACAATGGTGTAAGACAAGGGGAAAACTTATCACCTTTCCTATTTTCTTTATTTTTGAATGACTTAGAAAATTTCTTAGTCAGTAAAAATATCACAGGACTGAAAACTATTTCAGAAGATCTGGAAAGAGAATTAGAAATATATTTAAAGTTTTTTATTATATTGTATGCAGATGACACGGTATTGCTGGCCGAATCAGCACAGGACCTGCAGACTCAACTCAATGCCTTTCATGATTATTGTAAGGTTTGGAAATTGAAGGTAAACGTTGACAAAACCAAAGCTTTAGTGTTTGGTTTTGGACGTTTGCCAAAAAATCTCAGATTTTCTTACAATGACACTAACATTGAGATAGTAAAGCAGTTTAACTATTTGGGAATTATTTTTACTAAAACAGGGAATTTTAATATGACAAAAAAACATTTATCCGATAAGGCTTTAAAGGCCATGTACGAAGTCCTGAAAATGGGAAGGATGTATCAGCTTTCCATAAAATGTCAGCTAGATCTTTTTGACAAAATTGTCAAGCCCATTCTGTTGTATGGGTGCGAAGTATGGGGTTTTAGTAATAATGAGGTATTAGAAAAGATACATTTAAAATTCTGTAAATTACTTTTAAATCTGAAATCCTCAACACCAAATTATATGGTATACGGGGAACTAGGTCGCCATCCGGTTGACATAGATATAAAAGTTCGAACAGTATTATTTTGGACAAATTTGATTTACGGCAAACAAGCAAAGTTTTCCTTTATATTGTATCAACTTTCTCGCCATATGAACACTCATTATAATATGCAGACTAAATGGATTCTATTTGTCAAAAAAATATTTCAAGATTGTGGTTTTTCATATATATGGGAAACACAAAATTATATAGATAAAGATTGGTTAAAAACTGTTATAAAGCAAAGATTATTAGACCAGTTTCTTCAGAATTGGAATTCCCTTATTCAAAATTCGTCAAAAGCTATAAACTACAAAATTTTTAAGAAAAACTTGGAATTTGAGGAATATTTTAATATTTTGGACTTTAAAGATGCCGTTGTTCTTTGTCGATTTAGAACGACTAATAACAAATTGCCGATTGAAACAGGAAGGTGGCAAAACGTATTGAGAGAAAACCGTGTTTGCCATCAATGTAACAATCGACAAATCGGTGACGAATATCACTATATATTTGAATGTACTTTTTTCGATCAAAAACGTACAGAGTATTTATCCTCCTATTTTGTACAACGACATAATACATCTAAATTCTCGGAACTTATGTCGAGTACACGGAAACCAGTCCTGAAGAAACTTTGTTTATTTATAAAAAATGTTAATACTTTTGTTTGTCCTCCTGGCTAGTGACTTCTGTAACCTCTCTCCTTGTTTTGTATATATTGTAAATAGTTATTGTTGTTATCTCTGTACTGATGTAATGCATTGGCTTTATGAGAAATAAAGATATATAAAACTAAACACTCCATGTATTAAATAAATTAATTGTAGTATAGTATTTCCAATATCAATGAGTGTTGTCAAATTATAAAACTCATCGATTTTATAATTCTACTTAATATAAATAATTTATTAATTGCTACGTTTTAAAGAGTGGCGATTCCAGCCATTTTTAAAAAGAGGGTTCTCAACCCAGGATAAAAGGGGTGGTTTTAACCATATGTCCCCATTCAAATGCATTGACCCCCCCTTCTTTTTATCTGCCTAAATTTGTAACCTTAACTAATTAATTATCATATGTTTACGTTCCGAAATTTAGGAAATATTTGTATGTTTCAAGTTTAGTATGATGTCCATTATCACTGAACTAAAATTCATTTTTGTTTAGGGACCAGCTGAAAAACGCCTTCGGTGCGGGATTTTCTACCCATTGGTGGCCTTCGACTGTTTTCTGCCTGTACGTCTAAACACTGCTAAGGACTTATAATATGCCACTAAGGACTAGAAAGGACGTGTTACTTGTACTCTGTTTTCATACTATGGTAGAGATAGATAGATTTTTATTACATAAATTCCGATTTTTAAAGAAAAAGTATCACCATTAAATGAGTAGTTGAACAATATTTGGAACGTGCCGGTTTTTCCTTGATATTGCCGAAAATCAGTGATCCGACTGACACGAGCGAACTTACATAACAACTGATTAAACAATCATAATCTCTTTTTTTTTTACTTAAGTTACAATGTTCCTTATATTATCAGAATCGTATGAGTTAATTTAGAGCAAAATATATAATTTGTCAGAAAAATCTGATTCGTACAAATTAATTAGAAATAGCTAAGAAAATGAAATTTACCAAATAATGAGAAAATTTAAACATTTGTAATACCAAATACTTCATAATATACTTCAGAAACGACTTTTCGTCCTGAATATGCATGAAATTTTTGCCACTGGACGTTTAAACAACCACTGAATAATCAATCAATCAAACTTTGCTCTCAGTAAAAATGAATTAAACAATATAAGCCACAATTGTATCCATCACTTGGTGTCTGTTGTTTGTTTGTACAGTAAACATACTGATTTTTTTTATATTACTTATACAATTTCAAGTATGTAATAAAATTCATACATATTTTCAAACATCCTGGCACTTCCAATTTCTAGGAGGTGAGATTCTCGGGGTTTTACCTGAAACTCTTTGGGAAATGCAATTTTTAATTCCAATTCCAATTCCAAACTGTAAAAGATATCCCAAGGTTTTTTAAAATGCATTTCTAATTTGATAAGGAGATTTGAAAAAAAAACGATCTCAATGGTAGTTGAAATTATTCAGTGCAATCATTATGTGTCCGCCGTTGTCTTTCATACATATCAATTGGTGTATCCACTGTTTGCTGTTCGTTATCTGTTGTTTATGGCAGTCAGGCCTCGCGATCGGTCTCCAAATTTAAGCCCCCACTTAGGTAAATTAATGATCATTTATAGGGAGGGGGGCTTTTTTCTCGGGACAAACATTATTTTCCTTCCTTAAAAACAACTTAACAATTTTCTATATTTTTCATTTAATCATAAACCGATGAATATTAAATGATTTTTAAAAAATTAAAAAAATATTTTTATTCTAATATATCTAAATATCTGGGTTATTTTCTTATCCAAATAATTATTTTTTCATTTTTTTAAGGAAAAAGTGTTATCAGTTATGGCCCCCTCATTTTAGACATGACATTTTGCTTGATACTGTATGAAGATTATTCGTTGCAACTTTTATGAAGAAATTACCGACGTTTTTTTAACTAGATAAATATACAACAAAAATACCGTTTTTTCTTCTTGTATCAATTTCTTTTCACAAAAATTAAATATTAACCAAGAATTGTTACACAAATGTAGAGCCCAATTTTATAACGGAGATATTCCTAATCTCTTTACCGAAATCCGCATATCTTTATCTTTTGAAACAAAAAAAGTTAAGGATGTCTGTTCGAAGGACAAAAATGTCCAAGAAACCGAAAGGTTATAAGTAAATGTCGAATAATTCAAACCCATTTGTCTTTTAAATTTAGCACATGAAGATATAATTTTTATTACATATACAAATTGATTTTGTAAAAATTAGCTTGTATATATGTGAACTTTTGTAAAAAAAAATCACTGTGGTTCTAAAACTGTATCACATGCCCATAATTGTCCTAAAGCTAAATGTCAACGTCAGATTATGAGGGTCTGAATAGGGATTCATTATTTCTGTATTCTATCATTTTAGGCAATTTTTTCTAATCGTTATACCTTTTGTCGATCATTCTTTATTCCATATATTCTAGTACCTCATCATTTTCTTTTCTATATATTTGTCTGGTTATTTTTTGTATTCTTTATTTTTTGGTCAATAATTTTCTATTCTATAAACCCCCATCCACACCCTCATGTATAATGGAAGACGATAAACATTTTAGTATACATACCACCCGTTGTCACTTTCACCTGACATACAAACCACAAATTGTTATTTTTACCTGGACACGGGACTTATATAATTACGTAATAATAACGGATATAGTAAATTCAGTAGAATATAACCTGTATCAACGCACTGGCTTGTTAAATGAATATTGATCTGACAACTGTTTATCATATTTTTAGTTATTTTTAAAATTGAGAATGGAAATGATGAATATGTCAAAGAGACAACAACCCGAAAAGAGCAGATGACAGCCGAAGGCCACCATATTTGATAAGATTTTAGTTTCTAATGAGACAGTAACCATCGTATTTTCAGAAAATCTCTAAACGGATAATGAGAGTTTAGCGACCTTGACTGGCTATACAGCCCAAGCACGGTCGGTCTCTAAAAGTTGCCGAATTTAAGAGCCTATATCAAGAGATAGGCTTTACCTAGCTTTAAGTGTTTAAAAAATATCCATTTAAGAACCAAATGTGGCTTCATTATATTTATACCAAAATTGAGTTCAAGGCAGTATTTTGTCGAAGAGAACAATTACACAAAGTGCAACATGCGAGAAGAGGTTTCATTTCCCTTATTTATTTTTTATTGAAGTGAGTAATCTTTTGAGATTACTTCACGGAAATATATTTTAAATAAAAAGGTGCAACTGGATGCATCCCTAAAAACCAAATTTAAATATATATATATATTACCTGAAGATCTGTAAAAGCAGTGAAAGCGCTAGTAAAAGTGATGAATTGAAACCGTTATTATCTTTTATTAATTTTCTTATATGTTACCAGCATACGGATTCTACTTAACTTTTCTTTATATATATATATATATATAATTTAAATTTGTTTGTTATATATATATATATATAAAATGACGGATATTCGTCAATCAGACAGCAATCCAACATAAACACGAGTAAGTTACCTGACATCTAGAATAAGAGGTTTAAGCATTCCCCGCGCTGGTCAACTGACTTTCTGAGTTGTGGGTAAAATTCAATATACATGTAGGACTGTGAAACGGGAAATATACGAAAGATTTGTTTTTACGTACGATGAAGTGTCATTCCCTCAATACATACGGGTCCACCGTGAAACTATTCTTATGATTATATAACGGTAAATGATGATCTCATTAGAGGAACAAATTAAGTAAAGATACATGTTGAAGCAAGAGTAATTTCCACATGCAAAACATCAAATAGGACGATCTCTAAATTAGTACGCGACAACTTTAACTATTACATTCATAGACAATAACACTAGTAAATGCTTTATATACTGACATTGAAACAAATATACTGCTCATAATAATTGCACATCTGTAGACTTTAATCTAGGTATCCCGCGTTATATAAACCATCGCAAACCATCGAACAGCTCATCGCACTTCGGCGCAGACCAGCGCACTTCACGCGTGGCCATCAAACTTTATGATCTCCATTGCACCTCCGAGTCATACACACATATATATTCCGATTTTCTAATAATGGTTTTTATTATTTTAATTCCCGTAGGTATTGCCCAAAGAAATAGGGTTTATTTAAGGGTTTACATATCTTCATAGCTAAAATATTTTGATACTTATATCACGAACAGATATCTATGACAAACATTTCTTAAATTGTCAGTATATAAATTTAGATTTTTTTTTAAGAAACGTAGGTTTCAGCTACAGCAGACTAAATTGGCTTTTGATGGATTGAAGGCTTATGTAAAAATAAGAAAATGTGGTATAATTGCTAGTGAGTCAACTATTCAAGAAAGTTCAAATCAAGAGGAATGCTAGCAGTTATATCTATGCGACCTTCAATAATGAAAAAATACGGGAACTGTAAAGTCGGTTATTAAAGGCCCCGCCCTGACATGAAAAAAATATGAAACAATTCAATTGAGCAAACTAACGGCCTTCTTTATTTCAAAGCTACATGTATCTTGCCACAAAAAAAGCCTAAATACATGTATATAACAGAATTGATGTTACGAAAACCACTGAACTACGTGCTTTTGACTTTGGACAGACACATAAATACACAGAATGTTGTGAATGTGTATAGGCCCTTTATTGGTCATATAGCTCTACACTCCTATCTATTTTATACATTCTTTGGCTTTAAAATATTTAGCATTGAGCGTTCCTAGTGAAAGTAAATCTAGAAAAGCGTTATAGATGCATGAAATTTATAAAGTGTTGTTTTGTGAGGGGATCAAAACGTAGGGATCGATGTTAATGTCTGTTTTATATGTGCAATAATATCGGCCTTCTAACTTTAGTGAAACTCTGCAGTTGTTCAGTGACGGTTCCAGGGGGAGGGTTCAGGGGGTTGGAACCCCCCTTTTTTTGGACGATCAATGCATTTGAATGGGGACATATAGTTGGAACCCCCCCCCCCCCCCCCCCCCCCCCCCCCCTTTGTCCTGGGTTGGGAACCCCCCTTTTTAAAATGGCTGGATCCGCCCCTGTTGTTTCATGTATTTGATATGCAAATTATCACAAAACTAAAAGGATAAGATGGATGAATTAATAGTTGATCGTTTAACGTCCAGTGGCATATATTATAGATTCATTATTAGGGGGAGTACAATAATTATGATATAATGATGAACATTGGCAATCATACCACAACTTCTTTTTTATAAGAACGTACATGTGTAGATTTTCGTCTTTTACTGTAAACGACAGTGTCCCCGGGAGTCAAAGCCGAAATCAAACTTGTGTAAATTTCTGAAACATACATTTCATTATTTAACCCAATGTAAAGCAAAACAAATAATACCGTTTGATGAGCTATAAAACCAAGGCAACCCTTTATACTAGTCAAAAGTTGCTGGATCGTGATAGATGCATACGAAACTTCAATTAATTGTTTGTATTTTTCAATCTTTTATATCCGATAAAGATGAACACAAAATGTATCGGATAAAAACTACCGTTTTTTCTATAAGATAAAATTTATCCTTATTGGAGTCAAATTTGTCATATGGATTCATAAAGGACAAAAAAATGTCCTCAGTAACGGAACAAAAAATACCCCATGGTAAAATAATCCGTCATTCTTTAATTAATACTATTGTGAATTATTTTTTCGGATATTAATCTTTTAGACATACATTAAAAACGATGTCCTTGATATGCAACCATGAACACAATGAAAAGTGAATCTGTGAAAATGTTCCATGTTTATTCCATTTAAATAAAGACTTGTTATGATAATACAATATATTTAACTATTTTATCAAAAAATTTAAATAACAAAGAATATCTTAAACTGGTAAACACAATTTCAAGTTTAAAAAGTTCCTCAATTTAAAATCCTTCTTAAGGAATACGGGATATATTTGCGTGATCTTATACTTGTTTAATTAAAAAAATGCCTTCAAATGCATATGATTATTTGTATTCAATTTTCCACGAAACATATTTAGCTTATTTTAAATGAAAATAAAGAACAGAGAATAAAAACACTGTTGAAGAGAAAATACATATTCGTGTTAAATTCGCCTCAGTTTAATTTGTTAATTCAAGTTTGACATCTAAAATCTTAATCCGCAATCCACATTTACCCGACAATCTTGTATATTGTATTTTCTCAATGGAATAACCTTACGTGCACGTGACCATCAGAAACGAAGACAAAAATTATATTTGTAATGGTATTTATCAAAACTTAAATGTTTGAATATTTAGTAGAATATGAATTTGCCAAATAAGCGAAGAATTATAATCTTGCCTTGTTCAACATTGGAGAAATGACTCAAGTTGAACATTAATCATGTTAATACTGATTCAATATTTTATTATAGTCTCACCACATACAAACATAAAATGAGAATCACAGAAATAAACATAAAACATTAAAACATTTGCATTGTATGTACCAATCTTAAAAAGAATAATGAGAGACTTTTAAGACACAATATATTTACTCATTTACATTTCAAATTTACAGTGTCCACCTGTACTATATAAAAATAAAACATTTTTTTCTTTGAGAACTAGGAAATAAAATGCCGTTTCTTTTCAATGAAATATTGTTGATGTTTTTGGCAACTATAGCAACAACATTGCCTTTATTAATTAAAAAAATATTTCGCTATCTGATAATTAAAGGTTAAAATGTTCATTAAAATGTTTAGCTTAATGTATCATAATTTGTCTTAAATCTACATATAATGGGCATTTTAAAATGACATGAAGTTCATCTTCAATAGTAGAGCTACAACACATGTCATCTCGTGGACTTCTTTTCTTTAATACTTTCCAGTTTCTATTTTTAGTGGAGCTACCCCACATCTAAATTTTGCAAAAGCACTGTTGTTTTTAATTGGCGGAATATTTTTTAACAAATAACAGTTGGCCAACAGTATATTTTTAAGCCCATTTCGCTCAGTTGAATAGAAAATTCCAATTTTAACTGTTCTGTCGTAGAAATGTCATCATGTTATTGTTTGTACGTAGAACATGTATCATTATATTAAAATGTGTCAGTCCCAGCCAAGATTCACTGAATAACCACGAAATGTTTACAGATGATAAATAAATTTTACACAAAAATTCACGAATCTGTATAAACGTTATGTACGATGAAGTTAATTAAGTGTTCACAAGAAAGTAAGTATGAATGTAAATTTTATTTAAAGTCGGAACATATATATACACTTTAACCGTGAGACAAAATATAAACTTTGATGAGCTCTATAACCGACTATCATATAAAAACCGCAATGAATGAACGTTACCCGATTAGAGATGAACGTTTGACAAATGCACGTTACATCTGATGTACACAGTTATACACGATTTACGAACGCACGATACACGGTTAAGAATGAATGATTAATGAACGCACGATACACGCACGATACACGCACCATACACGATTAAGAATACACGATGCACGCACGTTACACGGAAAATACACGGAACGATGAATGATGAACGCACGATTGGTACACGCACGATACACGCACGATACACGCACGCAACACGCACGATACACAATGAACGCACGGAATAATGGTCAGTTTGAATTTTAGAAGGTCTGTATGAGTTTGGATAAAAAATTGAGGATCAATACGCATAACTTTTCATGGTACATCAGAATACATCCACGCTCAGGACGTTGGATGTGCCAATCTTCTATGACCATTATATGACTTTTAAGTGGCCATCAGAATTAATCCACGCTCAGGACGTTGGATGGGCCAATCTTCTATGACCATTATATAACTTTTTAGTGGCCATCAGAATTAATCCACGCTCAGGACGTTGGATGTGCCAATCTTCTATGATACTTATATGACTTTTTAGTGGACACCAGAATTAATCCACGCTCAGGACGTTGGATGTACGAATCTTCTATGACCATTATATGACTTTTTAGTGGACACCAGAATTAATCCACGCTCAGGACGTTGGATGTGCCAATCTGCTATGACCATTATATGACTTTTTAGTGGCCATCAGAATTAATCCACGCTCAGGACGTTCGATGCGCCAATCTGCTATGACCATTATATGACTTATTAGTGGCCATCAGAATTAATCCACGCTCAGGACGTTTGATGCGCCAATCTGCTATGACCATTATATGAATTTTTAGTAGCCATCACAATTAATCCACGCTCAGGACGTTGGATGTGCCGATCTTCTATGATAATTATATGACTTTTAAGTGGACACCAGGATTAATCCACGCTCAAGACGTTGGATGTGCCAATCTTCTATGACCATTATATGAATTTTCAGAGGCCATCAGAATCAAAACACGCTCAGGACGTTGGATGTGCGAATCTTTTATGACCATTATATGATATTTTAGTGGACATCAGAATTAATCCACGCTCAAGACGTTGGATGTGCCAATCTTCTATCACCATTATATGACTTTTTAGTGGCTATCAGAATTAATCCCCGCTCAGGACGTTGGATGTGCCAATCTTCTATGATAATTATATGACTTTTTAGTGGACATCAGAATTAATCCACGCTCAGGACGTTGTATGTGCCGATCTTCTATCACCATTATATGACTTTTCAGTGGACACCAGGATTAATCCACGCTCAGGACGTTGGATATGCCAATCTCCTATGATACTTATATGACTTTTTAGTGGACACCAGAATTAATCCACGCTCAGGACGTTGGATGTGCCAATCTTCTATGATACTTATATGACTTTTTAGTGGACACCAGAATTAATCCACGCTCAGGACATTGGATGTGCCAATCTTTTTTGACCATTATATGATATTTTTGTGGACATCAGAATTAATCCACGCCCAGGACGTTGGATGCGCCAATCTGCTACATGCATGACCATTATATGAATTTTTAGTGGCCATCAGAATTAATCCACGCTCAGGACGTTGGATGTGCCAATCTTCTATGATACTTATATGACTTTTTAGTGGACACCAGAATAAATCCACGCTCAGGACGTTGGATGTACGAATCATCTATGACCATTATATGACTTTTTAGTGGACACCAGAATTAATCCACGCTCAGGACGTTGGATGTGCCAATCTTTTTTGGCCATTATATGATATTTTTGTGGACATCAGAATTAATCCACGCTCAGGACGTTGGATGTGCCAATCTTCTATGACCATTATATGACTTTTTAGTGGCCATCAGAATTAATCCACGCTCAGGACGTTGGATGTGCCTAATTGCTATGACCATTATATGACCTTCTAGTGGCCATCAGAATTAATCCACGCTCAGGACGTTGGATGCCCCAATCTGCTATGACCATTATATAACTTTTTAGTGGCTATCAGAATCAATCCACGCTCAGGACGTTGGATGTGCCAATCTATTATGACCATTATATGATATTTAAGTGGACATCAGAATTAATCCACACTCAGGACGTTGGATGTGCCAATTTTCTATGACCATTATATGACTTTTTAGTGGCCATCAGAATTAATCCACGCTCAGGCCGTTGGATGTGCCAATCTGCTATGACCATTATATGAATTTTCAGAGGCCATCAGAATCAATCCACGCTCAGGACGTTAGATGTGCCAATTTCTTTTATGACCATTATATGATATTTTAGTGGACATCAGAATTAATCCACGCTCAGGACGTTGGATGTGCCAATCTTCTATGACCATTATATGACTTTTCAGTGGCCATCAGAATTAATCCACGCTCAGGACGTTGGATGTGCCAATCTTCTATGATACTTATATGACTTTTTAGTGGACACCAGAATTAATCCACGCTCAGGACGTTGGATGTGCCAATCTTCTAGGATACTTATATGACTTTTTAGTGGACACCAGAATTAATCCACGCTCAGGACGTTATATGTGCCAATCTGCTATGACCATTATATGACTTTTTAGTGGCCATCAGAATTAATCCACGCTCATGACGTTTGAAGCACCAATCTGCTATGTCCATTATATGACTTTTTAGTGGACATCAGAATTAATCCACGCTCAGGACGTTGTATGTGCCGATCTTCTATGATAATTATATGACTTTTTAGTGGACATCAGGATTAATCCACGCTCAAGACGTTGGATGTGCCAATCTTCTATGACCATTATATGAATTTTCAGAGGCCATCAGAATCAATCCACGCTCAGGACGTTGGATGTGCGAATCTTTTATGACCATTATATGATATTTTAGTGGACATCAGAATTAATCCACGCTCAGGACGTTGGATGTGCCAATCTTCTATCACCATTATATGACTTTTCAGTGGCCATCAGAATTAATCCACGCTCAGGACGTTGGATGCGCCAATCTGCTATGACCATTATATGACTTTTAAGTGGCCATCAGAATTAATCCACGCTCAGGACGTTGGATGTGCCAATCTGCTATGACCATTATATGAATTTTCAGAGGCCATCAGAATCAATCCACGCTCAGGACGTTGGATGTGCCAATTTCTTTTATGACCATTATATGATATTTTAGTGGACATCAGAATTAATCCACGCTCAGGACGTTGGATGTGCCAATCTTCTATCACCATTATATGACTTTTCAGTGGCCATCAGAATTAATCCACGCTCAGGACGTTGGATGTGCCAATCTTCTATGATACTTATATGACTTTTTAGTGGACACCAGAATTAATCCACGCTCAGGACATTGGATGTGCCAATCTTTTTTGACCATTATATGATATTTTTGTGGACATCAGAATTAATCCACGCTCAGGACGTTGGATGTGCCAATCTTCTATGACCATTATATGACTTTTTAGTGGCCATCAGAATTAATCCACGCTCAGGACGTTGGATGTGCCTATTTGCTATGACCATTATATGACCTTCTAGTGGCCATCAGAATTAATCCACGCTCAGGACGTTGGATGCCCCAATCTGCTATGACCATTATATAACTTTTTAGTGGCTATCAGAATCAATCCACGCTCAGGACGTTGGATGTGCGAATCTATTATGACCATTATATGATATTTTATTGGACATCAGAATTAATCCACACTCAGGACGTTGGATGTGCCAATTTTCTATGACCATTATATGACTTTTTAGTGGCCATCAGAATTAATCCACGCTGAGGACGTTGGATGTGCCAATCTGCTATGACCATTATATGAATTTTCAGAGGCCATCAGAATCAATCCCGCTCAGGACGTTGGATGTGCCAATTTCTTTTATGACCATTATATGATATTTAAGTGGACATCAGAATTAATCCACGCTCAGGACGTTGAATGTTCCAATCTTCTATCACCATTATATGACTTTTCAGTGGCCATCAGAATTAATCCACGCTCAGGACGTTGGATGTGCCAATCTTCCATGATACTTATATGACTTTTTAGTGGACACCAGAATTAATCCACGCTCAGGACGTTATATGTGCCAATCTGCTATGACCATTATATGACTTTTTAGTGGCCATCAGAATTGATCCACGCTCAGGACGTTCGATGTGCGAATCTTTTGTGACCATTATATGATATTTTAGTGGACATCAGAATTAATCCACGCTCAGGACGTTAGATGTGCCAATCTTCTATCACAATTATATGACTTTTCAGTGGCCATCAGAATTAATCCAAGCTCAGGACGTTGGATGTGCCAATCTGCTATAACCATTATATGACTTTTCAGTGGCCATCAGAATCAATCCACGCTCAGGACGTTGGATGTGCCAATTTCTTTTTTATGACAATTATATGATATTTTAGTGGACATCAGAATTAATCAACGCTCAGAACGTTGGAGATGCCAATCGTCTATGATACTTATATTATTTTTTAGTGGACACCAGCATTAATCCACGCTCAGGACGTTGGATGTACGAATCTTATATGACCATTATATGACTTTTTAGTGGACATCAGAATTAATCCAAGCTCAGGACGTTGGATGTGCCAATCTGCTATGATCATTATATGACTTTTTAGTGGACACCAGAATTAATCCACGCTCAGGACGTTGGATGTACGAATCTTATATAACCATTATATGACTTTTTAGTGGACATCAGAATTAATCCAAGCTCAGGACGTTGGATGTGCCAATCTGCTATGATCATTATATGACTTTTTAGTGGACACCAGAATTAATCCACGCTCAGGACGTTGGATTTACGAATCTTATATGACCATTATATGAATTTTTAGTGGACATCAGAATTAATCCACGCTCAGGACGTTGGATGCGCCAATTTCTTTTTTATGACAATTATATGATATTTTAGTGGATATCAGAATTAATCCACGCCCAGGACGTTGGATGCGCCAATCTGCTATATGTATGACCATTATATGAATTTTTAGTGGCCATCAGAATTAATCCACGCTCAGGACGTTGGATGTGCCAATCTTCTATGATACTTATATGGCTTTTTAGAAAACACCAGAATTAATCCACGCTCAGGACGTTGGATGTACGAATCTTCTTTGACCATTATATGACTTTTTAGTGGACACCAGAATTAATCCATCCTCAGGACGTTGGATGTGCCTATCTTTTTTTACCATTATATGATATTTTAGTGGACATCAGAATTAATCCACGCTCAGGAAGTTGGATGTGCCAATTTTCTATGACCATTATATGACTTTTTAGTGGCCATCAGAATTAATCCACGCTCAGGACATTGGATGTGCCAATCTGCTATGACCATTATATAAATTTTCAGAGGCCATCAGAATCAATCCACGCTCAGGACGTTGGATGTGCCAATTTCTTTTTTATGACAATTATATGATATTTTAGTGGACATCAGAATTAATCAACGCTCAGAACGTTGGATGTGCCAATCGTCTATGATACTTATGTAGAGTACGAAGACTAGGGTACATGTATTTTATTGTGACATGTGTGATGTACATGTAAGTTTACATAGACAGGGAGAAGATATTTTTGATGTATGTTTTAATTGGTATTAATAAAGCATATTGTTTAATATTCTGTATTTTTTTATGAAAGTCTTATTATGTAGGAAACAGTTACTGTGTGAAATAACTTGTACTATATTACTTGTAATGATTGTAGTCTGAAACATATTCATAATTGAAGCAAATAAGTTTTAATTAACATTTAATTAAGTAAAGTTAGAACAATTACAATATTATGATTTTCTAGAAATATTGAATAACTGTCATTTGAATATTTGATAAACTATTTGAAGTTCATGTTATAATTTACCAGTTCATAGTAATAATCCACTGAATGTCTTGTATTTTTGTGATGATCCAATTGTAGCAACTGTAGTAGATCGTAATAAATCTCGTAGTAAATCCACGCACCTTGCTTGAATTTTATGAATGAAATGTACTGACATGCGCAGTGGAACCCATGTGTCACTTGGGACGATTTTTCAATAAAAACACTATTTTTACGTTTCGGCAACTGTTTTCAAATACTCTTTGTAATTCCTTTTAGTATTTGTAGTCAACGTCTTCAATGTTTTGCAGATGTTAATGCTCACTATCCTTGATATTTGTCATTTTGGTTAGCCGGTGACACACATAACTTTTGGCAATGTTGTTTACGTATTGTGACTTCCGGTGAAGTTTTATTGGTGTATTTTTAGCTACTATAGAAATTTGTTTAGTACCATGCAAAATTTGTTTATTATATGACTGTTACTAAAATTGTATATTATTATGATTTTTGTAATTTATTTGAGAATTCAAATATTTCGTTGGACAGCAAGCGCGCGATCCAACAATTTTCCAACGTTGCCAACAATCCAACATTGACGTAATTTCGACGCTTGTTCGTCAGTTCTGCTTAAATCTTTGGTCGTTACAGTTAGTATTTTATTTCGCTCATCAGTAATTTTTGTCAAAATGGTTAATTTTTCTCACAAACTTCATTTTTTTTTGGGGGTTAAATTGTAAAGGAAAATAGTAAATTTAGCGTTTTCTAAGTTAGAAAGGAATATTTCATTTTTAGCGGACTCTTAGGAGCCGGACTCCTACATTTTTGATCTTTTGCCTAAAGTATTTTATTCTTTTAGTAAATTTAGGAAAGTTCTTAAAACTGTTTTAAAATATCTTTTGGGTTAATTATTGTATTATTGCTGGCAAAGCTTAATTTCAAGTTTATCTTTTAAAGTTAGGATTAATGTTATTGTACATTTAAATTTAAAATTGTAGTTCACATTTACTGTTAACGTTTGTCTTATTTTTTTAATAAATACAATTAAATAGGAAAACATTTGGCAATTAAGGGATAATTTCCTAAAGGTCTGGAAATTATGATAAACAAAACAGTTTATGTAAGGTATACACTGTATTTCATTGTTAGTTTTTATTCAGGAAAGGTTCTGAATATAACTAATAATAATAAACATTTTTTTATGTTACTGGTGAGGTATCAGTTATTACTATATACAAAAATGTCAGAAAAAGGTATTCTGACTAAATTCACTTGAAATTAGTATTTTCTGTAAGGGTAATTTATTTTCTTGGTAATATAGCAGGACTCAGCCTTTTATGTATTTTTCTAACATACCAACATACAATTATATTGGTAATAGCAAGTGTTATATTTTTTTTAGAATTGCACGGACAAAGTTATCCTGCAATCATAAAGATTTTATTAATCATCTCTTGAGTGTAGAGATAAATTATTACATGTATACTGAATAGATTCTTGTCATATCATTTTTAAAAGAGTCTATAATTTAATTATCTTACTACTTAAAATTGTTGTTTATCCTGAATATTAATGAAAATCTCTGATTCTCAAAATGAATAAAATATAGAAACTTATATATGTTACTTTTAACAAATGCCTATATTATACTGACCAGATCATATCTTGTCATACTGACTTAGCAATTTCCAAAATACTCATAATTTTGAGTAAAACTTTTGGGGTGAAGCATTTCAAGCCCCTGTCCGCTACATAATTTTGGCATCCACGGTGGGATTCATTAAACTTTATTGGATCCTGTGATACGAACCTTTTGAAGTGTAATAGATTATCAGTGAAATGGGTAAACCAAGGTCTGTTCGATCAAGAAAGACTGACACATATAATAGAGGACATAGTAGCCAATTAGAATCAGAAACAGAGGACAGTGAAATCCATACTCTCCACACCACTGATGACGAAACATGTCATTCTGGAAGTGATCAAGTTTATGAAGCTTCTCATGACTTGTCTGACATAGAGACTGAGGAAGAAGAAGAAACAATAATTTTAAGACCCAGATCCAAATTAAGTAAGAGACCAAGTCCTAGAAAACCTGGCTCTCCAAGAAGGTCCTCCAGATATAGAAAGCAAAATGATCTAGAAAATAAGTCAGAACCTCAAAACCAAGGTGATTCTGGGATATATGATATTATTAAAGTAGCTATACAAGATATGACTAGTCAAGTAGTATCAGCCATTCAAAATGCTTTTACTGGCATTACAAAACAATATAGGCATACTAATGCTTCAAGTGAGCAACAAAAACATGCTAAAAGTATAACAATTGCTAATAATAGTAATTCAATTTCTAAAGTTAGAAAAAGTAAACCAAGTTTTACATCTAATAGTAATTTAGATTTTACATCAGCATCTGAGTATGATGAAACTGATGATGAAATATTTAGTGATGCATGCTCTGATATGGATACTAATAGTATTGACACAGATGTTATAACCCAAAGTAAACGATCAAAATCGAAAATTGGGTTTTCCAATGCTAAACTCCCATCCTTCACAGGAAAAGAAAAATGGGAAGTCTGGATTAATAGGTTTGAAGCAGTAGCAAATCTACAAAATTTGGATAATAAAACTAAATTGAGTGAATTGTTAACCAGACTTCAAGGGGAAGCTGGTGATTTTGTGTTTGACCAATTAAATAGTAAAACATTAAAGAATTACTCAAAATTAGCAACAGAACTTAAAAATAGATTTGGAGTCTTTGAAAATAAAAGAACATATAAAGTACAATTTAACAGACGTACCCAAAAATCAAATGAAGACACTGCAGACTATGCTGCGGAATTAAAACGCATATATGACAAGGCTTATTCAAACAGACATGCTAAAATTAGGCAGGAAGACTTGCTTCAAAGATTCTTAATGGGATTGTCAGATAATGAAGCAAGAATTCATATTGAACTGACAAAAGACCCCAAAACTATTGAGGAAGCAGTACAGGAGGTTATTATCTATAAGGAGACAAC
The DNA here is from genome assembly GCF_021869535.1 of Mytilus californianus. Classification (NCBI taxonomy): domain Eukaryota; kingdom Metazoa; phylum Mollusca; class Bivalvia; order Mytilida; family Mytilidae; genus Mytilus; species Mytilus californianus. The sequence continues at coordinate 392,727 of NW_026262720.1, forward strand.
TTCAGAAACACAGGAGGGTAATTCAGAAAAAAATACCAAAGTAAGGCAACTAAAGAAACAGAACACCAATTTCAACAAACAAGGTTCTACAAATACACAAAAAGATGTAATTTCGATAACCAAAGATGAATTACAGAAAATGTTTGACCAAATGTACCAGGACAAGAAAAGAAATGATGATACACATACATCAGTAACAGGACACAATTATCATGATGAAAGACAGTTTGACAGACAGCCCTTTAATGTCAATGCACCATCCTATGTTCCAAATGGGAATTTTAGAAAGAATAATTCAGACAGAAATGCTAACCCAGAAACTATCCCAAAATGTTATTATTGTGGTCAACCAGGTCATTATGCCAGAAAATGCTATAGTAATCCCAATAGGCAACCAGATTATAGAAATAATAAGGCTACTCCTCCAAGACAGATGAATATGCCTTACACTCCCCCCAACAGTAATACTAGTCCGTCACAAGGTGAATTTAAATCAGATGGATATACATTAAACTAGAACGGGTTAACCCAGCTGACCAGAAGTTAGCCCTTAAGTTTAATGAAAACGGTCATAAATTGGACAATATTGGTGTACATGAACCAATAAGCAGTATAACTTTATGTAATAGTAAAAGTGAGGAAAATATTAGTAATAGTAATAGTATTGAGAATATTAGCAAAAGTAATAAGGAAAATATTAGTAATAGTAATGAGGAAAATATTATTATTAGTGGAAATAATAGTAATAGTAAAGAGGAAAATATTAGTAATAGTGGAAATATTAGTAATAATAATAGTAAAGAAGAAAATATTAGTAATAGCGGAAATATTACTAATAGTAATGAGGGAAATATTAGTAATAGTAAAAGTAATAAGGAAAATGTTAGTAATAGTGAAAATATAGTAAAACAGGGAGATACCTGTAATAGTAATACATCTTCTGTCACTTTAGAAGATAAAAATTTAGTATGTTCTACACCAATTTTAGGTAGTGAACCATCAATTGCAAGTAATGTAATTGCAAGACAAGTACTCCGAAGTGATGGAGTTTATGTTGAAGGACATATCCAAGGGTCTGAGGTTAATTTTACTGTAGATACAGGGGCAGTTCGGACAGTGTTATCCGTGTATGCCTTTAATAAAATTCCTCATCTTAATAGACCAATCTTGGAAAAGTCTAATACTTTAGCTTGTGCTGATGGCAAACCCTTAAAGGAGCTAGGGAAAGCTATTTTTGAAATTCAATTAGGAAATTTATGTTTTAGTACAGAAATGATAGTAGCAAATATAGAAGATGAAGCTTTGTTAGGACTGAATGTTTTAATGAAATCTCAGTGGGGTCCTGCTGACATAAAGTTAACAGATGGAATTATACTGCTTGGTGGTCATGCTATCCATTGTACCCAAATTGGCGAAACAAATAAATTTATTCGAAAAATTTATGGAGAAGCTAACTATGAAATTCCCCCAAGGTCAGAAATTTGTGTTGATGTTTTTGTTGACCGACTTGATGATGATTCTCCTGAAACAGTTCAAGATTGTATTTTAGAACCCTCTGAGAATTTTTTAGAAAGATTTTCATTAGTAATGGCACCATGTTTAGTTAACATAAGCCAAGATGTTACGTGTAAAACTAGCATAATGGATACATATGATTACAAAAACACTTTGTATCAAGATACAGTAATTGGTTCAGCAGAAGTTGTTGAACATGAACCAAAGATGTTAATAGAAAGTGAAGACACACTTGAATTGAATAACCAAACTGCAATGAGAAGACTGAAATTTCATGACTCACATTTAGTGTCTGGAAAGGGGGTATCCAAAGAAGGAATAATTAGACATTTGACTAGTCAAGAAAAAGAACTTGTACCAGAACCACCTCCTACAACAGCTACAGGAACACAAAAGAAACAGAAGAAGTCCCTAGTAGTTAATGACAATTAATTATATATTGAATAAAGATGTAATTTTATATTTTTAATGGAAATTTAAGGTATTGTTTATTAGAGTTGTTAACATCAAAAGTAATTTAAGGTTAAGATAAAAAGTTATTTAAATTTACTTAGATTGAAAATTTATCTTTGAAATTCATGAAAAGTTTATAAGTTATTTATATTAGATAAAGTCAAAGCTTTCGAGTGTTAAAAGTTATTTTTGGGTGTATTTTTAAACATTATTTAAATATTTTGGTACTGTTTGCATCTTAACTAAATTTTCCTTCAGAAAACCTCTGGTTTCTTAGACATGTTCCACTTTGTTTGTAATGTTCAGTAATTTTTCACATTTGGTATATATATATATGTCTGTCTGGTATCTACCGCCCTCGTGCTGATGGTCATAATGGTGAAACTTCTGGTGTATCTGAAAAGTATTATATAAAAAGAATATATTTATGTATAATTTTTACATAATCTAATATATTATCATGTATTTGTGTTATAATCATAGATGGTATTAATAAGAAAACTAATTTCATTCAGTTTTGGAAATAATTCTTAAAATATTAGTCTGTTTTTCTTTTTAAGAAGTATATGCATTAAAGGCATAGAAAAAAAACAACTTTAATTGGAAGCTTTTGCAAAAGTTAAAAGTATTTGCGGGGACGCAAATAATGGAAAGGGGATAAAATGTAGAGTACGAAGACTAGGGTACATGTATTTTATTGTGACATGTGTGATGTACATGTAAGTTTACATAGACAGGGAGAAGATATTTTTGATGTATGTTTTAATTGGTATTAATAAAGCATATTGTTTAATATTCTGTATTTTTTTATGAAAGTCTTATTATGTAGGAAACAGTAACTGTGTGAAATAACTTGTACTATATTACTTGTAATGATTGTAGTCTGAAACATATTCATAATTGAAGCAAATAAGTTTTAATTAACATTTAATTAAGTAAAGTTAGAACAATTACAATATTATGATTTTCTAGAAATATTGAATAACTGTCATTTGAATATTTGATAAACTATTTGAAGTTCATGTTATAATTTACCAGTTCATAGTAATAATCCACTGAATGTCTTGTATTTTTGTGATGATCCAATTGTAGCAACTGTAGTAGATCGTAATAAATCTCGTAGTAAATCCACGCACCTTGCTTGAATTTTATGAATGAAATGTACTGACATGCGCAGTGGAACCCATGTGTCACTTGGGACGATTTTTCAATAAAAACACTATTTTTACGTTTCGGCAACTGTTTTCAAATACTCTTTGTAATTCCTTTTAGTATTTGTAGTCAACGTCTTCAATGTTTTGCAGATGTTAATGCTCACTATCCTTGATATTTGTCATTTTGGTTAGCCGGTGACACACATAACTTTTGGCAATGTTGTTTACGTATTGTGACTTCCGGTGAAGTTTTATTGGTGTATTTTTAGCTACTATAGAAATTTGTTTAGTACCATGCAAAATTTGTTTATTATTTGACTGTTACTAAAATTGTATATTATTATGATTTTTGTAATTTATTTGAGAATTCAAATATTTCGTTGGACAGCAAGCGCGCGATCCAACAATTTTCCAACGTTGCCAACAATCCAACATTGACGTAATTTCGACGCTTGTTCGTCAGTTCTGCTTAAATCTTTGGTCGTTACAGTTAGTATTTTATTTCGCTCATCAGTAATTTTTGTCAAAATGGTTAATTTTTCTCACAAACTTCATTTTTTTTGGGGGGTTAAATTGTAAAGGAAAATAGTAAATTTAGCGTTTTCTAAGTTAGAAAGGAATATTTCATTTTTAGCGGACTCTTAGGAGCCGGACTCCTACATTTTTGATCTTTTGCCTAAAGTATTTTATTCTTTTAGTAAATTTAGGAAAGTTCTTAAAACTGTTTTAAAATATCTTTTGGGTTAATTATTGTATTATTGCTGGCAAAGCTTAATTTCAAGTTTATCTTTTAAAGTTAGGATTAATGTTATTGTACATTTAAATTTAAAATTGTAGTTCACATTTACTGTTAACGTTTGTCTTATTTTTTTAATAAATACAATTAAATAGGAAAACATTTGGCAATTAAGGGATAATTTCCTAAAGGTCTGGAAATTATGATAAACAAAACAGTTTATGTAAGGTATACACTGTATTTCATTGTTAGTTTTTATTCAGGAAAGGTTCTGAATATAACTAATAATAATAAACATTTTTTTATGTAACTGGTGAGGTATCAGTTATTACTATATACAAAAATGTCAGAAAAAGGTATTCTGACTAAATTCACTTGAAATTAGTATTTTCTGTAAGGGTAATTTATTTTCTTGGTAATATAGCAGGACTCAGCCTTTTATGTATTTTTCTAACATACCAACATACAATTATATTGGTAATAGCAAGTGTTATATTTTTTTTAGAATTGCACGGACAAAGTTATCCTGCAATCATAAAGATTTTATTAATCATCTCTTGAGTGTAGAGATAAATTATTCCATGTATACTGAATAGATTCTTGTCATATCATTTTTAAAAGAGTCTATAATTTAATTATCTTACTACTTAAAATTGTTGTTTATCCTGAATATTAATGAAAATCTCTGATTCTCAAAATGAATAAAATATAGAAACTTATATATGTTACTTTTAACAAATGCCTATATTATACTGACCAGATCATATCTTGTCATACTGACTTAGCAATTTCCAAAATACTCATAATTTTGAGTAAAACTTTTGGGTCAAGCATTTCAAGCCCCTGCCCGCTACACTTATATGACTTTTTAGTGGACACCAGAATTAATCCACGCTCAGGACGTTGGATGTACGAATCTTATATGACCATTATATGACTTTTTAGTGGACATCAGAATTAATCCAAGCTCAGGACGTTGGATGTGCCAATCTGCTATGATCATTATATGACTTTTTAGTGGCCATCAGAATTAATCCACGCCCAGGACGTTGGATGCGCCAATTTCTTTTTTATGACAATTATATGATATTTTAGTGGACATCAGAATTAATCCAAGCTCAGGACGTTGGATGTGCCAATCTGCTATGATCACTATATGACTTTTTAGTGGCCATCAGAATTAATCCACGCCCAGGACGTTGGATGCGCCAATCTGCTATATGTATGACCATTATATGAATTTTTAGTGGCCATCAGAATTAATCCACGCTCAGGACGTTGGATGTGCCAATCTTCTATGATACTTATATGGCTTTTTAGAAAACACCAGAATTAATCCACGCTCAGGACGTTGGATGTACGAATCTTCTTTGACCATTAAATGACTTTTTAGTGGACACCAGAATTAATCCATCCTCAGGACGTTGGATGTGCCTATCTTTTTTTACCATTATATGATATTTTAGTGGACATGAGAATTAATCCACGCTCAGGACGTTGGATGTGCCAATCTTCTATGACCATTATATGACTTTTTAGTGGCCATCAGAATTAATCCACGCTCAGGACGTTGGATGTGCCAATCTTTTATGACCATTATATGATATTTTAGTGGACATCAGAATTAATCCACACTCAGGACGTTGGATGTGCCTATTTGCTATGACCATTATATGACCTTCTAGTGGCCATCAGAATTAATCCACGCTTAGGACGTTGGATGCCCCAATCTGCTATGACCATTATATAACTTTTCAGTGGCTATCAGAATCAATCAACGCTCAGGACGTTGGATGTGCCAATCTTTTATGACCATTATATGACTTTTTAGTGGCCATCAGAATTAATCCACGCTCAGGACGTTGGATGTGCCAATCTGCTATGACCATTATATGAATTTTCAGAGGCCATCAGAATCAATCCAAGCTCAGGACGTTGGATGTGCCAATTTCTTTTTTATGACAATTATATGATATTTTAGTGGACATCAGAATTATTCCACGCTCAGGACGTTGGATGTGCCAATTTTCTATGACCATTATATGACTTTTTAGTGGCCATCAGAATTAATCCACGCTCAGGACGTTGGATGTGCCAATCTTCTATGATACTTATATGACTTTTTAGTGGACACCAGAATTAATCCACGCTCAGGACGTTGGATGTACGAATCTTCTATGACCATTATATGACTTTTTAGTGGACACCAGAATTAATCCATCCTCAGGACGTTGGATGTGCCAATCTTTTTTGACCATTATATGATATTTTAGTGGACATCAGAATTAATCCACGCTCAGGACGTTGGATGTGCCAATCTTCTATGACCATTATATGACTTTTTAGTGGCCATCAGAATTAATCCACGCTCAGGACGTTGGATGTGCCTATTTGCTATGACCATTAAATGACCTTCTAAAGGCCATCAGAATTAATCCACGCTCAGGACGTTGGATGTGCCAATCTGCTATGACCATTATATGAATTTTCAGAGGCCATCAGAATCAATCCACGCTCAGGACGTTGGATGTGCCAATTTCTTTTTTATGACAATTATATGATATTTTAGTGGACATCAGAATTAATCAACGCTCAGAACGTTGGATGTGCCAATCGTCTATGATACTTATATGACTTTTTAGTGGACACCAGAATTAATCCACGCTCAGAACGTTGGATGTACGAATCTTATATGACCATTATATGACTTTTTAGTGGACATCAGAATTAATCCAAGCTCAGGACGTTGGATGTGCCAATCTGCTATGATCATTATATGACTTTTTAGTGGCCATCAGAATTAATCCACGCCCAGGACGTTGGATGCGCCAATTTCTTTTTTATGACAATTATATGATAGTTTAGTGGACATCAGAATTAATCCAAGCTCAGGACTTTGGATGTGCTAATCTGCTATGATCATTATATGACTTTTTAGTGGCCATCAGAATTAATCCACGCCCAGGACGTTGGATGGGCCAATCTGCTATATGTATGACCATTATATGAATTTTTAGTGGCCATCAGAATTAATCCACGCTCAGGACGTTGGATGTGCCAATCTTCTATGATACTTATATGGCATTTTAGAAAACACCAGAATTAATCCACGCTCAGGACGTTGGATGTACGAATCTTCTTTGACCATTATCTGACTTTTTAGTGGACACCAGAATTAATCCATCCTCAGGACGTTGGATGTGCCTATCTTTTTTTACCATTATATGATATTTTAGTGGACAGCAGAATTAATCCACGCTCAGGACGTTGGATGTGTCAATCTTTTATGACCATTATATGATATTTTAGTGGACATTAGAATTAATCCACACTCAGGACGTTGGATGTGCCAATTTTCTATGACCATTATATGACTTTTTAGTGGCCATCAGAATTAATCCACGCTCAGGACGTTGGATGTGCCAATCTGCTATGACCATTATATGAATTTTCAGAGGCCATCAGAATCAATCCACGCTCAGGACGTTGGATGTGTCAATTTCTTTTTTATGACAATTATATGATATTTTAGTGGACATTAGAATTATTCCACGCTCAGGACGTTGGATGTGCCAATTTTCTATGACCATTATATGACTTTTTAGTGGCCATCAGAATTAATTCACGCTCAGGACGTTGGATGTGCCAATCTTCTATGATACTTATATGACTTTTTAGTGGACACCAGAATTAATGCACGCTCAGGACGTTGGATGTACGAATCTTCTATGACCATTATATGACTTTTTAGTGGACACCAGAATTAATCCATCCTCAGGACGTTGGATGTGCCAATCTTTTTTTACCATTATATGATATTTTAGTGGACATCAGAATTAATCCACGCTCAGGACGTTGGATGTGCCAATCTTCTATGACCATTATATGACTTTTTAGTGGCCATCAGAATTAATCCACGCTCAGGACGTTGGATGTGCCTATTTGCTATGACCATTATATGACCTTCTAATGGCCATCAGAATTAATCCACGCTCAGGACGTTGGATGCCCCAATCTGCTATGACCATTATATAACTTTTTAGTGGCTATCAGAATCAATCCACGCTCAGGACGTTGGATGGGCCAATCTTTAATGACCATTCTATGATATTTAAGTGGACATCAGAATTAATCCACACTCAGGACGTTGGATGTGCCAATTTTCTATGACCATTATATGACTTTTTAGTGGCCATCAGAATTAATCCACTCTCAGGACATTGGATGTGCCAATCTGCTATGACCATTATGACTTTTAGTGGCCATCAGAATTAATCCACGCTCAGAACGTTGGATGCGCCAATCTGCTATTACCATTATATGAGTTTTTAGTGGCCATCAGAATTAATCCACGCTCAGGACGTTGGATGCCCCAAACTGCTATGACCATTATATGACTTTTTAGTGGACATCAGAATTAATCCACGTTCAGGACGTTGGATGTGCCAATCTACTATGACCATTATATGACTTTTTAGTGGCCATCATAATTAATCCACGCTCAGGACGTTTGATGCGCCAATCTGCTATGACCATTATATGACTTTTTAGTGGCCATCAGAATTAATCCACGCTCAGGACGTTGGATGTGCCAATCTGCTATGACCATTATATGACTTTTTAGTGGCCATCAGAATTAATCCAAGCTCAGGACGTTGGATGTGCCAATGTTTTATGATCATTATATGACTTTTTAGTGGACACCAGAATTACTCCACGCTCAGGGCGTTGGATGTGCCAATTTGCTATGACCATTATATGACTTTTTAGTGGCCATCAGAATTAATCCACGGTCAGGACGTTGGAAGCACCAATCTGCTATGTCCATTATATGACTTTTTAGTGGCCATCAGAATTAATCCACGCTCAGGAGGTTGTATGTGCCTGTCTTCTATGATAATTATCTGACTTTTAAGTGGACACCAGGATTAATCCACGCTCAAGACGTTGGATGTGCCAATCTTCTATGACCATTATATGAATTTTCAGAGGCCATCAGAATCAATCCACGCTCAGGACGTTGGATGTGCGAATCTTTTATGACCATTATATGATATTTTAGTGGACATCAGAATTAATCCACGCTCAGGACGTTGGATGTGCCAATCTTCTATCACCATTATATGACTTTTCAGTGGCCATCAGAATTAATCCACGCTCAGGACGTTAGATGTGCCAATCTGCTATGACCATTATATGACTTTTTAGTGGCCATCAGAATTAATCCACGCTCAGAACGTTGGATGTGCCAATCTTTTATGATAATTATATGACTTTTAGTGGACATCAGAATTAATCCACGCTCAGGACGTTGTATGTGCCGATCTTCTATGATAATTATATGACTTTTAAATGGACACCAGGTTTAATCCACGCTGAAGACGTTGGATATGCCAATCTTCTATGACCATTATATGAATTTTTAGAGGCCATCAGAATCAATCCACGCTCAGGACGTTGGATGTGCGAATCTTTTATGACAATTATATGATATTTTAGTGGACATCAGAATTAATCCACGCTCAGGACGTTGGATGTGCCAATCTTCTATCACCATTCTATGACTTTTCAGTGGCCATCAGAATTAATCCACGCTCAGGACGTTGGATGTGCCAATCTGCTATGACCATTATATGACTTTTTAGTGGCCATCAGAATTAATCCACGGTCAGGACGTTGGAAGCACCAATCTGCTATGTCCATTATATGACTTTTTAGTGGCCATCAGAATTAATCCACGCTCAGGAGGTTGTATGTGCCGGTCTTCTATGATAATTATATGACTTTTAAGTGGACACCAGGATTAATCCACGCTCAAGACGTTGGATGTGCCAATCTTCTATGACCATTATATGAATTTTCAGAGGCCATCAGAATCAATCCACGCTCAGGACGTTGGATATGCGAATCTTTTATGACCATTATATGATATTTTAGTGGACATCAGAATTAATCCACGCTCAGGACGTTGGATGTGCCAATCTTCTATCACCATTATATGACTTTTCAGTGGCCATCAGAATTAATCCACGCTCAGGACGTTAGATGTGCCAATCTGCTATGACCATTATATGACTTTTTAGTGGCCATCAGAATTAATCCACGATCAGAACGTTGGATGTGCCAATCTTTTATGATAATTATATGACTTTTAGTGGACATCAGAATTAATCCACGCTCAGGACGTTGTATGTGCCTATCTTCTATGATAATTATATGACTTTTAAGTGGACACCAGGTTTAATCCACGCTGAAGACGTTGGATATGCCAATCTTCTATGACCATTATATGAATTTTTAGAGGCCATCAGAATCAATCCACGCTCAGGACGTTGGATGTGCGAATCTTTTATGACCATTATACGATATTTTAGTGGACATCAGAATTAATCCACGCTCAGGACGTTGGATGTGCCAATCTTCTATCACCATTATATGACTTTTCAGTGGCCATCAGAATTAATCCACGCTCAGGACGTTGGATGTGCCAATCTGCTATGACCATTATATGACTTTTTAGTGGCCATCAGAATTAATCCACGCTCAGGACGTTGGATGTGCCAATCTTTTTTGACCATTATATGATATTTTAGTGGACATCAGAATTAATCCACGCTCAGGACGTTGGATGTGCCAATCGCCTATGACCATTATATGACTTTTTAGTGGCCATCAGAATTAATCCACGCTCAGGACATTGGATGCCCCAATCTGCTATGACCATTATATAACTTTTTAGTGGCTATCAGAATCAATCCACGCTCAGGACGTTGGATGTGACAATCTTTTATGACCATTATATGATATTTTAGTGGACATCAGAATTAATCCACACTCAGGATGTTGGATGTGCCAATTTTCTATGACCATTATATGACTTTTTAGTGGCCATCAGAATTAATCCACGCTCAGGACGTTGGATGTGCCAATGTTATATGATCATTATATGACTTTTTAGTGGCCATCAGAATAAATCCATGCTCAGGACGTTGGATGTGCCAATCTTCTATGATAATTATATGACTTTTCAGAGGCCATCAGAATCAAACCACGCTCAGGACGTTGGATGTGCGAATCTTTTATGACCATCATATGATATTTTAGTGGACATCAGAATTAATCCACGCTCAGGACGTTGGATGTGCCAATCTGCTATGACCATTATATGACTTTTTAGTGGCCATCAGAATTAATCCACGGTCAGGACGTTGGAAGCACCAATCTGCTATGTCCATTATATGACTTTTTAGTGGCCATCAGAATTAATCCACGCTCAGGAGGTTGTATGTGCCGGTCTTCTATGATAATTATATGACTTTTAAGTGGACACCAGGATTAATCCACGCTCAAGACGTTGGATGTGCCAATCTTCTATGACCATTATATGAATTTTCAGAGGCCATCAGAATCAATCCACGCTCAGGACGTTGGATATGCGAATCTTTTATGACCATTATATGATATTTTAGTGGACATCAGAATTAATCCACGCTCAGGACGTTGGATGTGCCAATCTTCTATCACCATTATATGACTTTTCAGTGGCCATCAGAATTAATCCACGCTCAGGACGTTAGATGTGCCAATCTGCTATGACCATTATATGACTTTTTAGTGGCCATCAAAATTAATCCACGATCAGAACGTTGGATGTGCCAATCTTTTATGATAATTATATGACTTTTAGTGGACATCAGAATTAATCCACGCCCAGGACGTTGTATGTGCCTATCTTCTATGATAATTATATGACTTTTAAGTGGACACCAGGTTTAATCCACGCTGAAGACGTTGGATATGCCAATCTTCTATGACCATTATATGAATTTTTAGAGGCCATCAGAATCAATCCACGCTCAGGACGTTGGATGTGCGAATCTTTTATGACCATTATACGATATTTTAGTGGACATCAGAATTAATCCACGCTCAGGACGTTGGATGTGCCAATCTTCTATCACCATTATATGACTTTTCAGTGGCCATCAGAATTAATCCACGCTCAGGACGTTGGATGTGCCAATCTGCTATGACCATTATATGACTTTTTAGTGGCCATCAGAATTAATCCACGCTCAGGACGTTGGATGTGCCAATCTTTTTTGACCATTATTTGATATTTTAGTGGACATCAGAATTAATCCACGCTCAGGACGTTGGATGTGCCAATCGCCTATGACCATTATATGACTTTTTAGTGGCCATCAGAATTAATCCACGCTCAGGACATTGGATGCCCCAATCTGCTATGACCATTATATAACTTTTTAGTGGCTATCAGAATCAATCCACGCTCAGGACGTTGGATGTGACAATCTTTTATGACCATTATATGATATTTTAGTGGACATCAGAATTAATCCACACTCAGGATGTTGGATGTGCCAATTTTCTATGACCATTATATGACTTTTTAGTGGCCATCAGAATTAATCCACGCTCAGGACGTTGGATGTGCCAATGTTATATGATCATTATATGACTTTTTAGTGGCCATCAGAATAAATCCATGCTCAGGACGTTGGATGTGCCAATCTTCTATGATAATTATATGACTTTTCAGAGGCCATCAGAATCAAACCACGCTCAGGACGTTGGATGTGCGAATCTTTTATGACCATCATATGATATTTTAGTGGACATCAGAATTAATCCATACTCAGGACGTTGGATGTGCCAATTTTCTATGACCATTATATGACTTTTTAGTGGCCATCAGAATTAATCCCACTCAGGACGTTGAATGCGCCAATCTGCTATGACCATTATATGAATTTTCAGTGGCCATGAGAATTAATCCATGCTCAGAACGTTGGATGCGCCAATCTGATATGACCATTATATGAATTTTTAGTGGCCATCACAATTAATCCACGCTCAGAACGTTGGATGTGCCAATCGTCTATGATACTTATATGACTTTTTAGTGGACACCAGATTTAATCCAAGCTCAGGACGTTGGATGTACGAATCTTCTATGACCATTATATGACTTTTTAGTGGCCATCAGAATTAATCCACGCTCAGGACGTTGGATGCGCCAATCCGCTATGACCATTATATGAATTTTTAGTGGCCATCAGAATTAATCCACGCTCAGGACGTTGGATTCTACGAATCTTCTATGACCATTTTTTGACTTTTTAGTGGACACCAGAATTAATCCACGCTCAGGACGTTGGATGTGCCAATCTGCTATGACCGTTATATGACTTTTTAGTGGCAATCAGAATTAATCCACGCTCAGGACGTTGGATGTGCCAATGTTATATGATCATTATATAACTTTTTAGTGGCCATCAGAATAAATCCATGCTCAGGACGTTGGATGTGCCAATCTTCTATGATAATTATATGACTTTTCAGAGGCCATCAGAATGAAACCACGCTCAGGACGTTGGATGTGCGAATCTTTTATGACCATTATATGATATTTTAGTGGACATCAGAATTAATTCACGCTCAGGACGTTGTATGTGCCAATCTTCTATGATAATTATATGACTTTTAAGTGGACACCAGGATTAAATCCACGCTCATGACGTTGGATGTGCCCATCTTCTATGACCATTATATGAATTTTCAGAGGCCATCAGAATCAAACTACGCTCAGGACGTTGGATGTGCGAATCTTTTATGACCATTATATGATATTTTAGTGGACATCAGAATTAATCCACGCTCAGGACGTTGGATGTGCCAATCTTCTATGACCATTATATGACTTTTTAGTGGCCATCAGAATTAATCCACGCTCAGGACGATGGATGTGCCAATCTGCTATAACCATTATATGACTTTTTAGTGGCCATCAGAATTAATCCACGCTCAGGACGTTGGATGTGCCAATCTTCTATGACCATTATGTGAATTTTTCAGAGGCCATCAGAATCAATCCACGCTCAGGACGTTGGATGTGCCAATCTTTTATGACCATTATATGATATTTTAGTGGACATAAGAATTAATCCAAGTTCAGGACGTTGGATGTGCCAATTTTCTATGACCATTATATGACTTTTTAGTGACCATCAGAATTAATCCACGCTCAGGACGTTGGATGTACGAATCTTCTATGACTATTATATGATTTTTGGTGGACACCAGAATTAATCCACGCTCAGGACGTTGGATGCGCCAATATGCTATGACCATTATATGACTTTTTAGTGGCCATCAGAATTAATGCACGCTCAGGACGTTGGATACGCCATTCTGCTATGACCATTATATGAATTTTTAGTGGCCATCAGAATTAATCCACGCTCAGGACGATGGATGTGCCAATGTTCTATTATCATTATATGACTTTTTAGTGGACACCAGAATTAATCCACGCTCAGGACGTTGGATGTGCCAATCTTTTATGACCATTATATGATATTTTAGTGGACGTCAAAATTAATCCACGTTCAGGACGTTGGATGTGCCAATTTTCTATGACCATTATATGACTTTTTTGTGGCCATCCGAATTAATCCACGCTCAGGACGTTGGATGTGCCAATCTGCTATGACCATTATATCACTTTTTAGTGGCCATTTGAATTAATCCATGCTCAGGACGTTGGATGTGCCAATCTGCTATGACCATTATATGAATTTTTAGTGGCCATCAGAATTAATCCACGCTCAGGACGTTGGATGTGCCAATCTTCTATGATACTTATATGACTTTTTAGTGGAGACCAGAATTAATCAACGCTCAGGACGTTGGATGTACGAATCTTCTATGACCATTATATGACTTTTTAGTGGACATCAGAATTAATCCAAGCTCAGGACGTTGGGTATTCATACCTTCTATGAGCATATTAATACGACTTTTGGATAACAAAATAAATCCACGCTCATGACATTGGATGTGTATATTTTCTATGACCATATCATGACTTACCAGTCGATAACAGAATCTATGTATAAATTGGCCCTAAGATTTTGGCATTTTTTAAAATTATGACAAAATACTACAAATTTCAAACAGAAATTAAGTTATGGGGGCCTTTTATAGCTGACTATGCGGTATGGGCTTTTTCTCATTTTCTCATGGCTTTACGATGACCTATAGCTGTTAATTTCTATGTCATTTGGTCTCTTGTGGAGAGTTGTCTCATTGGCAATTATACCACATCTTCTTTTTTATATTCACAGCATATGACTTTATAATCAAATTTTAAAGTACATCAGAATAAATCCACGCTCAGGACGTTTGAAATGCGCACCTTTTATGGCCATAATAGGACTTTTCAGTGGACATCAGAAAAATCAAAACTCAGGATGTTGAATATGCATCCCTGCTATGAACATTATATTACTTAAAATTATAACAAAAAAGACAGTAGTCCTCTCAATAAATCCACGCTCAGGACGTTTGGATAGCATACATCTCATTCTGAGTAACATTTATGGAGTGTTTAGTGAAAATCAAAATAAATCCAAGCTGAAGACGTTGAGTGCATACCTTTTATTAGCGGTATTGACCTTTCAGTCGAAATTAAAAAAAACCAAATAGGATTGTTTCAAATACTTGTAGATAAAAGGTCATAATTTTGTCTACCCTGATTGAATTTTTTGGCATAAAAAATAGATCATCGAGCAGGTAGTTGTTTGCACATTGTATATGGTATATGAGGACATACTATAAGATTGTTCAGATATTTTTGCCAAAGGACGATTTCAAAATATACATTTAAAAATTATATTGAAATTTATAATTGTTTTAGAAGAAGAAGAAGATTTACAAAAGCTGGCATATTTATGCTGAAATCGCTGTCAAGTCACGGTAAATACAGTATATATTTGTTTTCTTTCTTTGTAATTTTAAATATTACATAACATCTTTTTCGATTACATTTTGGTTGCCGTCTCATGAAAACTTTATTTAAAGAGTTATTTAAAAAAATTTATAAAACCTCATGTTACTTCACACATGTTAAAATCTCTTGTTATAAGCCGTCAACCTAAAACTTATCTAAAGCGAGATAACTATGACACATCTCAAATATATAATACAGACACAGTTATCTCTCCTTAGCGTCCTCTCCGTGGACTAACGTGCTCAGCGATGACGTCCCCAGCGATGATTAGCTGTTGACCCCTTATCGAATTTCTGTTAAAAATAGTTAGGAAAACCCACTAGTTTATCCTCCGAAACGAGGAACCAGATAAATAAATCAAATTAAAATTTAAAGAGTGTTTTTATTTATTTTTTCTGATATCAATTTGAATATTTGTTAGATAACACCAAAAAGACTAATGTATAAATACGGGATATAGCTATAGTATCACAGTCAATTATTTTTTTTTTATTTCACTATTCACCGCTCCAACTTGAATAATGAAACATAAACTATTTCATTATTCATTATTCATCACTTAACATTGAAAAGTGAATAGTGAACTATTTCATTATTCATTATTGAATTTTGAATAATGAAAAATGAATAATGGACGTACTTCAGCGTGGTTGTACTGTATCATATTTATTTGATCCATCGCCCCGTAAGATTTATCGTTGGCTATTATTCAGTCATTTTATATATATACACAAGTCTAAATTGAAAACAACATTCAAACCTATGATTGCGTTGGATAAAAACCGCAATTTTTATACGTGTGCATTCAAAACATATTTCTTGTTAGAGGGGTCTAAATACAGCACAAACAACATTTTCAAAAAGACCAAAAAAAGTGAAAAAGTATATTTTATCAAAACGCATTTGATTAACAGGTCGAACAACAAATGTTCTTAAACCCTGCTGACTGCCATTGGCGATTGCCAAATAAACGGATCACCAATGTAATAAATGAATCTATATATATATATCAAAAGTTCAGAAAAAGCTATCGTTAAAGATTTATTTTTCATTTTTCATGCCCATTTCATATAACCTTTCAACTGAATTTACAACTTCTTCCAAAAATTTGATATCCAAATGTTAATCAATACATAATTTGAATGATCCGAAGTCATACTATTTTCACCAATTTGTCTATCATGGAGTCTGTTATAATACTTCATAATCTGATGCTAAATTGATGAAATCCAGGAGCTTCTGACCTTCTCCATGGACCCTATACCAGGGCAACCGGAATTACGCCTCCCGTTCATAAAATCCTGGCCTAGGACTATTGAAATGTAAAGTAACGCCCTATATCCTAGAATTTGGAATTTCTCGTTATTGGTCTACTGCTGTTAAGATCCATCCAATCATTTTAATATACCATAGACAATTAATGGAGAGAATTCGGCATAAAAAATATCAAACCCTGACACTTTAACTATAAAATATACATGCTCCAAGTCAGGAACCGTTACATTAATGCATTTCACAATTATTTTATGTTTTTTAGCCAAAAAAAGGTCCAAAAATATTTTCGACTCGCTCCGCCCGGCGAAAGATTGTATTCTACGCCCCCTCTTTCAAATATCCTGGAAACGCCCCTGATTGCACAGTGTAAAAGGAACTCAAATGTTTATAAGTTCGGAGTTTTGGCATTTCCTCTAGACTAGCTGACCATTTAGACTGGTGTTTCCACAAAAGCGCGTTCTTAACGATTCCACAATAAAGTCACCCAGTCCATCATACTATTTGGGGTAAATAGATTTAAAAGTCCACAATCGTTCATGAGTGATTTTACGTTGTTACTCCACGTATCACGATAGTTAACCGAAAAGCGGCAATCCCATAAAAAGGTTCTTAGCGGTATTCTCTTCCTGTTCATGCTTACTAAGCGACACCAAAGTTTAACCATCTGACATTGACATCGAACTGCCGGTGGAATCCTTCCGATTTCACCCGTAATAGTAGGAATCGGTGTGAATTTACCAACGCCTAGAAACGAACGAATTGCATGCTCTGTTTTGCAATTTATCGAGTCCATCGAAGGGTTTTGTACCCCATACACCAGACGCATAATCTGTGATTCGAGTTACGGCACAGTCATAGAATTTAGTGTATGTGTCATGTAGTCCATACCATCCAATGTGAAAAACTTAGATACCAATGACCCAAGAGCACGGCTACCTGCTTTTAAGGGTTCTTTCACATGCACCAATGGAATTATATAATGTGTTTCCCAGTGTAAATCCCAGATGTCGATATATTGCTCTGCGTAATCAATTGTCAACTGGAGTGTCACCTAGCTTATAAAACCGTAGTAACAACGCGCCAGTGATGCCTTTCTGGCGTGTATAATTAATTACAAACAACAACAACGTTAAGATATAAACACTTAAGACAACAACTGACGAGTATTTTGGATTGGAACAGGCACGTGAATGCATGCATGTCTCAAGTTTTTCTGTCGGTGCATATATTGATAAGGCAACAATCATCAGATTCAATTAAATTATTTTAAAACAAAGACTTAGTTTGTCTGGACTCGGAACATACAGAGCTTATCTGGACCACATGTAGTAGCATACAGAGTTTTTCTGGTCTCGGAGCATACAGAGCATGCCTAGACTTGGATCATAGACAGCTTGTCTGGACTCTGAGCATACAGAGCTTGTCAAGACTAGTAGCATACATAACTCGTCTGGACTCAGATCATATACAGCTTGTACGGACTAGGAAATAAAGAGTTTATCTTGACTAGTTTCATACAGAGCTTTTTTTTTTTTTTACGTGGAGCATGCAGAGCTTGTTTAGACTCGAGGTTTACAGAGTTTTTTTTATATATATTCGGAGCATACAGAGCTTTTTCGGACTCGGAGTATTCAAAGCTTGTCTAGACTAGAAGCATAGAGAGCTTGACTGAAATCAGAGCATATCAAGTTTGTCTAGACTCTGAACATACAGAGCTTGTCTAGACTCAGAGTATACACAGATTGTCATGACTAGGAGCATACAGAGATTGTCTAGACTTAGAGTATACACAGATTGTCATGACTAGGAACATACAGAGATTGTCTAGACTGGATGCATACAGAGGTTGTGTAGACTCGGAGCCAATGCTATAATATCTTTTCTTGAGGTATGAAGTACAACGTTTCGGTTTGCTAACACGTGCCATTGATAACAGTATTTTTGTTTCAAAAGAAGAAAAAAATATAAGTCAACGTCTATCAATCTGAACAATACTTCTGTTTTTTTTTAAATGATATGACAACCCATGCAGCCCCTCCCCTTATAAAAAGATAAAGGAGTTAAAACAATCAAACAAACACCCTCCCTCAAACAAAATAACAAAATCAAATACAAAAACAAAAACAAAACAAAACAAAACAAAACAAAACAAAACAAAACAAAACAAAACAAAGCAAAGCAAAGCAAAGCAAAGCAAAACAAAACAAAGCAAAACAAAACAAAACAAAACACATACAAAAACAAAAACGATAAATCATTAAGGATGGATATATTTTAAATAAGAATATGTGTCACAAAGTCGTAAACCTCGTTCCAGATTCTCACAAAATTGTGATTTCTATGATACATACAACAGTTTTGACAAATTCTGATTAAGCATACCAATTATTATCTTCTTCATATAAACCTGAGCTATCTAAATAACGCCATATGAACACGATAAGCAAAAGAAATGAAAATATTAATTAAAAAAGAAAAAGTTTTTTTTATATGAATACAAAAAATACAGTTTGAAAATTTATATTTATCCAATTAGATTCAAAGCTTTTGTCTTAAAAACTTATAATAAACCAAAATTAGCATCACAACTGTATCTGTTTTATTTATGGGTATTTTTTATGAGTACCGTGCATTATTGGTCTTGTCGTTGTCTTTGGTTTATGTCTGTTCTTATATCTTTTTCGTAAATTGCATTGTTTCAAATTTTGCATGTTGGCACCTTTTATAGCTGGCTATACGATATGGGTTTTTCTCATTGTTGAAGGCCTTACGGTAACCTATAATTGCTTTTATCTTCGTCATTTGAACTCTGTTGGATAGTGGTCTCATTGGCAATCATACCACATCTTCTTATTTTTAGACATTAATAAATTTCCTGTAAAAAAAATGTATATAGATATTTGATATACCAACCAAATAGACAATGGTATTTTGACTGTTGACATACCAACCAAATGGACGATGGTGTTTTGACAGTTGATATCTCAACCAAATGGACGATGCTGTTTTGACAGTTGATATCTCAACCAAATGGACGATGGTGTTTTGACAATTGATATACCAACCAAATGGACGATGGTGTTTTGACAGCTGATATCTCAACCAAATGGACGATGGTGTTTTGACAGTTGATATATCAACTAAATGGACGATGGTGTTTTGACAGTTGATATACCAACCATATGGACGATGGTGTTTTGACAGTTGATATACCAACCAAATGGACGATGGTGTTCTGACAGTTGACATACCAACCAAATGAACGATGGTGTTTTGACAGTTGATATACCAATCAAATGAACGATGGTGTTTTGACAGTTGATATACCAACCAAATGGACGATGGTGTTTTGACATTTGATATACCAATCAAATGAACGATGGTGTTTTGACTGTTGACATACCAACCAAATGGACGATGGTGTTCTGACAGTTGATATACCAACCAAATGGACGATAGTGTTCTGACAGTTGATATACCAACCAAATGGACGATGGTGTTTTGACAGTTGATATACCAACCATATGGACGATGGTGTTCTGACAGTTGATAAAGCCACGAAATGAACGATGGTGTTTTGAATGTTCGTTAACAGGTTTTGCGTACTTTTATTGGTATCTGCATAAGTCAATATCGATGATATATTGTTGTTTTTGTCATACGCTCAGTGGCAAATATTTTGAAGCGCATTTAGGATAAGAACAAATTAAGCAATAAACCTGTAAGATATCGCAAATTGTGTAAATTTGAAGGAAGTGCTACATATTTGAGTGCCACTATAGATGGAAGGTGATTTAGTAGAGTAAGTAATGTTTCCTACCTACTGTCGTAAAGAGGGGCTAGTATTGCTTTTTTAAACAATATCGATTATAACTCCGCAATACTAATATCGACGGATCTTTGCTGATGATATAAACGCAATAAGCTACATGCAGTGCAGAATTACGGACAAGAAATATGCAAAAACGGCATATCCGAGGCCAGGGGCCTGCATCCACTGGTCGTCGTTGATCGCTGTCCGCAATATAAAAATTAGAGAATGTGATGTGATTGCCAATAAGACAACAGTCCACCTTATTCTAAGTGACGTGTGTCTCGTTTATTGTTGTAGTATAGTTCAGGCTGTGCCCTTTAAAGCTTACTATATAGTATGAGTTTTTCTCATTGTTGAAAACCGTAGAGTGCCTTTATTCTTTGGTTCCAGCTATGATGTTTATAAATATTTTGCATTCATTATACGGAAAAGGGTGTCTTGAATCAGTCATATCTTGCTATGCATCAGAGGTATGATTTTGTACACAAACTATATGTAGGAAATCTAAAAAGAAATATGGATAACATATATTTGGAGAAGCGGAATTATTTGACATTCAGTAAAACTAGATGCTTCTTGAATTTATTTTTTCCCAGCACCAAAAATATAAAAAATAGGAATTTCATCAGAACCAAAATAAATATCATAGCATATGGTAAATTCTAAAGATCATATCTTCATGGTTTGTTTTACAAGACCAAATTCCCAAGACTGGAAAAAGGAGAAAACAATCATCAAACAGTTCCGTTATAGCATGTGTACAATTTCAACATATGTGCAATCTTTCTGCGGAGTTTCAGAGATCTGGGTTGACAACTGTAGGAGGAGTTGATTACACAAATTATGTACCCACTTTTCTTAATGTAACTGTTCTTTGATGTGGGGTAGAATATCTTGTTTTAATCAAAAAGATTGTTTAATTATTCGACATGCTCATAAATCTTACAATTGCCTTAAATGTACAGAACAACAACCGATATTCACAAGGGAACTTTATACAATATAGCAGAGACTGATTACTTTATACAATATAGCAGAGACTGATTACTTTATACAATATAGCAGAGACTGATTCCTTTATACAATATAGCAGAGACTGATTACTTTATACAATATAGCAGAGACTGATTACTTTATACAATATAGCAGAGACTGATTACTTTATACAATATAGCAGAGACTGATTACTTTATACAATATAGCAGAGACTGATTACTTTATACAATATAGCAGAGACTGATTATTCTATACAATATAGCAGAGACTGATTACTTTATACAATATAGCAGAGACTGATTCCTTGAATGATAAATTAACACATGATTATGCTTAAAGAAGCTTGGCTGTTTACCAACGGGGCAGCAAACCAAACGACACAAATAAGTATATTCAGAGTGCATACAGTATTCGACAATAGCCAGGTGTCTATGCAATCTGTTTAGCTCTATATCGCATCGAGTCAAACAATGTGAAACTGATAACAGGAAATTTCAGTTGGTGCGAAAATAAATGTTTAAAATAAAATTGAGAATGGAAATAGGGAATGTGTCAAAGAGACAACAACCCGACCATAGAGCAGACAAAAGCCGAAGGCCACCAATGGGTCTTCAATGCAGCGAGAAACTCCCGCACCCGGAGGCGTCATTCAGCTGGCCCCTAAACAAATATGTATACTAGTTCAGTGATAATGGACGTCATACTAAACTCCAAATTATACACAGGAAACTAAAATTAAAAATGATACAAGACTAACAAAGGCCAGAGGCTCCTGACTTGGGACAGGCGCAAAAATGCGGCGGGGTTAAACATGTTTTTTGAAATCTAAACCCTCCCCTATACCTCTAGCCAATGTAGAAAAAACAAACGCACAACAGTACGCACAGTAAAACTCAGTTTAAGAGAAGACCGAGTCCGATGTAAGATTAGGAAACAAAAGAAAATAAACAAAATGACAATAATACATAAATAACAACAGACTACTAGCAGTTACTGACATGCCAGCTCCAGACCTCAATTAAACTGATTGAAAGATTATTTCTTCATTATATGTATATCAGGCACAATCCCTCCTGTTAGGGGTTTAGTATTATACCGTCATAAAATATATGAGAAGAACATAACCCGTGTCATGCGAACAACTGGTTTTAAAACACATGTGTTTAATTCCGATGCAAAGAGCCTATAAGTGAATCAATATTTAAGCCAAAATATGCAATCTTTAATGACCTGACAACAGTATCGTAACTTTATCCCTTCTTAATAAGTCTGGTTAAAGGTTTTGTTAGCTTTTGAGGTGAATACTGACATTTTTGTGCTTTGTAAAGAATATTACCATAAAAGATTGGATCCATGTGAAATACCCGAACGTATAAGATGTCTGCATGTTGAGTTATATTTACGAATGATGTCCTTATACCGATGATAAAATGTAGTAAATGTTTTGACTAGTTTATGATATCGAAAACCCTGGTGTAATAATTTTTCAGTAATACATAAATTTCTCTCGCTAAAATCTAATACGTTGTTACATACACGAGCTCCATAATCTAGTATATTATAAGAGCATAAACCTGAAGCACGGGGAGGCACTCTACTGTCTCCACACAGCACTAAAGACAAACTCTGTAAAAAATAAAATTGAGAATGGAAATGGGGAATGTGTCAAAGAGACTACATTTTTCTTAGCGTACTTTTCCAAACTAACAATTGTAGAAAGTACTTGAACTTTGAAAATTGTTTGATTAAATATGAATGAAAACCACATGACAGAAAACACGGAAATGTTATAAGTATATATCTCCTAATGAATGATGAAAATAGAATTCAATAATAATACATATAAGTCTAGTATTGAGTAAAGATGTCTGAACTTTAACTTTGTACAAAGCAGAAACCAAAGATTATATTTGCTTTCTGAAATAATGAAGAGCTTACTATTGTTGTGACATTCATTGTAATGCCCGCATGCAATAAAAGGGGGCGGGGCATTTTTTCTGATCTGTGCGTCCGTTTGATAGTCCGTCCCGTATTAGGTTAAGGTTTTTGTTTAATAGACATAAGAAGATGTGGTATGAGTGCCAATGAGACAACTCTCCATCCAAGTCACAATTTGTAAAAAGTAAACAATTATAGCATGTATAGGTCAAAGTAAGGCCTTCAACACGGAGCCTTAGCTCACACCAAACAGCAAGCTATAAGGAAAAACCAACGGTCTAAGCTATGTAGTTTGAAATTAGTACATTTTTAGGTTAAAGTTTACCATGTCACAAGTTTTGGTCACAAAAGACTGGTTCTCGACTGTTATTTGACAAGTTTTACAATATTTGTATATTCCGAGGGCATACTGAATATCTTTCGGAGGGAACAACTCTATGGTCACACCGACACTTATTACACATTTTCATTTAAGTGCGAACCTTTCAAATCATCGTGTATGTCTTTGTATAGCAACAGGACGATTTAAAGCTTGACATTTTGTATCGACGCTTTACTATTTGTGCAGACTGTATGTTGACATCTTTTTGGTGCTATATATATCGATGTCTTTGGGATATGTGTGGCATTGGGTTGCTATTTCATTGACGTATTCATGACATCCTCTTTTAATCGTAACGGTTGGTATTTACCTTACTTTGGAGGTTTATAAAATTAATAAAGCGATGGAAAATAAATCGTCACATGGAAAAACTGGGGAATTTATTACGAAACAGATTCATGCAAAACCAGTTGTGAACAAACCCGAACAATATGCACTGAACCGTTTTACCATAAAACCAAACAGGACGTAAAGAAAAGCAAGGCTTTAAGTTACTCAAAGGATCAGAGACAATGTACATGTATGAGAGAGGGACATTAACTACCAATAGAGATTGTATGTGCAATATCTTTTATGTGTATAAGTTATTTTTCAGTAATGTTAGGTGGAATGTGAACATAACATTTCAAGAATTAGCTAATTGTAGTTTTTGCAGCCTGACTTGAAGTGCAGGGCAACTTTCAATGAAGTGGCCATCTACCAAGACTGCCACTGTTACTATGAATAAAACAAATGGAATTAACACCGTTAACATATACTAATACCCGTACTTGCCGCATATACTATTTGAGAGGGTGTCTGATGGACCTGGTCAGTGGAAAAGGGGTAAATGAGTGCTGATTAAATTAATTACATTGTTGATAGTGGTCTTGACGTATTTCGTTGAATAGGGGCGCGTTTTATTGGTCTCTTCTGCACATCTCCAGAATGTCTTCTGGTGAAGAGTCAAAACAAATGAATCTGAACCTCTTCTGGAGATATTCTACGGAAGATCAGTAAAACAAAAAATCAATTTGCCGTCTAATATAGCAGATTTTTGTTATGTTGGATGACATAAATGAAGATACGTCCGGTAGACATGACTGTGAAAGTGTCCTCTGTTCGTGACATTTTTTTGTACTTTCCTCTAACTCAATTTTGTTCAACAAATCAGGCTTAAAGCCCCACTACTTGATGTTTAAGAATAATCTAAAACTGCCCGAGAATTCGTCAATGTTTTTCAAACTGGATTATATTTGTATAATGCAAAGATATCGGAAATTTCTCCGATTCATTTTTCTCTTGTGGTCTTTGAAGAACATCTTTTGGTCCTAACTATTATTTCTATTACAAAATTTAGATGGTCAAAACCTTCGGACCACCGCTTTTTTAAATCTTTCATTTTATATGGATCTATATGCAAGTATACAACGTATACCAGACGTTTCTCAGATTGATTTTTTTTCTCTCTTTTTTTTTTTTTTTTTTTTTTATAAATCCCTTGTTTGTGTACTAATTGATACTTCAGTCTGATTTATTTCAGGACTAGTTGTAATTAGCTTTGAACAAACTTCAAGTAATTGCAAATACTCTTATTTCGGTACTGTGTATCTATATTGTCTTAATGTTAGTAAGTTGTTGTTTTGGTGTCTCGTACTGATCTTTTGAGTTAATCTAATTGCAACTGATTTGTACAGGCTGTTCTAATAGTGTACTGTTACACCACTGTCCCAGCCTCGGGGAGGGTTGATCGCTCACAAACTTGCTGTTGTACTGTTATAACGCTGTCCCAGGTTAGGGGGAGGGTTGAGATCCCGCTAACATGTTTAACCCCGCCACGTTCTGTATGTATGTGCCTGCGGCTCTTTTCACAAAAAAATCTTAAGAGTAAAAATACTCGGAAGTCATTCACATTTCAGTATAACTTACGATCAATTTTAGTCGTAAGATTTGTTGTGAAAAGAGTCGCTGGTCCAAGTCAGGAGCCTGTAGTTTAGTGGTTGTCGTTGGTTCAAGTCTCGAATAAGTATATATATTATAGTATAAATTTTTTACTAAAAGAGTTATTTCCCCTTAAATGGCTTGGTTTAAAAAAAAAATGATGCAAAAACACAAATGGTAATGAAACACCGACAATAATTAGGATAAACAAAAACAAAATATGAGTTGTACAAAGACACTAATATGGTCAAGATTCAGAGAAAGTTTCAACTAATTTTGACGAGTGGTTTAGGAGGAGTTGCGAATAAGAGATGGGTACCCTATGTTATGGGATGGCTAAGTCCATTTTTACTTATTGGAAACCCTAAAAGTGATTCAGATCCAAATCTAAAATCGGAGGTTTGCATTTGGCATTATGCTATAAAGAATCTGTAAAAGGTTTATAAAATTTCATTTAGTGGTTAGGAGGAGTTTCTGATAAGAGATTGTTACCCTTTGCTAAGGGATGAAGTCCATGTTTTGCTATTATAGGAAATCCCAAAAATAATTCCGATCAAAATCTAAAATAGGAGGTGCGCACTGGAATTATGTAATAAAGAATCTGTGAAAGTTTCATCTAATTTCATTTAGCGCTTTAGGAGGAGTTGCCGATAAAGGATGGCTAAAAAGTCCCATGTTTTACTGAAGGAATACTCAAAATTCATTTAGATCAAAATCATTTAAATAAGAGGTTCACAAAGTTATAAAGAATTTGTGAAAGTTTCATGAAGTTTTGTTCAGTGGTTTAGGTTGATCTTGCAGTTGCGGATAAGAGATTGGTACCCTTTGTTAAGGGATGGCAAAGTCCACGTTTTGCTTTGGCAAATATAAAAAATATAAATTTCAATCAATATATGAAGGCAGTTGCTATTTGTCCGGCTAGCAGTACCAGGACTATTTGTCCGGCCAGTTCAATGCGCATGTCTGTGAGTGTGAAATATTATCTTCTGCAGCACCAGGGTGTGGCAAATTATATATATGGACATCTATAAAGCAATGTTTTGCAATCTTAAATTGTTAGGCCCCAATTTTGTTACTGGTAATTGAAATGGTTGTTTTCTTCAAATAAAGTCCAATGTGGTCAATGTATATTAGAAAAAAATCATATATATTCAATGTTATATCTATATCTATTGCTTCACATTGCAAAAAGAGGGAGGAAATTACTTGTAACCCAAACTTGTGTCGTGATTGGCTCATGCATTTTGGATTAAGTTAACGTAAGGATTTTCTTGTTGAAAAAGGTACAAAATTATCATGTCTGAGACTGTCAAACAGTTCGAGTTATAGATCCCCTAAACATAAAGTTGTCCATATTTTGAGTTAGGGGTGATGAGAGGGTTGGGGTAACACGTGGCGTTCCTTCAGTTTCCAAATCCCTCTTTTCTTTTTACCCAGATCCCACCTTTATTGTCCACTATATTTCATATCCCTACTTTTTATAATCCTATATCCCACATCCCCCACTTTTTTTTAAGTTATACTATCGTATTCCCTTGTCAAATTCTGAAATTCTACAAATGTATGTATTTCGACTACTGATGAGTCGAAATTGGATTAGTCGAAATTTCGGTTGACTCGAACTAAATTTACGGTCCCAAGGTTAACAAAAGCATTCAAAATTCATTATTTACCTCAAAGTAATACACATATGTCAAAACATGACCTCGGGGATATGACAATACACGTGTAATTACATTTCCGGTCCCTGACCACTGTATTGATTAATGACATTCTCTCTGCACGAGTGTTTACCTAAGATTATCTTTGATCACAATGATAAATAATAATTAGTGATATATTGTTACAGTTCATAAAAATGATTTAAAATGTTTTTTAAAACAGTTAACTGTAATCATACACTAATGAGCTTGGTTGTGTATAAAGAAGGGATACAAGTTCTGTTGGTGATTAACTAAAAACTACTCAATCAGCGTTTTTAATCTTTTTGTATTTTCTCTTGCAAAAAAAGATTGAAATAAAGAAAAAGAAATTACACCCCAGTTCTATTGTTATACTTCATAGTTTCTATTTCTGAAACAAGTGTAAATTGAATAGATCTATTGTTACGAATAACAATGGATTTTGACCACAGGGTGTGACGAGCGGGGTTTCTGGAAACCCCTGCTTCTACATCCCGAAAACAAAGTCCATTGTTATTCATTACAATAGAAATCGATTATTTTTTAAATAGCATGAACATAAGAAATTACTAATAGTGTTCACTACAAGTTGTTTCAAGATATTAAAAAAACACAGTTTAGGAAATTCCAATAGCGAAAAAAATATTAAGCATCTATTTGGAATAAAAAAATCCTTCAAGGGAAAAGTAATTTGATTGATAGCGTTGAAAAACTATATAAAATTGTTCGCGATTTGCGAGAAAAAAAATTCTGACTCCGACAAAAAACCTTACCCCCCAACCCCTTTGAAGTTAAAATGGTTGCTCCCTAAATACTCCTTTTCCTTTGCTTGAAGGTAAAATTTTTGATCCCAGTCATATGTCTCTATTCTAAAGCATTGATCTTAAAAAAAAACAGGGATTCTAATTCCCGGACCCCCACCCCCCCCCCCCCTTTGATCCCGCTCGTCGGGTTTCTAATCCAGACACATCTATCTCTCAGTGTGTCCGAATATGAATGTTTGTTTACTCTCGATAAGGGGGGGGGGCTTCTTTTTTTTTTAATATAAAACCGTAACATAAAAAATAGATTTATGATTACCTTCATTAAACTGATACAGGTAAGTACTTTGGGTTATAATATTGCCTTTATCTTTAGTCTCGTCTACCGCATCCAACGCTTGACTCAAAATGTCGTCCGTCTTATACCCGTCCATATTGACAACTGCATACAAGGAGCATGATGTATTTTTTTGTGATAAGAGTGCACGAAACGGTCAACCTTGAACTTCTGATCCATATTAGCACAAGGATTTAACGGGAATATGCAAAACAGCAACTTTGACATTTGTAAAATCTACTCACTTGCCAAAGTTTGAAGGACATAGCCAAAGTAAGGTTACTAGTGGGGTTTCATGTAAAAAAAATATTTTTCTTACAATTCATGGTTCGATTTTGTCAATAAATATATGCTATCCATTCTTTTTTTATTTAATTATCAATGTTAACAAATATAGGGTTTAGCATTGGGTGTAAGTTAGTTATACACCTCGGGATACGGCGTGTCTGGATAAGAAACCCCTCCGGCCTCCGGCCGTCGGGGTTTCTTATCCAGACACACCTATCCCTCGGTGTATAACTATTACAGAAATCTTAATTTCTAAAATCTTTCTTTTGATATACGAGAATGAACAATTTGGTCAACTTTAAATAACGGTAAGATCGATTGAAAATTACTCTCTCGGATAAAAAAATTGGAAAAAATTATAACTGTACAATAAAATCAATAAAAAATTTTTAAAAAATGTTATTCTAATAATAAAAGACAACAACATACATTTACATCTATCTGAAACCAGGATATCGATCCCCTACCCATATACATTCGGATTTATTTTAGCATTACCAAGCTAAACAAGAGTTGAGTCCCTTGGTCTGTCAAACTTCCGGTTTTCGTTTGTGTCGAAATACGGGTATCTCGAAATATTTTTCTGGTCCGGCTGACTTCGAGATAACAAGAGTCGACTGTCTTTAAAAAAAACCACAGCCATTGAACCATTCAAAAATAAGGTCAAGGACAATGGACATGTGACAGACATAAACTTTGTAACTTAAGGTATCTGCATACAAGATACGAAGCATCCAAGTCTTCTAGCTCCTGACATATAAAGCTTTACACAAATAGTTTACACCATCGCCACTGCCGGTTTGTAATACCTATGTTCTCAAATTCTGCGACTTTGTCACAGATGGGACAAAAACCAGTCAGTGTCTTCTTAACAAGTGAAACTGCGAGCTACTGCTCACTGATGATACCCCCGCCCAAATATTTCGGTAAATATGAAGTTGTTGAGTGATGAATCTGAAAACGCATCACACGGTATAGCTGACTTATATAAACCCTGAAACCAAATTTCAGAAATCCTTGTATTGTAGTTCCTGAGAAAAATGTGACGAAAATTTTCAACTTGGCTATCATGTGTAAAATGATACAAGTGTTCGGTAAACGGGAAGTTGTTGAGTGATGAATCTGAAAACGCATCACACGGTATAGCTGGCTTATATAAACCCTGAAACCAAATTTCAGAAATCCTTTTATTGTAGTTCCTGAGAAAGATGCGACGAAAAATATTCATGGGACGGAAGGACGAACTGACGGATGGACCGACGGACTGACGGATGGACAGACAGAGGTGAAACAGTATACCCCCACTTTTTGAAAGAGGGGGTATAAAAAGCAACAACTTCATTAACATGCGACTTTATGACAGCGTTCTGATCTATTAATAAATGTTGAAGTTGGTCATTTCTCTAATATACCATGTGAACCGCATTGATTTGAATGTTGTAACATGCGATGACTTGTGTTGTGAACGAATTCCATTTGATATATTTTTGGCTGAAAACTTTTGAATTAGCAAAGCCATGTCTAAATCGCTTACAATTAAACTTTTAACTATTTAAAAAAATGCATTGAAAACTAGATCTGATATCATTAGCTATAGTTATATTATCATTGATCTCTTCTAATAGCCTTTTTGTCACATAGTGTATATAGTATTTTTGGCCGCAGCATGTCCTGTATGCTATTATAAATACATATTTATTCATTCATTGAAATCTGCATCACCTTCAGCTTGTAAAACATTGATTCAACGGAAACTGTTGGAATCATTTTATAGGAAAGTTTCTTTTTACACTAACTTATCTAGCTTTTGATACATTTACTATTTTCCAATATCTTGCCGGTATGTGTCTTATGTGAATCAAGTTTATACAAGTATATAAATACATCCCTTATAGACATTATTCTTTGAAAGGTTTATACATATGGGACATACGGGTGTAAAATTTCCTTTGAAAGAAATCCACATAAGGCTCATAAATTTATTTCGCATCATATAAAATAAACATTTGAAAAAACACAAAACAGTTCATCAAATCTAGAAATAACTTCATTATTGTGGTCATCAAAATCAGGAGATTAAGGTAGATTATACCAAGCAATCTGAGCTCCTTTTCCGGACATCTTCCAAAGTCTTATTGAAATATATATTCTAAATAGGCAAATAGTAAATAACAAAATGTAAACAGTTTTTTTACATTATTTAAAAAGAAATATTAACAACAATGCATAAAGAGAACAATCACATTATTTCATTCTAAACAAGATTTTCAAGAGTATTACAAATACAGTAAATTCCTCTCAATTGCATAGCCTATTTGTCAGAGAAAATGATGACAAAAACAGGTACTTGGGTTTCAATGTAAAATCATAGGAAAGAGAAACTATTGTTGTACCCAAACATTTATTACAAAAACTGAAGGACTTCACTAACAACATATTGTTGTTTTAACCATTCAGGTACATTTTTGAGTTAAATTTTGGTTTTTTGCTATGCAGGTAAAGAATAAAATTGGTTTATGTTGATAAGGAAATTGATTTGTGTTTTGAATTCCTATGTGATTAACAGGAATAGGAATCCTCTGTACATGCAATAGTACATTATCCCATACTGGAAAAAAACAGTCAGAATTCTAAAACAAATTACACAATTTTACTGAAATACAAACCAAGTATCCAGTCAACATCTTAAAAAATTACAGACATTTAAAAATTTCATGACATACCACTAAGTGCATGGGTCATATCCCTCCTTTGCCAGTAATCTACAACTCCGAAACAAATACATCCGCTTTGCCAGTAGCCTTTAAAAATACAATGTTATTTGTATACAGCAGTATATTAAATGGCATTCATTGTGAATGCTTCATCACTGGTCACAATACTTGTCAGTTCACTACGAAACTCTTATTAGGATACATATGCAACAAGCAAATCTATCAGATTACCACAAGTGTGGGCACGAGGACATCTGTTGAGTCCAAAGGAATTACTAAATGTCATGTTTATACCCTCTGTTGGCATAAGTGGTGATCCTGTTACAAAGCATATAAATTGCTCCAACACTTCAAAGGATATTTCTCTAATTAAATTTTGGAGGTAACAAAACACAGCCTCTTCATCAGCTCTTAGAACTTCATCTGTTTTCAAACAGCCCAAATTTTTTTCTCTACTAGGCAGCAGTGAGGCAAAAAAGTGGGATATAAATTGAGTTCAATTTGAAAAAAAAAATGTCAACAAAGAAATCAGAAAAACCTTTTTTCGGGAACTTGCACAAATGGTTTGGCTTGTCTAGAAGTTCACTGTTAGCCATATCAAGAATTTGATTTTTCAAATTTCAACAGAAGGATATAACTGCATTCCATACGTTTAAAACAATTGCAATCATACCTTTATCCCTCTCTGACCAATGAGAAGAGCTCAGAAGGCGCTTCACCAGAGTCCTCTCAGGAAAAGAAAAACGGAGCAAAAAATCCCGAAGAAGCAACTTCTGGTCAATAATTTCTTGATCAGAAATAGTGTATAACAGTAAACTTCGAAACAAGTTTGGTGGTAAAATACCACACACACCTATCATGTGACACAACACCCTTCCAAATATCTCTGCAGCTTCTCTTCTTCTGTGGATAGGAAGAGAGGAAACAACGCTATCTTCAGTCTCCTCGGAAAAACCCCTGACATGCTTTCTTCCAAAATGAGGAAAACAAGTCTCTTGTAAGTCAACCTAAATCTTCTCCAATTTCTCCTTCAAATATTACTTTAATTTTAAAATTAAGGATGGTTGAATCTTGGTAGAATTGTAATACATCTTTAATAATATTATTCCGCCTTATTTTCAGTTCTTTCTCTGGTACTTCATGATAAGTGTTTTTAATGGTATGTGCCTTACTTTTAATAGTCGTCTGGCATATAAAAGAACTTAGAAAAACCTCAGATCAATGATACATGGTCCATCGTAACCGTTGCTTTCTCAACGTATGTAAAATGTACACAAGTCATGACTATGTGTTTTTTTTTATTGTACAGAACAGAATTAAGTATTTCCGACCCAAGGTAATACCGTCCCAGATAATGCCGCCATTCGGATGAACCCTGTGCCGATGAACACAAGTTTTTTTTAATTTGTATACGTTTCAAAAACTGCTCCAGTTGAAAAATGTTTTTAATGCGACACCCTTCATATATTTCTTATAATACCGTTAAGGGGACGAATCAACTTCGTGAACGTACTTGATCAATTACGTCATCAACATGTGATTAGAGTCGGTCCGGGTAATTCCGTACAATTTTGGTCCTAAATGAATGTCATTTGGTTCCCTGTTTGATACTACAATGTTCTAGAAGGAAACCGGTAACTAGATCATTCGTAGATAGTATTAATGTTTGACTTTTTCCTTGCCATTCAACATAAAATATCGAGAATGAGCATATCGAACAGAAAAGTCACTGTTTCGTATATCGTACGGATGTCGTGTATTTCCGTACACCTTGATGTGTAATTCCGTATATTGATTAAATTCAAAATATGATTGCTAATTGGAAATGATTTGGACTAGTTAATTTATTACCAGGATCATCTTCAAGTCTTTCAATCTTCACTTAAATTCACAGTATCACAGCTCCATGTCGTGATGTAGATACTGGCAGTATATTTGATAACGGAATACAACATTATAAACAGTCAAAGATAACTCAGTTAACTGCACTTTTGATTATATATTGGCAAATTGAGTATATATGCAAAAATTACAAAAGAAGGACCAAAAAGCAAGTGTCCCAAGATTTTTGTTTGAATTAAAGCTTCAATAAATTATTAGTATAAATTTAGATGTGATAATGACGGACTTGTGTTTCAGACAGTAACGTTACACACACACACGCAGTAACGTTTAGATGCAAATAATACATGGACATCAGGGCGAGAACATGACGGTTTATGTGATATGCATGACTTTTAAGTTCATTGATAAGTGATATGAATATAGACCCTGTCTATAATACACTCATCCGGTTTTTAACGTTCTAGTTCAGTCCGAAGAAAGATGTCAACCTATTCAGAAAAGAATTTTAACTCTAAGCCAACCGGTCTTTACAATCAAGTCCCGCAATGTAAGCTGAGAGGCTGCAGCAGATTTTACTAATTTTAAGTCCTGAATTAAAGCATCATCTTCAATTGTCCCAGCAGCATTTCATGGAACATTTTCTTAATAACGTATACATGTATATTTAACATCTTGCATAGCTGTTTGTCAACTTTTTGTGGTATAGTTTTATTGTTGGGGAGGAAAACTGACAATCCTAGTCAACTAATATTCGAACACACCTGCCATGCATGTGTGGGGTTTGAAGTCACAACCTTAGTGTTGACTGGCTAGCGATATATAAGATGAACTACTTAGACCACTGGGGCACAGAGGACCCTCGCATTTAAGGAGGAATAGTTTGCAAACACAACAACGTCTATCTCTATTAATCAAATGGCAGCGGACTGGTGGTTCTTAGAATAGAAAAACATATTTTGACCTCTTTCTTCCCATATCGAATTGATGTTGTTTTATGTAATTTTTTTTTCTGTTGGTTTTATTTTGCAATTAATTTGATTATGTAACAAAAATCAATAATTAATATAAGCAAAGCTAAGTCAACATTGAAAATCTCTTTATCAATTAATGTATAACATATTTTAAGCTGGCGTGCACGATATTAGACTCCTTATATTTGCATGTAAAATACCCCTGTAGAGTAATACCGTACACATCCACTCCCAGTCCGTTTTATTGGAAATGATTGCACTTATACTACATCGAAAAGTATCTGTCAATTGCAAACTATTTCTGACATTCAGTTTCCATCAGTTTTCTTAATTTTGATTAAAGTAGAACGATCTTACATTAAATTAACCAAACTTAGAATTTTCACAAATCTGGTGACTTTTTGGACGAGATCTTCTTTTCAAAACGCCCGCGAACAAAACTTTCCGACAAATGGCAAATGTGTACATATTCTATGATCATAGAAATGATGATAGAAAATCGTAAAAACATTAACATACAAGGTTGTACTTATCTTATTATCAGTAGATAATATTAAAACACACTTTATTTCTCAAGTTTATCAGACAAACAAGCGAAATGCAATATGTACGATAATTACCCGCCTGTACGAAATTACCCGGATCGACTCTACGCTGCTGGAGTATCAAAATGGAAAATCCGATATGAAGATGTTTTCAGATAAGTATTTGATTTAACATATAATGATTATAAATATAATTTGTTGAGGCACTATGAAATTTTTATGGTTTTAATTTAAGCAAATCAACATCAGAAAGTTTGACAGCAAAAACTGAAAATAGATATTTATTATAATGAATAATTGGTGTCACATTCTTAACAGGTATAACTGGTAGATATTAAATTAAATTGAATTGTGTGAATGAACTTGATGAAAATCATACGTCGCCAGTTTTATCTTCAAGGGATAACAAAAAAAGGGGGGGGGGGGGGTAATTAATTTG
Source organism: Mytilus californianus (assembly GCF_021869535.1). NCBI lineage: Eukaryota > Metazoa > Mollusca > Bivalvia > Mytilida > Mytilidae > Mytilus > Mytilus californianus. The sequence continues at coordinate 428,307 of NW_026262720.1, forward strand.
ATTCCAAATGGCTTCTAATGTATAATATATTTATGCAATTATGTTTCTAATAAATTTATTGCTTCATAACGTCTTGAACAATTGATTCTTTGTGGATACTTTTGTACTTTTAGGGGATTAAATTATCAAATATTAGCTGCTAAAAATGATATGAAACAGATTTCATGCAGACTCCAGTTACCTTTAGTCAGCAATTCTAGTTGGAAGTACGGAGACAGCAGGTTTTAAATTACAGTTACAGAAGTTTATATCCGACACATAATTTTAATACAAGTATTCAGTTTGTGGGTGAGGTATAAGCTGACCACAGTCACTGTTTGTTTTATACTATACAAACCATGCATTAAATTATTATTTTGTTTGAGTCAATCCAACATTTTTATTTTATTTACCTTGTGTCAATGGGAGGAAATTTGGGTTTTTAACACTGCTTGTCCAAAAATGGTTTCATTTACCGTTCATGAATATTCATGGTTTCTGCTGATGAATATTCATGCTTATTCATGTTTTTTCATCATCATCATCTAAATTCATGTTAATTAATGTTCATTTCAGGTTGCATTTACAATTCATGGATTCTTCATGATTTCTGCTGATGAATATACATGAATATTATATTCATGTTTTTTTCATCACCATCCAAATTCATGTTAATTCATGTTTATTCCAGGTGGCATTTACCATTCATGGATTATTTATGGTTATATTCCAGGTGGCATTTACCATTCATGGATTATTCATGGTTATATTCCAGGTGGCATTTACCATTCATGGATTATTCATGGTTTCTGCTGATGTATATACATGAATTATATTCATGCTTATTCATGTTTTTCCATCACCATTAAAATTCATGTTTATTCCAGGTGCCATATATCATTCATATCAATTCATGGTACTGCTGATGAATATTCATGAATATTCATGAATAATTCGAGAATAATGATAAATAATTCATGATCAGGAAAGCAGGGAATAAAAATAAGTCACAGATATAAGATTTATTTTGTTTGTGTTTAGATCACCTGTGAGCTAAAAACATACATTTTTACAATTTTACAATAAGGCCACACAAACTTTATTTTTTGTTTTTTTGATTTTTGAAAGGTTCGTGCTACTTTTTAATTAATTCTTTTTTTAAGTCAAAAGATTCTTAATTTTTTTTAAGTCAAAGGATTCTTAAATTTGATGAGGGATTCACATTTTTAAAAGTATTTTTTCTTTAAAAGTTGTGTAAGTTTTTCACTGTTCTTTCATTTTCATTTTTTAAAATAATTTCCATTCCAAACTAGTATGGACAATTAAAAAATAAACTATTAATCAAAATCTTGTGACCTTATTAATGACTTGTGGGAACAAAGTACAATGTTTTAAACCACCAATATATAGTCAAACTTGTTTTAAACATGCTCTCTTTGGTGAAAACATGGTGTTCATTTAAAGCCCTGTACTTTATATTTTACATTAGTTATTTATGATAGTAACTTTTGAGAGTATATGCATTGGTTCGTTTAATAAAGGGTCCATTAAAGCAGAGTTGACTGTATATACATGTATGGTGGGTCTTTAATTACATTTTTGATTGTCGACACAATTATATCATGAACAGTAAAGACTTTTTTAACCTATGTTTGTGTTTATATATTAATGTGTATGCCTATTGTTTGATTTATCAAGCCATTAAAGTAATAATCAATCCATTAAAGAGTTTGTAGGTCATTAAAAGTAACAAGCCACCAATTAAACGAGTTAAATGGCCATTTAAGTAACATGCCAGGCATGAAGGAATTTTAATGGCAATTAAAGAAACATGCCAGGCATGAAAGAATTTTAATGGCAATTAAGGAAATGATCCATCCAATAATATAATAATGGCCATTTAATTTTTTCATAGGTGTACCCATTACTGTTTCATGGTCATCAAATCAAATTTAATGGTTACTTTAATGCCCACTATCAATTCGGTTTAATGGCTTTTAAAATGCATTAATATAAATTAAGTTTCCCAGAGAAGTAATGGTGCTATTAATTACTGTTACATCTAATAACCATTAACCGTTATTGGAGAGATATTAATGGCCATTATCTTGTTAATTAATGCCCATTAATATAAATGAATAAATTAAGGGTTTAATACAATTAATGGCCATTATTCCCAGGTTCATAGTGTTTATTTAATGGTTAAATTTTAACTTTTTTAATGGCAAAGCCATTACAATTGTACCATTAAATGTAACTATAAATAATAGACCTCATTTAATTGGTAATTTTCATGGCACATTAATGGGTATTCTCACAGTAGTGATTGTTAGACCTAAATACATGTTTATAACATAGATATTCATTTATATGTACAAAGTGATTATATTAATAACATTATTCTGGGCCTCAGTGGCCGATTGGTCTTAGTAGTTGAACTACTGTATCACTAGCAAGTCAACACTGAGGTTGTGAGTTCAATCCCACACGCGCCAGGTGCCTTCGACTCTAATCTTAATTGACTAGGATTGTCATTTTTCCTACCGATGGTCGGTGGTTCTCTCCGGGCACTCCGGCTTCCTCCACCAATAAAAACTTACCGCCACGAAATAGCACAATAGTGTTGAAAGTGATGTTAAACACCAATCAATCAATCAATATAAGTAATATTGTACTTAAAAATATCAACATAAAGTTTTTGCAGCATGTGATTACATTTGAAAAATAGTATTTATACAGTCCAATATTGGTCCAATTTTTAACTTTAGTCCAATATTTTTCCGTTTTGTCCACTTTTTTCATCTTGGTCATTTTTTTCTATAGTTTTATGAATAGATAGTTTCATTCTGTTTTTAACATGCTTCATCAACATAATTACGTCTCTATTATAGATCTTGCCTCCTATCCAGAAAGGTATGGTCTTCTGCAAATCTGTTGCTATGGTAGTATAATGTACGTGTATTTCCCTTGACGTGTATAAATAACTGTTTGATTTAATGCTCAATTTCAACTTCAATTGTCATTCCTGAAATAAAATAAAACAAATCACTGAACTGAACAGATACAATACGTTACTCGATTGTTGTTTACTTAACGTCCAGTAGCAATTATTTATTACATGTTTAGGAAGTGAACAAATTAACATAAGTATAATCGGTAGGTCCTGTGGTAGGCGTCCATCAGAATGAAATATCCTCAATTTGAATTGCCTTTGGAAATTGAGGGTATATTGGATAAAGCGTTTTAACTGGCCACCCATAGAGCCTTCAAAGAGTTGTTGCAAGGGTTCTCACACGAAGCATTGGATTTAACATCCGCATTCTGACCGGATGTTGCTACCTATTTAAACATCTTACACAACCAAACGCACGCCCATTTTACAAACGGTTTGAAGAAGATCAAAAGTGATACAGTACAACCTGTGACATTCTCTTAATTATGTCCACCCTCTTGTATGGTCAACATCAAATGGTGACCATTTATTGGGGTATTAAATCTTGAGATGTTGGCCTTTTATTGGGGTCATAAAACATAGATTAATGTTTAATCTAATTATGTCACCTGTTGAAATCAATCAGGGTTGAAATTGTCAGCTTGAATGTTTTAATAAAATTTACCTGTACGGGTAACTTATGTTTCTTTTAAAATTGACATTTTAGCCCATTGTTGAAATTGTAGAATAAAATGTTGTTTTAGTTATTTTATATTATATTTTGATTTTCCGTCTTTAAATTTATTTAAAAAATTTTTTTTTAATGTTTTGATTTTGGTTATTTTGATTTGTTTTAGTTTGTATTTTTAATTTGTTTTTATTCATTTTCGTATGTTTTTTTTTATTTGTTTTTTGTTTCTTTTTTTAAATTTCTTCTTGGTAAGAATCTTGTAAGATGTTGCAGTGGTGGAGAAATATGTGTACACATATGTGAATATAAATAATATCATTTTTTCAAACTTTTTAGTATATGCATGTTTATTTTTAAGTACATGTATAAATAAGATGTTGTCATTTTTCATATTAGGATTCTATAGTATTATTGATGTGTCATCAGATAGTAAAATTCTAATTACATTTATCACACTTGCCATCAAAGTAATTCTAAACATAGCATGGATAATAAATGTAATATTTAAAATTATTTTCTGAAGCAACAGCAATTTCTGAAAAGTTTCATAGAAAAAGAAAATGATGTTTGTTATAATTTAATGATAGATAATATTCATTAAACTATGTAATTTGAGTTTGATGGTAGATAAGATAAATACAGTCAGAACAATGATGCATTACACATTGTCATAATTAATTGTCACATCAACAATACAATAGTTTTCATTCACACAGATGCAATCGTAAAATCAAAATTATACTAAAACAAGATCTTCTTTGGCTGTTTAACTGGACGTCTTAGGGCTTGGTTAATCTTTGCTACTACCATGAGTTTCCAAGCTTGTGGCTGCTTTACCTCAGGGTAGAAGTGGCAGAAATACTGCATGAGGAACTGAACACGAACCGGGTCCAAAGGAATTTTGTTGTTCTTGAAGTCACCATGGTAGGAAAAGTAGCGTCTCAGTCAAGCTTGTGTATAAAGTTATGGGGAAATAATTTCCAACAAATGTTTTGCAAAATTACCCGTCCTGTAAATGAATGGAACTCCTGAACAAGGTCACATGCTGGTATCTGGAACTGTGATGGTATGTGTTGAAATTTATTGTCTATTACATTGTACATACTAGTTGACGGCACTAATCTAGTGGATGATGTTGGAAGTCTGCTCACAGTAGGTGATGGTATAGGAGTTTAATGCTGCAGGTGAGTTGGCTGGTTACGGAGAAAATAATGATGTTGGGATAAGTTGTCTGGGCTGTCTTGTTGGGGTAGCTGTCATGTTGCCCCATGGTCTGTTTGGAGTAAAACTCTGAGTTGCTGTTGTAGTTGGCTTATCTACTAGGCTCTGTACAAGTTGAATGAGTCATTCATTTTGTTGCTGAAGTTTGTTCATGGCAACATCTTGAGCTAAGGACCTACCGTTAAGGACATGCACCTGGGACTTCAGGTCTGTTATGGCTAAGAGTACGCTGTTACCAGTTAGCTGTTTGTCAAGTTGATATGAAACTGTAGCTACAATTGGTGATTGTGGAGTTGATGGTGTTGGTAATGGTGGCGTAGGTGGTTGTAGTTCAATAGGCTGAACTGGTGATGGTGTTGCTGATCTAAACTGATAAGGGTCATCTATAGCAGCAGTGTCATGTATTCCCTCACACCAACGGATAACTTTGGCATCTGGCTTTAATTTTGGCACTGTAACTCTTTTTCTTTTAGGAGGGGGTGGTACATCTGGTGATGAATCTTCACTTGATTTGGCTGGTGAAGATGGTGAAGATACTGGGTAAGCATCTTTTGGCAAAGCATCTATGTATATCTTAAGTTGCTTTCTCATTTCCAACCATTCACCAGTGGCAATCATTTCTGCTTCTGCTGATGAGTCACCCTAAATTCTGTTATAGTGGTCTCCAATTTTGATTCTGCCCTCAGCTAGGATCTTAGATCTTGGTACTATAAGTAGTTCAGTCTGGTCTTGGCTACCCCATTTGACTAAGACATGGCTATATTCTTTGGTGATAGTTCTGGCAGTGATTTTTGTAACGGTACTTAATTAATATATCAAAGTAAAATGCATTTATTTTTATTAGGGTGTCAGCTTGGCAAGGTTGGATTTTTATTTTGCTGGGTAAATGTGATTGGGTCAAAATGGATACTTCTAGATTTATATTTTAGAAATTAGCTAAGTCCTGTACATTATGAACTCGTCTGAAGATTAATTGGTCCATTCAATGTTTGAGACAATTGGCTTCATTTTGTGTACATGCCCACCAAGCTTGATAATTGATCCATGAAATAACATGAAAATTACTTACTGGTTAAAACAACATCCTTTAGAAAATTCAACATAGTTAAACTGATAAAAGGAGATTGCGATTTATTTTGTATGCATTTACATTTATCTAAATGCAGAAACGATCTTGATGATAACGATCTCTAATTCATTAAATTAAAACATGGGCAAAATGTAAATAATATTTTTTTAAGATACAGAAATAAATACACCTTATAGAACCTTAATAATTCAAAATCAAAAGTATGAGGGTCTGGATGGGGATTTCAGAATAGAGACTAATGGGCCAATACTAAGTGAAAAAAATGCTAAACAATTGAAGAATAGAGAAGAAAATAAAGGATAGAGATTTTTTTAAGGTGCTGATATCTAAAAAATAGAGAATATTTGTCAAAATTAAAAAAAGTACCAAGCAACAATGGATTAAAATTTAAAGAATACAGAACAGAAGAACCCCCCAAATAGACCCTCAGAATTTTGTGAAATCAGAAAGTTTTAGTCGGTTGTTATAAAAAACAATTTGAAAAAAATGCACAACTAATGAGAAAGATAATTGATGGTTATCTAAACACAGGACGTTATTTATGACTCTTTAATGTACATGTACAAATGTATAACCGTTAAGCAACTTTTTATCATGTAACAGGCATATATATATATATATATACAGATAAAATGGGAGTTAAATGTTAAAGAATTGGAGAATAAAGGGCAAAATAAAAACAAAAAGATGTTAAAATAGATGTACAAAATGTATAAGAATATTGTGACATGTTTAAAACCCCATCTGGAATGATTGACAAAGTTTTCTTTGACAACTTATGATTTGTTCATTCGACTATTTTGAGTGTGTGTGTGTCTATTTATTTGACAGCTCAAGATATGACACTTAAATCATATATATTACACCAGCGACTCTTTTCACAAAATATCTTACGATTAAAATTGATCGTAAGTTATACTGAAATGTGTATGACTTACGACTATTTTTACTCTTAAGATATTTTGTGAAAAGAGCCGCTGGATTCTAAAGAATATACATACTGGCGCCAAAAACCTTTTTTAAACATCCTTTTCGTCCATGTTTATTCTAGGTGGCACATTTATTGATATCCATTTAAGAGATTTAAAACTAGAGGCTCTCAAGAGCCTGTGTCGCTCACCTGTATTTACTGATGCTTTGGAAATCATGTAAAATAAGGTTAAAATCATAATTAATAGTATTAGATATTAAATATTATAATGATATCTAAGATAATAACAAAAAACTGCAAAATTTTTGTAAAAGTACTAACTCAGGGGCAGCAACCCAGCAACGGGTTGTCGGATTCGTCTAAAAATTTTCAGGGCAGATAAATCTAAATCTGATGAACATTTTTGCCACCTGTCAGATTTGCTCTAAATGCTTTAGTTTCAGAGATATAAACCAAAAACTGCATTTTACCCCTATGTTCTATTTTTAACCAAGTCGGCCATGATGGTTGGAAAGCGGGGTCATCGGACAAATTTTTTAAACTAGATACCCTTATAATGATTATGGCCAAGTATGGTTAAGTTTGTCTCAGTAGTTTCAGAGAAAAAGATTTCTGTAAAAGATTACAAAAATTTACAAAAAATTGTTAAAAATTGACTATTAAGGGCAATAACTCCTATAGGGGTCGACTGACAATTTTGGTCATGACAACTTATTTGTAGATCTTACTTTGCTGAACATTATTGCTGTTTACAGTTTATCTCTATCTATAATAATATTCAAGATAAAAACCAAAAACTGCAAAATGTCCTTAAAATTACCAATTCAGGGGCAGCAACCCAACAACAGGTTGTCAGATTTGTCTGAAAATGTCAGGGCAGATAGATCTTGACCTGATAATCAGTTTTCTCCTATGTCAGATTTACTCTAACTGCTTTGGTTTCAGAGATATAAGCCAAAATCTACATTTTACCCCTATGTTCTATTTTTAGCCATGGCGGCCATCTTCGTTAGTTGGCGGGGTCATCGGACACATATTTTAAACTATATGCCCTAAAAATGATTGTGGCCAAGTTTGGTTAAATTTGGCCCAGTGGTTTTAGAGGAGAAGATTTTTGTAAAAGCTAACGACGACGGAGGACGACGACGACGGAAGACGGACGACGACGACGACGACGGACGACGGACGACGGACGCCAAGTGATGAGAAAAGCTCACTTGGCTCTTTGGCCAGGTGAGCTAATAAGGAGTTGAAATTTCAGTTATAGTTTGAAAAAAAAAATTCTATTGAGTAGCGTAAATTTCTATCACAAAATGCCGAAGTTTAAATTAAGTCATCGCATAGACTAGAAATAGCGTCCCTGTACCGCAAAATTTGGAAAATTAGCGCCATAGTCCGCTATTTGTCAAATCAACATGGAATAGGTGTAAACTGGAGTACAGTACGCAATGTTATCTTGAAGTAGAAGTCGGGGGATCTTTTCGCCGAACCGAACAATTTCATCAAGTTTGAAAAGTGACTGACGGTGACATTTCAACAGTTAGATCAGCATTAGCCGAACAATGTACAATGACTGGAACTGATGTTCGGCGTGAACTTGTTAGTAAAGGGTCAGTTTTGTCAAAAACTACTGTTCAAAGGATAATTTACGAAGCCGGGTACACCGCCAGTGCACCGCGTTATTGTCAGATGATTAGCTAGACAAATAAAGTGAAACGGGTCACTTTCTGTCAATAGTTGATAACAGACAATGACAATTTCGCAGACATCATCTTTACAGATGAATGCACCGTCCAGCTACATGATAATAAAGTAGTAATTTACCGCCTGAGAGACCAAGTAGCACAACCAATTCCGCAACCTAAGCATGCATTCAAACTTTATGTTTGGGGAGGTATAAGTCGCAGTGGAACAACTCGTCTTTTAATTTTTGACGGCATACTACGATCAGATTTTTTTGTAGATAAAATACCGAAAATAACATAAAATGTATTTTATTCATTTGTGTCTCATATATACAAGTAAACCCATATACTCTGAATATTACTTTTTGCTTTGCCGTAAAGTCTATAATTATCGCATGTATACGAAGTTTTCCGTCTTTATCTCACAACTCAATTTTTAAATATAATATTTTTCTTTATAATTGCAATTATTTTTTTCTAAATTAATTTTCAAATAGATGATTTCTTTCGAGAATTTTTTTTTTGACTAATACGTAAACACATTCGTTTTTGCCTGCAGACAGACCTGAAAAGTAAAATAAGTTATAATTTTAAATCGATGTGATGATTTAGAAATTTATAATTATGATAACAGCTTATGCAGAATTCTGTCAAAACACATAAACTGTGACACCTTGAACATACATGTAATTAAGATTTACATGAGATGCCTCACCTGTTATTACTTTATGTATTAAATTAATCACCTGGTACAATTGGCACGTTCCTGTACGCTTGACTGGGGACATTTAATCCGATAATTACCTCGTTTGTTAATTAAACAGAAGGTGAACATATGTTCGACATGTAGGGACATCATGGTCACCATAAATTTTATGGCCGACATTCATAAGAGAATGTCACAGGTTGTACTGTATCATAATATTTCTTTTCCCAAGTCATCCTTGGTTGTAACTGTTATAAATTCTGCTTCAAACCCAACGTTTTATAGAATTATTCTTTTTTTACTTCCCACAGCAGTAGACGAATTAGAGTGAATGACAGGTAAATGAATGCTGGCAACAGTCAACATGCAGGACTACACTGATTAAAAAATATGTTAGTCTGCATACAATCATCATTTCATACAAACAGGTATGCACACACTCCTATTGAAATACAAACAAGTCCTAATAAGACAGTAATGGACAATCTTAAGAAAAAATACATGAAACAGGCTCAAAATCCAACTTAGAAAAACTGTTTAAAGTATATTTACCTAATATTTCATTTTTAATTGATTTAACTTCCTCTGCAGAAACAGTTTTAGCCAAAATGTCGTTCAGCTCATCGGTATACAGCCTTGTTGGTGTGTTGTGGTGATCAAATCGTTTTAAAAGGTCACTTAATATATTACTTAACTCAATAAAACGTTTATCTTCAAGATGAAATATTTGAGAGTGTTGTAGTTCATTTCTTGTAAGTCTAATGCGCTCAATATCATCTCCAATAGCTATATCTGTAGTCTGAATTCTTTGCCATGGACCGCCCCATCCATTAGAAGGAATATGTTTATTAAGTTTCCTGTGCTCACTGTATAAGTACGTTATATCACAATCTCTCCTTGGACGTAGATTTGGTTTATCTTGTTTTAAAAGGTCATATAAAACATCAGCAAGAATATTCAAAGCAATCATCCCCATCTTTGCAAAATTTATTTCCTCTTTTGTGAACTGAAAAGAAGATAAAAGTAAGGTATTGTAATGTAAAATAGGAAGAAGATAATATATAATAAAGTTTAACATAAGTTTTGGTGGAATCAATTATCAGTTAACTTGGTCAAGTACTCATAAAAATTTTTCCAAGAAAAAAATCCAACTTAAAAGAAAAATCAATGATGATGGTACCTAGCATCTAAAAGTAATTTTGTGCAACTATTTGCTCAACTGGATTTTTTTTTTTCGCACAACCAAAATCTGGGAATGCTGTTCAAAACTTTATGAGGAACAATTTGCATAGAAATATTTCAGCAATATTTTTTCCTTGTACCATAAGCAGATGAAAAAGTGTGTGTTGTGTTTAATCTTTTTTTAAAATTTTTATCAATGTAAATGAAACAAAGTCAACTAAATATATTCGTGTTTAAAAGATTTCAACCATACTGTTTAAACTGGATCACAAATGTATTATTTACCATACATTGGAAGAATCCGGTCTTTTACATGGTAAATTCATGATAAGACATTTGTTTCAAATAACTAATGCATAGCTGTATGATGACTATGAAAGGAGTAAGGTCTGTACAGACCACATTTGACCCTGAACATTGGGTTCATTGTTTTATGTTCATGATGTTGATTAAAATAAAATGTTAAGCGTTGACAGTCTCTAATTTGCCATAGAGATTTCTGTTTAATGTGACCAAATTGTTTTGATTTCTATCAAATTGAGGTGCCGGTATATGAAACAAAGATAGCAGGATTCGACAAACTATATATTCGAGTCAAATATGTTTATTGTAATAACAAATAAACATTATGTTCATAAAACTTTTTTGTTGACCAATGCGCTCTACGTTTACATTCCTAAAAACCAATGCAATGAAAATATGCCTGTTAACATACACCTTATCGCTAATTGTCCGCCATTACTGGACACCACAAAGGTTGCCGTAAAATTTTAATGTCATAATATAATCTATCTGACGCCACAAAGGAAAAGTAATTGTTGTATGACGTCAATAATTCAAGCGGGGAAGATTACCGGGTCAACCGGACAGATTTCCAAATAGCGATAAGGTGTACTGAATTTTGTGGAAAATGTAATTTTGTACTATTTGTGACACCAAGAAATAATCTAAATGACCTATTTCATATCGTAATTGTTTAAGCTATGATTTATTGTCATATTGGTTAATACATCCTTATTTGAAATTTGAGCCACAAATAGGAGTCATATAGAATAGTCTCTTTTGAAACATACTGATTGCATTTAATGATTTTTTTTTATTCTAAAATGCGTAATATATAATATATAAATAACACATAGCTGACAGGGTGATAGAGCAGATTTTTACCCCGAGAAAACATTGTCAACCGATGCGAGCTCAGCCATATGTTAGTTAATTCATTATACTGAATGTTCTATCATTTTTGTCTTTTGATTGAAAGCACTTAACTTTGACATCAAGTACATAACGTTACCATGGTTACAGTTATTAGAAAAACAACAAAAGTGAACCAAGATATTTTTTTTTTATTTTGACAGTCTATGAAAAGTTGTGAGGCCATAACGTAGAACTGCATCATATTTATTTTTTAAGTATTGATGTAAAATAAAAGTCATTCCTATATTTTTAAATTAAAACATCATTAGAATTTGATTGCTTGCTTGGTTGGTTGATAAAATGCTTGCATTATATCAACATTATCAATGGACAAGTTCTTCTTATCGATCCGGTGGTTGGTTGTTGGGTGTAAATGTTGATTGGTTCCTTAGTTTATTTATTTATGAATTGATTTATTGACAGTTTGCTTAATGTAAAAAAAAGTATTGTCCAAATCATTGATTGTTTGTGTGACGTCAAGTGACGAATATTTAATGAAATTGCTTTACTCAGAGAAACAGGTTAAATATCCCCCCTTCTAAAAAAAAAAAGAGAAACAAAACGGATACTACTTCCACAATTGACGACTCTCCTGGAACATGCGAAAAAGAAAATATGATGGAATTCTAAGATTTAAATAGACATGTAAAACAACAAAAACAAAAAGTTTAAGTCCAAGGTCAAAATTTGTTTACAAGAAAACCAAATTTATACACAACAAATTGATTCAACATAAATTTCGGGGAATGCTATAGAAAAAGGTTGATTCAAGGATATTTTTGAGGAAGGTGTCAATACTTCAAAGTTCCAATAGGAATTTATAAAATTCAAGGATATTTTAGAATGGAAAATGTAGAAGGGTGATAAATCCTTAAAAGTTCCAAGAAGTACCATGATTTAGGTACAAATAAACATGATGCACTGACATGAAAACCTTCCATTTAATGGGAGCCAGCCTCTACCTTTTTTGTATATTCCTTGGAACCAAACCCTGTGTATTTTTTTTTTAAATAATGAATTGGTTCTTTATTTGGAGGATTTTTTTTTATCATTCTGTGGGTAAAGAATAAAAGTAAAGTATTTGTTACTGGACATCAAAGAAACAATCAATCAATCAATCAATATACAATATGCGCTTCTGTACATTATGAAAATGTCAATCGATTAATTACTAATATTCATTCATATAAGCAAACAAACCAAGCCAAATCGATGAATGAATGCAATTTCCGTCAAATATGACATGAAGCAAAATGTCAATCAATCAATTAAGCTATCTATCAACAATCCACACCAACCAATCTAAATGAAGAAGTAACTGATGTTATGCAAATATTTTTTCAACCAACCAATCAACCAACTTAGTGATAGAAGAGGTGGAAAGACTTCACTAGAACGTTTTACTTAAATCTACTGGAGGTTATGTTCAAAAGCTATTGTTATGCGGAGTAAATCAATAAATAAATTAACACTTTTGAGATGATCCCTTATTTAAATATCTCTGATGTAGACTCTTTACTCTCAGTTGTCCATTGTAAACATTTTTCTATCATGTCTATTACTATTCGAAGCTGTTTGTGTATATTTATCGACTCGATGAAAACTACATCCAATGCTGAACACATACTTCTGACTCCACATATCAATACTAGTTCAGTTAAGCTGTCTGTGTATGATTATCAACCCGAAAAAAGATTGAGTCCAATTCTGCACACACACTACTCACTTCATGTGAATATTAGCCGTTTGTGTATGTTTATCCATCCAACTGATAAAAGTTTACATACTACTCATTAAACATATTACATATATTAATACATAATTTTGTTTTCAGTAAAGCTGGTTCTTTTTTTGTTTTCTTTATATTTACTAAAAAAAAGTATAACAAAAATACCGAACTCCAGGGTAAATTAAAAAAGAGGGGAATTCCTTACAACTTGACGATTCAAACGTTACACTTTCTCAACCAACTGAACGAACGTAAGACTGAACATCTCCCAATTCATTCATTTTCATTTTGGGAACTGAATATGGCATGAAAATACATTGTGGTGTTACATACCCCTGCCGAACTGGCTGTAACTATTGCCTCTTCATTGACATTTGAAAATACTCTCTCACCAGCTTGGACCCGGACACGTACCTTCAAATATAAAAGCATGTCATTCATTATCAATGGAAAATATTGGTAACATCATGAAAATGTGTCAATGAGGGTGGCACCTATCATTTTCTTTCATTCTATTTTGATAAAAATAGGTTGAATAATCAACCAATTCAAGCATGCAATTATGTCTGAATTCTTTGGCTGTATACAAGTATTAGTAAAATGGGTAAATTGAAAAAAGCTACATTTTTCTTCAGAGATGTGCTACCTTTATAATAAAAAGTCCTCTGCTTAAGTTTCAAACAAGCCCGTCATTGAAATTTTAAACCCCAAACTCCTTATAGATTTTAAATGAAAAGGTAAGTCAATTTATAAGTAAAGATAATGATTGGAGTTTGGTTCATTTTGGCCGCACATTTTACGTTAAAAAGAGGAAATTTTTTTTTACATTCAGGACGAAGAAAAAAGACGCAAAGTCAAAGCAATAGCTTACATTGTCAGATTAGGTAAAAATGCTCAGTTTGTATTATCTTGAATTTACATGAATAGTCTGAATAGTTTGCATTTCAACAGCAAGAAATATTTCATATTATCCATTATCAATCTTAACATGCTAAAAAAAGTTGCTTGATTTGACGAATGTATAATATTCTGTCAGAAATTAGTTTTGAAGTAATAAAAGTAAAAATTAATCTATCTTATATCCTCATTACGTAATACTTACTGCTAGTTATACATATATCAACATGGGGATAACTTCTATGCTATAAAATAGTAGCTTGTTACCTTGGTGGATTGACCGGTAGTTTGGATTTGACTGGAGCTTTCTCTGTAAGGATTAGATCTTGGAACATTTTCAGATCTCCATGAACTTTGAGACAACTAAAATAAAAGTTACCACAATCAGATGATACCTCGTACCTTATATATAATCAAAACAGCACTCAAATCATTATGGAAACATATTACAACTTACATGTTATTTCATTGATTGCATAGATAGAGAATCTTGTATTTCTACAAGCAGATTATAGTTAAGTTTTTACAGATAGTTTCTGCAATATTCAGCTTATCTCATTACAATTCTTTGTTTGGTATTTAGACCATCTGAACTAAGAAAAGAAGGTTAAGGACATCATTGCTGCCTGATTCTGAATTAAAATATATGTCTTGCTTCTATTTTTTGGAGGAAACAATTTGAACTGTTAGCTTTTCCTAACTATCATGACTATTTTAATACACATATATAATACTTCGGTAAATACAAAGTTGATGAGTATCATATTTGAAAAGGTATCAAACGGTATAGCAATTTTCATGGAACTCTAATTGACACTTTCTTAACAAAAATATGTTTCATTTACATAATATATGGCTGTAATGTGTAAGAATATATGTTTATATCAAACTGGATCACGATAAACAATGAATTTAAAAGTGAACAATTGTTTAAATCAACAGCTATTAAGTTGTAAATTTCAGGAAGCTGTTAACGTTAGTATCCATGAAAAGCTAGGAAAATGCTCATTGGATGGATTGACGGAAGGACTTAAATAATTTAACCAATGTACCATCTTATTACAAATTTTCCTTGTAAAACTCTTCAAACATGAATAACTCTTTTACTTACATCAAATGTTCTATGTTGTTGATCTGACCATTCACCAGTGAACTCATGTACAATTTTACATGTCTCACAATAATATTTTGTATCCTGATCTTTACTAAAGTCAAATGATCCTGTTACAGACTCTGGTCTTGTTTGGCCACATTCCCACTTTTTCTCAAATTTCACATTGGACATCTTAAATCTTGTACTTATTATCTTGATTATTTCCTCTGTAAAAAAGTCAGCAATGTATTTGTACAAACCTCCTTTGATTTGTTCCCCAAATTGCAAAACCTGAATTTGAATAGCATTTGGACATTTTATTATGAGTAATTTTCTTAATTTTGTTGTCACCTGTAACTCAAATACAGCAGTTCCACTGAAAAGAGCAATTTGCTTTTTACCCTGTTTAGTAGCATCAACTTCTGCAACTCTATACTTCCTGCTTAGTGCAGCAATCAAATGATTAATAAGATGTGGTGGTAGAAACCTAAACTTGAAACACAACCAGGTGGATTTCTTACAGGTATCGTTGGTCACATTAAACATCTCATATATGTCATATTCTGGTTTTGATTTGACCATGCAAGGTACATAGTAGCAAGGTTTTTCATCAGCACCGTCAATGGTTACATATATGATAATATCAAACTTCTCCATAAAATTCAGGATAGCATCTTTATGTTTATCATGTCTATACAAAATGTTTTTTTCATTTTTAAAGATATCTTCTAAAACTTCACTATGTAATATTCCTCTAAGATTTAAATCCTTCAATTTGTCCTTCATTCTATGCCTGCTTATATCTGATTGAAATTTCTCTGCTGTTACTATGCATTTAAAGGCATCAGATAACCACTGGGTATCTAAAACGATAAATTCGGGAAGATCCTCAAAATAAACTAAAGCTCTGATTTCGTGGTGAAATTTCAAAAACAACCTTAGTTCTTCAGCACTCATTGGCATTGGTGTTTTAAGAGAGATTTGCTCAAGTTCCTTTAAGGTTATAATTGGAATTGATGACCCTGTCTTCCTTTCTTGAAGACATTTTTCCAGTTGAATAAATTTCAATGGATATTCTCTATTCCACGATTTCATTCCTCTGGCTAAATTTAAGATGTCCTGTTTCATTTTCTGGAATACACCATCATCATCCTTGTTATTTGAAATAAAGTATTGAGATCGTATATGTCCACAGGCATCATCTGAAACATCTTTCACATAGCTTTTAATCTGCTTCTGGCATTCAATCTCTATCTGTAATAAAAAAAAATGTCTTTAATACGTCTGACACAGGAAACTGAAAAAAACATGTCAATACTAATTTATCATTGTTAAACAGTGTTATAATGAGGTAACTGTCATATATATATATTTGAATTTTCACGGGAAGAAAACAGTCAGTATTCTTGGATATTAACCTGTTTATTTCAAAAGTAATACCTACAGAAATATAAAATAAATCGCATAACTGGTGAGGTCTTCTACAAAATGTCCTTCATTGCCCTCAAAAGAACTTGATTATAATACCAACTATAAATGAGACGTTGACAGATGGTGAAAATGATCATGTTGCAAAAAAACAAACACTCAAACACAAAATTGTATGACTTATATCCTACCTCCATGAAATAAAGCTTGTTCTCCTGCAGATAATGCTAAAAGCAATAACCTGTTTTGTGTAAATTACATTACATAAGTTGCTTGATAATTGAAATAGGTATTGACAATTCACTTGGAAACTCAATTTATTGCCCATGACACTTACCAAGGAGGAAATCATGGATAATCATAGGTATGTTAGGGAGCTACCATTTGATTTTTATGGGGGGGTGGGGGCTAGGATGAAATTTGAAAAAAATAGGCAGGACAGGAGTTTTGAGTAAAAAAAAGTCAGGATGAGACACTTACAAAAAAAAAAAGTTAGGCTGACAATTCAGGTAAAAAAAAAAGTCAGGATAAACTTAAAAAAAAAAGGCAGGACCGAATAGAGTGAAAAATAAAAAGGCAGGACAGAGATTACAACTAAAATAAAAATGAAGGACAAAATTCGTCAGCCTAGCCCCCCCCCCCTTCCATAAAAATCAAATGGTAGCTCCCTTATATGTTCGTATTTAAATTTTATAAGTGTCCTTATACATGTTACACACAGAGTTATATTGTTGGGTTTTCCAAGTCCTCCATGAAACCGCTTTCTGAATTATGAACATCAATTTTATCTGCAATCGAAGCCTGGCTTCAAAATTATTGTGAAACTACCTATTCTAAAGACAGCGTGAATCAGAACATTCCAAAGATCTGTTAAAGTACATATAACCTAAGACTATTTCATCTTGGAATAGTACATGTATTAAATCATTTGACTTTTCTACCCAGTAAACAAGCATTTCACGTTCAAAACTAAAAGACAAATTGAAAGATTTGGGCTGCTTTGTTTCATTAAAAAGAATGGCAAACATAGATACAAGTGTCTTGTCTTAGGAAGGGATAAATTGTGCTTTGTAAAAAAATCAATGATTCAAACAAAAAATTCTCTGAAACTGAAATCAAAATGCTTGATTTCTAGATTGACGACATATTTGCTACGTTTGATGGACATGTTTTTCAACATATAATTGGCATTCCCATGGGAACCAACTGAGCTCCTTTTCTCGCCAACTTGTTCCTTAATTCATACGAGGCGGAATTCATACCCGAGCTTCTCAGGAAGAATGAAAAAAGCCAGAATTATCCTTTAACCTCATTTTCCACTATATAGATCGATTATGTCCTCTCAACAAGAGTTTAATGATGAGGGTCTCTCAAGGATTTCTCTATATACAATTTCTCTTTATCAATTATGTTTCCCCAAAAATACACAAAAATGGGTAAAATAGGTTAGGGGTAGGGTTAAGCACTCACAACCATGTTTAACTTCGCCACATTCTTTAAGTGCCTGTCCCAAGTCAGGGGTTGTCATTGCTTATGTCTGTCATATTTGTTTTTCATAAATTGTTTTGTTATAAATTAGTTTTCTCAATGGAATTGTTTCATATTTTTCATGTCAGGGCCTTTTATAGTCAACAATACCGTATTGGTTTTTCTTATTGTTGGAGGACGTACGGTCGCCTATAATTGCTTACATCCACTTTATTTGAAGTTTGGTGGATAGTTGACTCATTGGTAATCATACCACATCTCTTTATTTTTATCAAAATGGATTTCAAGGACAATAACTCATATACAATTGACTGACGATTTTGGAAATGCTGAATAATTTGAAGTTCTAGTCCACCCCAACCTTTATGTCTTTAAGGGGTACGTTTAAGCTACAATTAAGACAAACAAATCAAATACGATTTTTTGTTTGTTTCAAACATGCAAAAACGGAATATAGAAATAAACTGCAGTTTCAGTTTGGTTCAATTTCGGTAAAATAAGCAACAAAAAAAATCCACATTATTGCAAGTCTGCAGTTCAACCTCATTTAAATCCGTATTCATGTGACCTTTTGTTCATGAAAGACTAAGCTGGAGATGGGTTACACATGTGGTACGTTAAATGAAAAGAATGTTAACTTTGGAAAAAAGGAAAATATCAAAAATATTGAACTCCAATGAAAATTTAAAACGGAAAGTCCCTTATCAAATGGCAAAATAAAAAGCCCACACAACAAACGAATGGAAAAAAACTGTCATATTCCTGACTTGGTACAGGAGTTTCCTTATGTAGACAATGGTGGATTAAACATAGTTTTATAGCTAGTTAAACCTCTCACTTGTATGACAGTCGCATAAAATTCCATTACCGGTATATTGACAACAACGTGTGAACGAAACAAACAAACATAATAGGAAAACATATCAAAAATAGGGGTACAGCAGTCAACATTGTGTTATAATATTAATCACTATAAAAACAAACAAATATGTCAACAAAAGAAAAAAAAATGGCATATAGACTAAGCACATAAGCAAAAATGAAAAACAAGAATACAAAAAAATTACTATAGCACAATAACACTATGCCGGGATGTATAAGTACCGAGCCACGAGAGAAGGATATTATCAATAAATGGGGAATGTGTCAATGGGACACAGATGATGCCCCCGCTTGCATATCATATAAAGTTATACAGGGACATAACTAAAGAACGGTAAAAGTTGCGCTACACAAATTTGTACTTGATCTGAGTTTTGTGGTAATAAGTATTGTGTATAAGTTTTATAACATTTATTTGAGGCAAACTTAAGTTAGAGAACATGAACCAAAAATTCAGCAATTTTCCCATTTGTAAAGGAGCATAACTCTAGAACAGTTGAAGTGACACAACCAAAATTCAAACTTGATCTGTATTTTGTGGTAATAAGCATTGTGTATAAATTTCATAACATTTTGTTGAGGCAAACTCAAGTTAGAGAACGGAAACAAAAAATTTAGCAACTTTTCCATTTATAAAGGGACATAATTCTAGAACCGGTAAAGTGATACAAAATTCAAACTTGATCTGTGTTTTGTGGTAATAAGCATTGTGCATAAGTTTCATATCATTTGGTTGAGGAAAACTAAAGTAAGAGAACGGAAACAAAAAATTTAGCAACTTTTCCATTTATAAAGGGGCATAACTCTAGATCCGTTTAAGTGATGCCACCAAAATTCAAACTTGATCTGTGTTTTGTTTTAATAAGTATTGTGTATAAGTTTCATATCATTTGGTTGAGGCAAACTAAAGTCAGAAAACGGAAACCAACTATGGGACGTACGGACGGACTGACGGACGGTCGATATACGTACAGACGAACAAGGGTAAAACTTAATGCCCCCTCCACTAAGGCGGGGGCATAAAAATGGACAAAAAAAGACAAATGGTGGATGACATTGGAAAGTGAATCAAGGGAGCCAGCGAGAAGATCCACTTTGTTGACTGAAGAAACCAAAAAAAAAAATATCCACCTATACAGGTAAAACTTTGTTCTTTGTTTGACCTTTTTAACTTTGTTGATTCGCGCGTCACTGATGAGTCTATTGTAGACAAAAAGTGTTTCTGGTGTACCAATTTTAATCTTGGTATCAATGGTGAGTTTTTTGTCCCTTTTTGTTTTCTTTATTAATACAATTATGTTAGTAAGCACACAACATATAAAAATAAGAAGATGTGGTATGATTGCAAATGAATCAACTATCCAACAAAATTCAAAAGAAGTGGATGTAAGCAATGATAGACTATAAGACTATCCAAAAGCTATTTACCTTTCTTATGAATCGTAGGAGTTAAAGTTTTGAATTACAAAATGTATGACAAAAAGTAAAATCACAAAAATACTGACCTCCAAGGAAAATTGTTAATTAAACTGTATGCAGTCAAATTATGAAAAGAAAATTAGGGTTAGAGGGCAAAACTTTTAATTGCATTATACATTGATAAAACCAGAAGATTAGGAATATCTGACAAAATGTCAAAAAGAAGACTAGGCAACATCCTTAATTTATATATTTATCTGTATAATCAAAAGTTATTCTTGTATGGAAACAAAATGGATCCATAAATAAACAAAATTCCTAAGTAAGAAAAGAGTGAATTTTAAGTACAAAATTTTTTTTTTATATATTTCTAATTCCTGAAATAAACCCAAATGTTATAATTAAGACAATATTTGTAAATGTAATTGTTGACCTTTGACCCCAATATGCATATTGTGACCACTTTTCAGGCTTAAAGCATCATTATTCTGAAAGATCACTTATTTGTCTTTTTTTATGGATAAATAATCAAGACTTGTGTTCGATGGGTGCAGTTTTTAATTAATTTGTTTATATGTCTACCGTTAGTAACAAGTGTGCAGATCCTGAGATTTCATGCTTTCCTTACTAACGATGAAAGATAGGTTGAAAGCATTTAAGATCAAGGTTTCATTACAAATATCATGCAACCCTATCATTATCTAGATCCAGTAAAATATAGACAGCCAATTCTATTATGTATGTTTTATTGGATATCAATTGAATTTCAATTTCAATGAATTTACCCCTCCTATTGATGGGGTCATATTGAGTTCAAAGTTCAGCCACCATGGTAATCTAAGTCTTGTTAATTCCTGTATACTTAACTCTGTTTTTACAGTTATAATGATTTCTTTCTGCCTTCACTTGATATGGGTAAATTTTCTACAAAAAGAAATGTCTGTACCAAGTCAGAATTATGACAGTTGTTTTCCATTAGTTTAATGTGTTTAAGTTTTTGATTTTGACATTTGATAAGGGACTTTCAAATTTGAAATTGAGTTCTGTTTTTTTGTTATTTTACTTTTTTTATATTGTATATATTTGTACAGTGTCTTTACACACCTTTTCTCCCTTTGAAAGCCTGACTTTGTCTTTATGTGAACCAACAAGAATCACTGGTGGATCGAGAATATTTGTTTCCTGTGTCTCAGTACTTTCATCTATTTTAGCAGTAAAACTTTCAGGTTTATTTTGCTGATCGTCAAGTCTACAGTAGCAATGTATTGAATTCATCCACAACTGAAACATTTCTACAAAATAATGATTGCAGCATGTATATCAATGTTAATGTTTCAATCTATCTTAAATGCATCCTATATTGGCCGCTGCATCAATTTCAATTGTTCTAAAATAAGATTAACACTTTCAACTGTGAGCTACTGCTCATAAATGATATCCTGCTATAAATAAGAATATGTGGTATGAGTACCAATGAGACAACTCTCCATCCAATTCACAATGTGTACAAAGTAAAAAATTATAGGTCAAAGTACGGCCTTCAACATGGAGCGTTGGCTTACACCGAACAGCAAGCTATAAATTGCCCCAAAATGACTATATATAGTGTAAACAATTCAAACAGGAAAACCAACGGTCTAATCTATATAAAAAAGGAATAAAATGCTCCGCTGGGCGCAGCTTGATACGACCGCAGAGGTCGAACCCTGAACAGTTGGGGCAAGTATAGACACAACATTCAAGCTTGATACAGCACTGAATTTGGATTGTGATTAAATATTTGACACAGCATAGGTTTCTGACACAGAATGAATGTGGTCTAAGAACTTAAAAAATTTTAATTTACCTATTCAAACCATATCATTATTATTTGCTTTCATATATAAATCAGAAATAACCAATTTAAAATGGAAAATTTTAAAGAAAAAAAAAGGAAAAAAAGGAACAAAAAAATCACCCCCCCCCCCCCCCCCCAATTTTTTAAACCCACTTATGATTCATCACCCACAAACTCTATCCCAGCCTTTCCTTTGTGGCATGGTACCTTGCAGTACAATTTCAGACAGATCAATACACTTGAACACAAGTTATATTATGGAAACTAGAAAAATGCTTGTTTTTTGGCCCCAAAAAATTCCCAAATGTTTAGGGCAATTACCCCCAAACTCAAACCCATCTTTCCCTTTGTGATATGGAACCTTGTAGTACAATTTCATAAAGATCCATACACTTACACACAAGTTATTGTCCTGAAACTAGAAAATGCTTGTTTTTTGCCACTTTTTTGCCTCTAATTCCTAAAATTTTAAAGCAATTACCCCGAAAATCAATCCCAGCCTTCCCTTTGTGGTATGGTACCTTGCAGTACAATTTCAGAGAGATCCATACACTTGAACACAAGTTATTGTCTGGAAACTAAAAAAATGCTTATTTTCGGCCCCTTTTTCCTAAACGTTTAAGGCAATTACCCCCAAACTCAATTCCAGCTTTTCCTTTGTGATATGAAACCTTGTAGTACAATTTCAGAAAGATCCATACAATTACACACAAGTTATTGTCCTGAAACTAGAAAAATGCTTGTTTTTTGCCCCTTTTTGGCCTCTAATTCCTAAAATTTTGAGGCAATTACCCCCAAAATCAATCCCAGCCTTCCCTTTGTGGTATGGTACCTTACAGTACAATTTCAGAGAGATCCATACACTTGAACACAAATTATTGTCTGGAAACTAAAAAAATGCTTATTTTCAGCCCTTTTTTGGCCCCTTATTCCTAAACGTTTCGGGCAATTACCCCCAAAATCAATCCCAGCATTCCCTTTTTGATATGGAACTTTGTGGTACATTGTCAGAGAGATCCATACACTAACACACAAGTTATGTCTGGAAGTTACAAAAATGCTTATTTTTGGCCCCTTTTTGGCCCCTTATTCCTTTACAGTTAGTACCATAACCCCCAAAATCAGTCCCAACCTTCCTTTTGTAGTATTAAACCTTATGGTAAAATTTCATAGAGATCCATACACTTAAACTAAAGTTAGAGTGCCAAAACCAATGTGTCTTCGGAAGACAACAATGACGACGCCAACGTCATACCAATATACGACCGCAAAAATTTTGCGGTCGTATAAAAACAAGTGAAATTGCGAGCTACTGCTCACTGATGATACCCCCGCCCAAATATTTCGGTAAACAGGAAGTTGTTGAGTGATGAATCTGAAAACGCATCACACGGTATAGCTGACTTATATAAAACCTGAAACCAAATTTCAGAAATCTATGTATTGTATTTCCCGAGAATGACAAAAATTTTCATCTTGGCTATCATGTGTAAAATGATACAAGTGTTCGGTAAACAGGAAGTTGTTGAGTGATGAATCTGAAAACACATCACACGGTATAGCTGACTTATATAAACCCTGAAACCAAATTTCAGAAATCCTTGTAATGTAGTTCCTGAGAAAGATGCGACGAACGGACGGACGGATGGACTGACGGATGGACGGACGGACTGAGCTAAAACAGTATACCCCCACTTTTTTAAAGCGGGGGTATAACGAGAAACACTTATGAACCACACCAACAAACGACAACTGCGGAACAACAGGCTCCTGACTTAGGACAGGTGCATACAAATGTATAAGCCACTTTATAGTCTATCATGTGTAAAGTTAAAAAGCAATAAATATGAAAAGACATCACATATTTTAGCATGCTCATGTAAATGTTGATTGAAATTTTCAGAGGGCTATGAATTGTATTTTCTGAGATAAATGAGACAAACATTTCTTGCATTGTCATTATATATAATTATGTGTAAGAAAACCTGTATTAAGGTATGTGTTATACAGGAAGTTTAAAATCAACAAATTGGGAAATACCTCACACAAAATACCGTATAGCGGTTTATTTTCGCGGGTGTAAAATTTTGCGATTTAGAGGCAACAAAGTATACGAAAAAATTTTGCGGCTTTTATTTTGGTGGATTCTTAAATCCCAATTAAATATTTTGGGGAATACTGAAATTGTTGCAGATAAAAAGCTGTAAAAATTGAGAAGCAAGTGTCTATATTTTATGGTTAATTTTTTTACCAGAATGACGTCTTATTTATTGATTATATTCTGATACAGTTACAGCTGATTGCATTGAGTGTGTAGGTAAAGGTAATATCTTTGGTTAGCTTGCTTGCTAGCTGAACCGTGGAGTCATTATTAGGTTAGGTAAACTACCCTCCTTTAGGAGTAGACTAGTCCGACAGATAACCAATCTATCTGTCTGTAGGACTAGGCTACTTCGAAAGGAGGGTAGTATACCTTACCTAATACTGACTTCACAGTTCAGCTAGCAAGCAAGCTAACCAAAGATATTACCTTTACCTACACACTCAATGCAAGTGGCAGTAATCAATAGAATACAGGTAACTTAGATATTTGTCACAGGTATACACACTTCTTTAAATTTTACGGTTGATAAGTTACGAAATTGACCCGACCTTTGATATACTTACTAATTAGGTTATAAAATTATCAAGAGTGACTTACAACTCTTATGCAATTTGACACTAATTAATAAGGGTAATTACCTGATAGAGTACCTAACACTCTTAATCTATTTGACACTAATTGATAAGGGTATACACACCTGACAGCCATTTTATAAAATACATGTATGTTCAATGCCCTTTGGCATTTATGTTGTTAAAACTAACCTATACCGCATAAATTTTCGCGGAATTTATTTTTGAGATTTTCATTTATCCGCCAAAATAAGCAAAAAAAAAACCTTGTGAAAATAACCCGCTATACGGTAGTGTTTTCACATGAAGCCTGATTACAATACCAGGAAGCTCTGACTTGTATTTCCCGGAAAAAAAAAGTTGACGAGCAAAGATTGTGAATAAAATGCTCCGCTGGGGCGCAGCTTGATACGACCGCAGAGGTCGAACCCTGAACAGTTGGGGCAAGTATGGACACAACATTCAAGCTTGATACAGCACTGAATTTGGATTGTAATTAAACAGTTGACACAGCATAGGTTTCTGACACAGAATGAATGTGGTCTAAGAACTTAAAAATTTTTAATTTATCTATTCAAACCATATCATTATTATTTGCTTTTATATATAAATCAGAAATAACCAATTTAAAATGGAAAATTTTAAAGAAAAAAAAGGAAACAACCCCCCACCCCCCCCCCCCCCCCCCAATTTTTTGAACCCCCTTATGATTCATCACCCCCAAACTCAATCCCAGCCTTCCCTTTGTGGTATGGTACTTTGCAGTACACATACATGTATTGGACTGTGAAACTCAGATCAGGAGTTTGGGAAATTTTGGTCAGGAGATTAGGACTCAGATCAGGAGGTTTTTAATCGACATAAATTCTGTCGTAAATGTAACCGTGTGCTGTAGAAATTGTCTGTTAAAGTGTGTTTTCTTCAACTTTCCATCCGAATGTATTATGTTTATAGTACCCTTGTACTTATAAATTTTCTCTATCTTTTTAAACTTTGAACTTGTTCAATCTAACATTCTTCTTTATTAGTATGTTTAAATTTTTTAGGTCATATCTTTTTGACCATTATTCATTGCAATCTGAACATTTGCTTATCTATCTGCAAGTAGATCTTATTTTTATATCTATATGCAAGTAGATTTTTTTTTTTATCTTTATTATGCAAGTAGATTTTTAATGCATGATAAGTAACACATTCCAACTGTGATCATGGGTCATAGTTATTATATAAATTTCAATTTAAGCCTTGAAAGGAAGTTAAGACCCCTCAAATAATTTTCAAATTATTATTTTTTTATTTGTCCTAAGACATTTAAAATCATTTAATTACCATCCTTTTATGATTATTTGTTCAATTTATATTTTATTTATATTCTTTTAAAAATTTACATTATTTAAAGGAAAATAACTTAAAACTGGATAAATCAAGGGAAGTAACCCAACATTCATTTTAAATAGAAAGTTTTATTACACAACGGCAATTAGCCTGAGGTAAAAATCGTTGATTACCAGTATGTTTGACACCCAAGGTGACAAGTGAAGCCATATAATTATGCATGTTAATTGATTTACAGATAAAATATAACTTCAGGTAATGTCAGTTACACCAGATATGTTGGGCTGAAATTTTTCATTCATGAAATATTTCATACACAGGATTTTTTTGTCTTCAACGGGAGGAGACCCCTGAAAACGGGATTATTGTACTCACGTTGGGAGGTTCATATGTATGAGTACAATTTCTGAGAGATCCATACACTTGAACACAAGTTATTGTCTTGAAACTAGAAACATGCATGTTTTTTGGCCCCTTTATGGCCCCAAATTCCTAAACATTTAGGGCAATTACCCCCAAACTCAAACCCAGCTTTCCCTTTGTGATATGGAACCTTGCAGTACAATTTCATAAAGATCCATACACTTACACACAAGTTATTGTCCTGAAACTAGAAAAATGCTTGTTTTTTTTTGCCCCTTTATGGCCCCTAATTCCTCAAATTTCTAGGGAATTACCCCCAAAATCAATCCCAGCCTTCCCTTTGTGGTATGGTACCTTGCAGTACAATTTCAGAGAGATCCATACACTTGAACACAAGTTATTGTCTGGAAACTAGAAAAATGCTAATTTTTGGCCCCTTTTTGGCCCCTTATTCCTAAACGTTGTGGGCAATTACCCCCAAAATCAATTCTAGCTTTTCCTTTGTGATATGGAACCTTGTAGTACAATTTCATAAAGATCCATACACTTACACACAAGTTATTGTCATGAAACTAGAAAAATGCTTGTTTTTTGCCCCTTTTTGGCCTCTAATTCCTAAAATTTGGAGGCAATTACCCCCAAAATCAATCCCAGCATTCCCTTTGTGATATGGAACCTTGTGGTACAATGTCAGAGAGATCCACACACTTACACACAAGTTATTGTCATGAAACTAGAAAAATGCTTGTTTTTTGCCCCTTTTTGGCCCCTAATTCCTAAAATTTGGAGGCAATTACCCAAAAAATCAATCCCAGCATTCCCTTTGTGATATGGAACCTTGTGGTACAATGTCAGAGAGATCCATACACTAACACACAAGTTATGTCTGGAAGTTACAAAAATGCTTATTTTTGGCCCCTAATTCCTTAACTGTTGGTACCATAACCCCCAAAATCAATCCCCACCTTCCTTTTGTGGTATTGAACCTTATGGTAAAATTTCATAGAGATCCATTCACTTAAACTAAAGTTAGAGTGCGAAAACCAATGTGTCTTCGGACGACGACGCTGGACATAGACGACGACGACGCCAACGTCATACCAATATACGACCCAAAAAATTTTTTTGCGCTCGTATAAAAACATCACACAGTATATCATGAATGTGAAATATATTACCCAGTATATCATTCACGAATACTGAAGTCTGATACCAAATTACTGGAACCTTATAAAAACCTTAAAGAAATTTCATCGGACGACTAACAGAGCGACAGGGTATACACTGTATACATCAACTCTTTCTGAGTAGGGGTACAAAGATGGATCAAGGTTCTCTTGTAGAATGCAGAAGTTTCAAATTACGCTCAATAATACCTAAATGCTAAGTTTCTTCAAGCATTGTTTATATTTTAAAAAAGAATTGAAATCGGTCAAGATCTTTGTGGACAGCTCAAGCAGGAAAAAAACTTTTTCATGTTTATACTGAATTCACACATGATAAAAGACAAAATCTAAAAATATAATTGAACAGAAAAGATATTTGGTGTACATGTATTGATCCATACAGCAAATGTACAAGATAAATGAAACAACACTTTATAAATTTTTTTGCTTCAGAAGCACTTTTCAGGATTTACCTCCTTCACGAGTTGGTTCACCGTTATGGAATATCTGTTATATAGATGATATCGGATATGTTCCTTATGTCGTAACTACAATCCCGTTCCCTTTTCACGAATGTGACCTACCGAATTAGACTTTTTACCTTTATTTGTGACATTTTTACCTA
The DNA here is from genome assembly GCF_021869535.1 of Mytilus californianus. Taxonomy (NCBI): domain Eukaryota; kingdom Metazoa; phylum Mollusca; class Bivalvia; order Mytilida; family Mytilidae; genus Mytilus; species Mytilus californianus. The sequence continues at coordinate 456,859 of NW_026262720.1, forward strand.
TTGTGTCTGTTTGTTTTGTTCACGCATCATTATCAATATTATTAAATGTGATGCGGCTATCGTAAAAGTGAGAGGTTTAGCGCTATAAAACCAGGTTCAATCCACCATTTTCTACATTTGAAAATGCCTGTACCAAGTCAGGAATATGACAGTTGTTGTCCATTCTTTTGATGTGTTTTGTCATTTGATTTTGCCATGTGATAAGGGACTTTCCGATTGAATTTTCCTCGGAGTTCAGTATTTTTGTGATTTTACTTTTCATTAGGAACACTCCAACCTAATCATTTGAAACTAAGGGATATACATAAATATGTAGAAACGTTAAGAGTTGTATGACCAAAGGAATGTTACAAGAATATCAAAATTTGTGAGGCCTGTGAGCCCTTAGCGGGGCAATGGCAGAAAACCTCCTGAAAGATTCAAGGGGCAAATTTAAGCCCCCGAAAGCTCATGAATTATCAAGAAAGTGCATTTCTGTCATTAAATACTGATCAATAGCAAAATATTCCGTTAATGGACACATGAAATAATTAATTTTCATAAATGGCCAGGTGTAATATAAAAATTTGTAAAGGGTTCCTTGGAACCATGTGTCTCACCTAGGATTGCTGATGTCAGTGTAGAAGTGTAATAATGACTCTAAAGATTTAATCCATTTTTCAGTCAAATACAGGATTAAAAAAAAAATCGAACTATGTTTTAAATGGTTTTTCTTGATCTTGAAGATTCCCTTATTTCCAAGTTTCATATCAATCTATCAAAGTTTACACATTTATCACGTCAACAGAAATTAATCCCAGACCGTCTGTTAATTGCAAAAAAAATAAATGGGGAATGTGTCCATGAAGATCAGTAAAAGTAACACTACTCAAATTTGTACTTGATCTGAGTTTTGTGGTAATAAGCATTGTGTACAAGTTTCATAACATTTGGTTGAGGCTAACTTAAGTGAGAGAATGGAAACAAGAAATTCGGCAATTCTTTCATTTGTAAAGGGGCATAACTCTAGAACGGTTAAAGTGAAGCCACCAAAATTCAAACTTGATCTGTGTGTTAAGGTAATAAGCATTGTGTATAAGTTTCATAACATTTGGTTGAGGCAAATTAAAGTTAGAGAACAGAAACGAAAAAATATAGCAATTTTTCCATTTGTTAAGGGGCATAACTCTAGAAAGATTGAAGTGACACCGCCAAAATCCAAACTTGATCTGTGTTTTGTAGTAATAAGCATTGTGTAAAAGTTTCATAACATTTGGTTGAGGCAAACTAAAGTTAGAGAACGGAAAACAACTTTGGGAAGTACTGCGTACTAACAGACGGACAAGGGTAAAACTTAATGCCCCCTCCGCTATGGCGGGGTCATACAAAAACAAGAGTGCACACGCTGAAATGTCTCGCCTGCTTTACTGACCATTGATTTTATGTTGATAGTCCTAAAAATAAAGCTTTACTACAAGTATCACATGAACTTAACATGATCCAAGAAAATGAAGTCAAGGTCAGATAAACCAAACTGGAAATACATGTTCACCTAACAATCATTCCATACACCAAATATAGTTGACCTATTGCTTATCGTTTCTTAGAAACGAACTTAACCAGGAAACCTTAACATTGACCAATGAAACATGAAAAAAAGGTCAAGGTCAGGTGAACCATGCCAGACAGACATGTACACCTTACAATCAATCCATCCATTACATATAGTTGACTTACTGCTCATAGTATCTAAGAAATAAACTTAAACATGAAAACTTAACATTGACCAATAAACCATGAAAATGAGGTCAAGGTCAGATGATACCTGCCAGACAGACATATACACCTTACAATCATTCCATACACCAAATATTGTTGACCTATTGCTTATAGTTTAAGAAAAACAGACCAAAACATAAAAATCTAACACTGAGCAATGAACCGTGAAACTGAGGTCAAGTTAAAAAAAAACTGTCAGACTGACATGTACGTCGTAAAATATTTCCATACACCAAATATAGTTGACCTATTGCATATATTATTAGAAAAAAAAGACCAAAACACAAAAACTTAACTTTAACCACTGAACCATGACAATGGTCAGATGACACCTGCCAGTTGGTCATGTACACCTTACCATCATTCCATACACCAGATATAGTAGACCTATTGCTTATTGTATCTGAAATATGGACTTGTCCATTGTCGTGCCTGTCAAACAGTTTTCATCTGACCTCGACCTCATTTCATGGATCAGTGAACAAGGTTAAGTTTTCTATTGTAAGGAAATGTGTAAGGAAATGCTAACGTTCGGAAGAAAGGTCAAAGTTTTTCAAACATCAATAACTTTATCAATTCTTCTTGGTATTTTATGGAAGTTTGTCACAAGCTTTTTTATGACCAAAAGTCACTATCCAGAGCATAATGAAAATACATGTATATTCTTATTTTGTTCCTATTTTACTGATAAAAGGACTTTGTTGTTTTGTAAATACAGTCTGAGATTAAAGTTTGTTACACATCAATTACTTTGTTAAACCTTCATAAAATTTTATGAAAATTTAAAAGAACCTTTTTGATGTGGACAAGATAATGTCCGAATTCGAAGCAAAATTTTGAAAGTATTTTTTTTTTTTTTCATTTTTCAGAACTTTACTGTTTTTTGTCGAGCCTGCAACTTTTGTTGCAGAAAGCTAGACATAGTCATTTGGCGGCAGTGGCAACGGCGGCGTTAAGTAACTACTTTAAAGCTTTATATTTTAGAAGGTGGAAGTACTTGATGCTTCATACTTTGTATATAGATGCCGTATGTTATGAAGTTTCCGTCTGTCATATGTCCATTGTCCTTGACCTCATTTTCATGGTTCAGTGACTACTTGAAAAAAAAGGTTAAGATTTTTTGAAATGTTAATTTCTCTCTTATTATGAGTAATAGGATAACTATATTTAGTATGTGCGTACCTTGCAAGGTCCTCGTGCCTGTCAAACCTTTTTTCCGAACGTTAGCATTTCCTTACAAAACTTTTAACATAGGTTAAAAATTGGCATGTAGAAAAATGATACATGTGCAATTCAGGATATTTCTGGTTTCTATGAAGTTAAACTTAAGGAAAAATATTTAGAAAGCTGTGAAATTTGCATAATTTGGTTGAATAGATAGATTTTGAATTAGTTTTCTGACACCTAAAATTTCATGAAGGTTTGACAGTTATTGATGTTTTAAAACATTGCAAAACAGACTGTACCGAAATGTTGACAACGCCAACGCTGAGAGAATCTAGGATCGATAAGTCTGGTTTTCGCAACATAAATGTTGCAGCCTCAACTAAAATGCAAACCACATAATGTATCTCAACAGATAAGAATTGGTTTGAACAATAGGAAACTGAGTAAAATTCGCAGTAGATTCAGACTGCCAGAAAATAAACAAATATATAGTATGATGCAATTTGATTAAAAAGTAAATTTCGTCACTTTATCTTAACTACAATCCATTGAAGAAAGAATTACAAGACTCATGTGCTTGAACCATTTCTTTTAATGTATCTAGATTAAACTATTGATTAGATATAGGAAGATGTAGTATGAGTGCCAATGAGACAACTCTCCATCCAAGTCACAATTTATAAAAGTAAACCGTTATAGGTCAAGGTACGGTCTTCAACACTGAGCCCTGGCTCACACCGAACAACAAGCTATAAAGGGCCCCAAAAAATTACTAGTGTAAAACCATTCAAACGGGGAAAACAAAAGGTCTAATCGATATAAAAAAAACGAGAAACTAGAAACACTTATGAACCACATCAACAAACAACAACTACTGAACATCAGATTATTGAGTTCTCCTAAATTCATGTGCAAGCCTGGGCGTTTTGATGTAAACGTAGCTACGCACCTGCATTATATTGTATGTTTGATTTAAATGTATATGAATGTATAAATGTTCTGTTATACAGGATGAATCTTGAATCTAGATAGGTTAATACTACATATCTAGCATATTTATTGATTTGAACTTGGCTGCAACACTTGTTGCTAAGTAGCCATTTTCTAAAGGGTTATTGTATTGAGAAATAAAATGACAAATTAAATCAAATTTGGTGGTTTGACAAAAAATGACCATATTGCACATTATCCATTCAGAAAGTTTGGTCAAGTTGAACTTTAACTATCATTTGAAAAGAAAAAAGAGGCAAATGAACAGGTGACAGAAGGACATATATTTGCTTTACTATATTCCTCCTTCTAATCAAAACAAATTACATCCTAAAACCTTCGACTGAAGACAAAATACAATAAGGGGGGAAAAGTTTGATAATCTTTAACTTACATCATTGAACATGATTTAAATAAACTGTTCACACAGATAGATATCTCAACTCTTTGTATTTTGAAAGTAAAATGCAAATGTGGAAATGAAAATAGCAATAATTTTACATGTAAAATATGCAAAATATGAACTATGAATGAAGTTACAGGGCCAAATGATTTTCTTTTAAACCTTGACATAAGATATGACAATGCTAATACAACTGTGCACCAAATATAAATGACTTATCATGAGTGATTCCCCTTAAACAGATCTAATTTGACTCTGTCAAGTCGACACCATATAATCATGAAAATATTCCCTCCTGTAACATTTGTAAATTTGATCTTTAACATCATGAACATATATATATTAAAGAGGTTAATTCTTCGATAATAAAAATTAAAATACTTTAAAATGGATTATTTATAAAGCTGTATTTAACAGAAATGTGTTTATCTCAACATGCTCAAACTTAGAAAAATAATAAATAAAATGCTTCGCTGAGCGCAGCCTGATACGACCACAGAGGTCAAACCCTGAACAGTTGGGGCAAGTTTGGACACAATATTCAAGCTAGATACTGTCTAGAATTTAGATTGTGATCAAATTTTGACATAATATAGGTTTCTGACACAAAATAAATGTGGTCAAAGATCTTAAAAAATTTGAAATGGGACATTTAATTTACCTTAAATGGTCTGATATCCAAAATCTAGCAACATGGTTAGATTCAGCATATAAAATAAACACCAAAAATTTTATTTTAGTTGAAATCAAACAATGTTTAATTTTGAACCATTCAAACCTTAATATGGACTAATTTGAAAACAGGGCCCAAAATAAAAAATCTAAATGCACAATATGAGTCAGCATATCATACAGCCGCAATAATTCAGTTTTTGATGAAATCAAACGAAGTTTTTATTTTATACCCTTTTGACCTCAATGTAGACCAATTTAAAAAACTGGCCAAATATCCATAATATTATTACAAGGTAAGAATCCCAAAAAAATAAAGACTTTAAATTAATCCCAATGAAATTGGTTAAAAGATTTGTATTTATTTTCAATTGAAGATTTCTTGCTATTGTGCAATACTGTGCAATTGAAGATTTCTTGCTATTGCGCAACACTGTGCAGTTGAAGATTTATTGCTATTGCGTAATACTGTGAAATTGAAGATTTCTTGCTATTGCCCAATACTGTGCTACCGCGCAATACTATGCAATTGAAGATTTCTTGCTAGTGCCCAATACTGTGCTATTGCGCAATACTGTGCAATTGAAGGTTTCTTGCTATTGTGCAATACTGTGATATTGTGCAATACTGTGCTATTGTGCAATACTGTGCTATTGTGCAATACTGTGCTATTGGGTAATACTGTGCACTTGATAATTTCTTGCTATTGCGCAATACTGTGCAATTGAAGATTTCTTGCTATTGCACAATTATGTGCAATTGAAGATTTCTTCTTGAAACTTTTCAAAAAATATGATCCCACAAAAAAAATTTTAAAAAAATTTCCCCCCCCCTAAACTTTTTGAACCCCCCTTAGAGTAATTACCCCCAAACTCAATCTCAGCCTTTGTGGTATGGAACCTTGTAGTACAATTTTAGAGAGATCCATACACTAAAACACAAGTTATTGTCTGGAAACTAGTAAAATGTTTTTTTTTTGGCCCCTAATTCCTGCATGTTTAGGGCAATTACCCCAAACTCAATCCAAGCCTTCCCTTTGTGATATGGGACCTTGTGGTACAATTTCAGAGAGATCCATACACTTACACACAAATTATAGTCCGGAAACTACAAAAATGCTTGTTTTTGGCCCCTAATTCCTAAACTGTTGGTACCATAATCCCCAAAATCAATGCCAACCTTCCTTCTGTAGTATTGAATCTTCTGGTAAAATTTCATAGAGATCCATTCGCTTAAACTAAAGTTATTGTCTGGAACCCAAATGTGTCTTCGGACGACGCTGACGCAGACGACGACGACATCATAGCAATATACGAATGCAAAAACATTTTTGCGGTCGTATAACAATAAAAATGTATCAAACATCATATCAATACTTACCTTGTGCATTTTTGTCATCAGCCTCATTAAGTTTTGTCACAACAAGATAAATTGCATCTTGGGACAGAAATGTTTGGTGTGTGTGGTAAAATTCTTCATCGCCAGCAAAATCCCATAATAACAAGTTGGCATATTCCTCTTTGTCATGTAAATCAACTGTAAATTTTTCCATCATGGATTTGATATCTTTATGAGCTTTTTCTAATGACAGGTTTTGCTGTTGTTCATGATAAATATTGGCTACTTGAGATGCTTGGGGTTCAACTTGAGTGACTACTGGAGGTTTTATTTTTTCAGGCTGCTCAGATAAAGTTTTTGATTCCTTTGATTCATCAACACGTCTGTACAAAATGGTAATGAGGGTGTTGTCTTTGACAGTTTTATGAGCTCCCTCTGAATAGTTAAATTTAGTGTCTTCTGAGATTTTTTCTTTATATTCAGTGGCTACTGGGTGTATAATTTGAGTGTCTACTGGAGGTTTAAGTTTTTTAGTCTGAAATACTGTTCTTGGTTCCTTTGATTTAACAAAACCTGTTGGTGAAGTGGTGTCCGTAAACGTCTTTTGGGCTGCTTCTTCAATGATGGCTGAGCTGTCCTCACTGGCTAGTTTTTCTTCGTATGGTTTTAATAATCTTGCATGAAGTTCAGTTTCTTCATAGTTGCCTATAATTAAATAAAAATGAAACTACTGTGTGTTTCCCTTAAAATGTGATCAAAAAGATTTGTAATAAATTATTGGATAAAAAATGTAGAGGAATAATGTGTGTGAGGACACAAATGGCCCTGCTCATGCTTTGGAATTTTCCAAGTCAAAAAGGAGCATAACTCTAAGACTAAATGACTCATTGCCCTGATTCGATCTTTGTTTGCGTGTTGTGGAATTTAGCATGAGTTTCCTCAAATTTGCATAAGGCAAACTTAATTTAAAGTGTGGAAACAAAAGTTGAAGAGTGGAAACGAAAGGTAGAACTGTGAAAAGGAAAAAAAATGCAATTTTCCAATTTCTAAAGGGGCATAACTCTAGAACGGTAAATGACTCACTGCCCAAAAGCGAGTTTTTAGTTCTTAGCATTGTGAATGTGTTTCATAAAATTTATAATAGGCAAACTAAATAAAAACTTTGTTTTCCTCTTATAGTTTATGTGTTTCCCTCAGTTTTGGTTTGTAACCCGGATTTGTTTTTCCTCAATCGATTTATGACTTTTGAACACCGGTATACTACTGTTGCCTTTATTTAAGTTAGAGTGCGGAAACGAAAAAACAAATCAATTTTCCAAGTAATAAAGGGCATAACTCTAGATTGGTAAGTGACTCACTACCCCAATTCAAACTATGTGTGCAAGTTTCAGGGGCGGATCCAGGATTTTGGAAAAGGGGGGCGTAGTATTAAAGGTTTTTTTTTTACCTTTTTTTTTTTTTATCTTTTTTGGCTAAAAAAACATAAAATAAGTGTAAAATGCATTTTATAGTTAAAGTGTAGGAGTTGTACATTTTTGGTACCGTATTCTATCCAATAATTTTCTATTATAAAATGATTGGGTGGATCCAAAGCTATGTACTAATTAATATATTTGATGTGGGATTTGTCGGTAAAAAATGGACATGGAAAATTCTCGTTTGTTGTATGGTTAGTTAGCATAACCTCACAGATTTCTTGTTGTAAACAAGATATACGGCTATTCAATGAAATTTACAATACGACCGACACGAAGAAAGACAAACAAGCAATTTTTATCCAAATGTTTGGTTGAACAACAAGGGAAGTGAGGGGTTCCAAATCAACCAAAGGCTACGAATGAGTCGGAAATGACAATGAAGTTGTGAATGACGGTCGATACATGGAGACATATAGGCCACACCCAGCAGGCAGGTTGCAGTCGGGCCTTGAAAAAAGTATTCAGTATATCAGTTCGGCGAAACAGACATCCCGGTCAGATATGGGATTCACATGCAACCCCCCCACCCCCCCCCCCCCCCCCCCCCAAAAAAAAAAAAAATCACGCCAGTTTTTTATTCATCATGTTCATTTAATGCTAAATAATTCTGTTGAAAATATTTTTTTCTAATAGCAAAAAAGTGGAAAAGATTATTGTTTTCAATCCAGATACGGCCAGAATTTTTGTTTAAGGCAAAAATCAGGGTCAGAATTTTTTCTCTAAAATATCTCAGACTGCCCCCTCAAATCAAATGGTCCGTACCTTAGACTTTAAATCTATATCTAGAGCTTACTGACTGGGGATCACTATTCAGCAATGTTATTAATGGGCTTGGGCGTGTGGGTTTAAACATGTTTTCGTAGGTAAATGATAATATTGCTGTGGAACTTTTTGTTTCATGAGAGTGTAATAGAGTATTACTTTCTGTTGGGTGGAATTGTGAAATAGAAGTCAATACGTTCATGCTCAATACTTTGTCGCTTTGAAGGCGTCATGCTTGTCATCCTCAGCCTAAGCAATGTGTTACTGTAATTTGAATTTCAAAATGACCGAGTGACGTTTTTTTTCTATGTACTGGTCAACTCCACCGTAGCGAAACATGACTTTGACATAATCAATAATATATTACAGTGAATACGAGCGAAAAATATCTTTATAAGTAAAGAATTGTCCCATAAAAATTAAATACACGGAAATGGCAAAGTTCACGAAATCTAGTCTGATAAATCATTTTACAAAAAAAAAGTGCAAGCAAAAGGGGGGGGGGGGCGTACGCCCTCTACGCCCCCCTCTGGATCCGCCACTGAGTTTTGGTTTTTACCATTATATATGAGTTCCATAAAATTTTGAATAGAAAAACTTACGTCAGAGTGCAAAACTCTTAATGCGCCATTTGCCTAGTAGCAGGGGCATGTAAAAAGCATTTAACAGCTCCACAATACATTTATTCATTCAGTTTAATTCAATCAATAATTCTACAAAAACACTCTGCAAATCTATCAGAATCAGAAAGGTTGTATCAATATTCGTTTGTAGGATTGAAAAGTTTTGATAGAATAAGATAAAAGGAGCAAACTTTAGTGTATGATTGACACACCCAAAACAAGTAAGTCTGTTGTTGTGGATGTCATTTGTTGATGTGGTTTACAGATGGTTCTTTTTTTTTATAAAGATTAGACCGTTGGTTTTCCTGTTAGAATTGTTTTACACTTGTCATTTTGTGGCCCTTTATAGCTTGCTGCTCGGTGTGAGTCAAGGATCCGTGTTGAAGGACGTACTTTTACCTATAATTGTTAGCTCTTTATACATTGTGACTTGGATGGAGAGTTGTCTCATTGTCACTCGTACCGCATCTTCTTATTTACAATGATTGTAACAGAATGATTATTCATGTCTTTAAAAAAAAGTCACGTGCCTAATGTTACCTAGGGCCACATCCTATCTAATGCAGTTCTTCTTGATATGAACAGGAAAATATATGATTTAGGGTGGAGGATCTCAACTTTTTAGAAGATATTTAAACATTTACATATGTACAGGTCGGGATGACTACTGATGACTTATCAAATCTATCATTCAATGCATCTTGATGTGTCAAACAGGAAAACATATGGTTCAGGGGAAGGGATATCAACCATATACAAGATTTTTGAACTTCTTGAACAGCAAGTGTTAGACATTACCCCTGGGGATCCCTTCTATATTTCATTTGATATGTCTTGTCACAATGAAAAGAATGTTCTATCTCTTTTTGTGATATTTTAAAATAATGTTCCAAGTCAAAGGTCAAGTTTTCAAGTAACAACCATTTAAACACGAAAATAAAAGTTTCCTAATAGGGTTCTATTGTAAAACCCTAACCTTCTTTTTGACCTCTCGAAGAATCTCTAATTAAAATAGACCACCAGGCAAAAATTAAAGCACCAAATTCACAACCAGACATGTAAGTCTAACATTCTCTAGAACCTAAAGTACATCTGACTTCCAAGTTAAAGTGAAAAATAGAGGTTCTCAAGAGCCTGTGTCACTCACCTATATTTACTGATGCTTTGGAAATCATGTAAAATAAGGTTAAAATCATAATTAATAGTATAAGATATTAGATATTATAACAATATCTAAGCTAATAACAAAAAACTGCAAATTTCCGTAAAATTACTAACTCAGTGGCAGCAACCCAACAACGGGTTGTCAGATTCGTCTGAAAATTTCAGGGCTGATAAATCTAAATCTGATGAACATTTTTCCCACCTGCCAGATTTGCTCTAAATGCTTTAGTTTCAGATATATAAACCAAAAACTGCATTTTACCCCTATGTTCTATTTTCAACCATGTCGGCCATGATGGTTGAAAGGCAGGGTCATCGGACACATTTTTTAAACTAGCTACCCTAATAATGATTATGACCAAGTATGGTTAAATTTGTCTCAGTAGTTTCAGAGAAGAAGATTTTTGTAAAAGATTACAAAAATTTACGAAAGATTGTTAAAAATTGACTATAAAGGGCAATAACTCCTAAAGGGGTCGACTGACAATTTTGGTCATGTCGACTTATTTGTAGATCTTACTTTGCTGAACATTATTGCTGTTTACAGTTTATCTCTATCTATAATAATATTCAAGATAATAACCAAAAACTGCAAAATTTCCTTAAAATTACCAATTCAGGGGCAGTAACCCAACAATGGGTTGTCGGATTCGTCTAAAAATTTAAGAACAGATAGATCTCAACCTGATGAACATTTTTACCTATTGTCAGATTTGCTCTAAATGCTTTAGTTTCAAAGATATAAGCCAAAAACTGCATTTTACCCCTATGTTCTATTTTTAGCCATGTCTGCCATGTTGGTATGCAGGCGGGGTCATCGGACACATTTCTTAAACTAGTTACCCTAGTGATGATTATGGCCAAGTTTGGTTAAATTTAGGCCATTAGTTTCAGAGAACTAGGTTTTTGTAAAAGTTAACAGGCGACGACGACGACGGACGATGGACGCCAAGTGATGAGAAAAGCTCACTTGACCTTTCAGGTCAGGTGAGCTAAAAATGGAAAAAGGTTGAAAAAGAAGAAGATTTTAAAAACCTCCCTTCCCCCGATCTGTGGTATTTGGTTAAGCAACTGGAAACGACTTGCATACATTTCATCCATTTTAACATATTTAAGCAACTTGACCATAGTCACATGTCCTTTTAATTAATAGGGACCTTTTCTCTTTATATGACATAATAATGAGACCATAAATCCAAGTAAGATTCCAATCAAATTTACAGAAGTTGATTTAGAATCTTGAAACTAGTTTTCTGCACAATTTGTCGTCTGTTTGACTTTTACCTTGCTCTTAAGACAGTATGAAATCAAAATCTATATGACAATTTATCCAAATAAGGTTGCAAATCAATATGTTGCTTTTAATTTAGTATCAATTAACTAATATGTGAACATAAAATTTGTAAGGGTTCTGCGGAACCCAGTGTCTCGCCTACTTTTGTTGTTAGTCGCAGGCTAACAAAAATGGGGAAAAAATTATTAAAAATTTTCCTCTAGATACTATCTTTTGATTGCAAGAAGTTCTGTTCATGTTTGGTAAAAATCCAAGAAGGTTTATGAATCTAATAAATGTTTTAAAAACTTTAACTGCAGACTGTACGTAATGTTAACTGGAATAAAACTAAGTCCATTTATAAGTAATATATGGAAAAACAGGAAATAAATTTTTACAAAATTTCCTTCTAGATACTAGCTTTTGATCATAAACAAACTTCTGTCCAAGTTTGGTACAAATCCATGATAGTTTAAGAAAGTTATTAAAATTTTGAAAGCTTTAAATACAAAGTGAATGTAATGTTAACTGGCAGAAAAACTAAGTCCATTTATAAGTAAAATACAGATAAACAGGATTTTTTATTTAACAAAATTTACTTTTGAATACTATCTTATGATCACAAACAAGCTTCTGTCCAAGTGTGGTACAAATCAATGATAGTTTAAGAAAGTTATTAAAATTTGAAAAACTTTAACCACAGAGTGAAAGTTATGTTAACTGGCAGAAAAGCTAAGTCCATATATGAGTAAAATACGGATAAACACTTTTTTTTTTTTACAAATTTACTTCTGGATACTATCTTATGATCATAAACAAGCTTCTGTACAAGTTTGGTTGAAATGCAGGATAGTTTAAGAAAGTTATTAAAATTTCAAAAACTTTAACCACAGAGTGAATATTTGTGGACACCGCCGACGGAATATAGGATCGCTATGTCTCGCTTTTGCGACAAAAGTCACAGGCTCGACAAAAATGGTCTATTTCTTCATTGATATTGACCTAAAATCAATAGGGATCATCCGATCATTAGTGGTGTCAAGTAAGGCTGCAACCCAATATAAAGTATTTGAGTTGGCATATCAAAACAAATCTGACTGAAAGACGGGTCAAACACTATATACAATCTATTTTCTAGAATGGGTTATGATAAGTCTCCAAACTCCTTCAGATCAAACACTATATACAATCTATTTCCTAGAATGGGTTATGATAAGTCTCCAAACTCCCTCAATTCAAACACTATATACAATCTATTTCCTAGAATGGGGTATGATAAGTCTCCAAACTTCATCAGATCAAACACTATATACAATCTATTTCCTAGAATGGGTTATGATAAGTCTCCAAACTCCATCAGGTCAAACACTATATACAATCTATTTCCTAGAATGGGTTATGATAAGTCTCCAAACTTCGTCGGGTCAAACACTATATACAATCTATTTCCTAGAATGGGTTATGATAAGTCTCCAAACTTCGTCGGGTCAAACACTATATACAATCTATTTCCTAGAATGGGTTATGATAAGTCTCCAAACTCCATCAGGTCAAACACTATATACAATCTATTTCCTAGAATGGGTTATGATAAGTCTCCAAACTTCGTCGGGTCAAACACTATATACAATCTATTTCCTAGAATGGGTTATGATAAGTCTCCAAACTTCGTCGGGTCAAACACTATATACAATCTATTTCCTAGAATGGGTTATGATAAGTCTCCAAACTCCATCAGGTCAAACACTATATACAATCTATTTCCTAGAATGGGTTATGATAAGTCTCCAAACTTCGTCGGGTCAAACACTATATACAATCTATTTCCTAGAATGGGTTATGATAAGTCTCCAAACTTCATCAGATCAAACACTATATACAATCTATTTCCTAGAATGGGTTATGATAAGTCTCCAAACTTCATCGGGTCAAACACTATATACAATCTATTTCCTAGAATGGGTTATGATAAGTCTACAAACTTCATCAGGTCAAACACTATATACAATCTATTTCGTAGAATGGGGTATGATAAGTCTCCAAACTTCATCGGGTTAAACACTATATACAATCTATTTCCTAGAATGGGTTATGATAAGTCTCCAAACTTCATCAGGTCAAACACTATATACAATCTATTTTCTAGAATGGGGTATGATAAGTCTCCAAACTTCATCAGGTCAAACACTATATACAATCTATTTCCTAGAATGGGTTATGATAAGTCTCCAAACTTCATCAGGTCAAACACTATATACAATCTATTTTCTAGAATGGGGTATGATAAGTCTCCAAACTTCGTCGGGTCAAACACTATATACAATCTATTTCCTAGAATGGGTTATGATAAGTCTCCAAACTCCATCAGGTCAAACACTATATACTATCTATTTCCTAGAATGGGGTATGATAAGTCTACAAACTTCATCAGGTCAAACACTATATACAATCTATTTCCTAGAATGGGGTATGATAAGTCTCCAAACTTCATCGGGTTAAACACTATATACAATCTATTTTCTAGAATGGGGTATGATAAGTCTCCAAACTTCATAGGGTCAAACACTATATACAATCTATTTCCTAGAATGGGGTATGATAAGTCTCCAAACTTCATCTGGTTAAACACTATATACAATCTATTTTCTAGAATGGGGTATGATAAGTCTCCAAACTCCCTCAATTCAAACACTATATACAATCTATTTTCTAGAATGGGGTATGATAAGTCTCCAAACTCCCTCAATTCAAACACTATATACAATCTATTTCCTAGAATGGGGTATGATAAGTCTCCAAACTCCCTCAATTCAAACACTATATACAATCTATTTTCTAAAATGGGTTATGATAAGTCTCCAAACTTCGTCGGGTCAAACACTATATACAATCTATTTCCTAGAATGGGTTATGATAAGTCTCCAAACTTCGTCGGGTCAAACACTATATACAATCTATTTCCTAGAATGGGTTATGATAAGTCTCCAAACTTCGTCGGGTCAAACACTATATACAATCTATTTTCTAGAATGGGTTATGATAAGTCTCCAAACTTCGTCGGGTCAAACACTATATACAATCTATTTCCTAGAATGGGTTATGATAAGTCTCCAAACTTCGTCGGGTCAAACACTATATACAATCTATTTCCTAGAATGGGTTATGATAAGTCTCCAAACTTCGTCGGGTCAAACACTATATACAATCTATTTCCTAGAATGGGTTATGATAAGTCTCCAAACTCCCTCAATTCAAACACTATATACAATCTATTTTCTAAAATGGGTTATGATAAGTCTCCAAACTTCGTCGGGTCAAACACTATATACAATCTATTTCCTAGAATGGGTTATGATAAGTCTCCAAACTTCGTCGGGTCAAACACTATATACAATCTATTTTCTAGAATGGGTTATGATAAGTCTCCAAACTTCATCGGGTTAAACACTATATACAAGCTACTTTCTAGAATGGGGTATGCTAAGTCTATAAAAATCGTGTTTGTGAGACTCAATCATTTATATTTAAAGAGCAATTACTACTACAAGAAATGGTCTAAAACATTTGGTTGGTTGGAGATGTATCTCTTTGTATTGTGAGCATACTTTTATTTCAAATATTTTCAAATATTTTTCCTAACTATAAAAGCTATTACTTGCATATAACATTTCTTGACTTATGATACTCCATTGACCCCTTGGTAACATCTCTTTCTTTTTTTATTATCCTATTCTTAGCGACTGTTGCCATGTAGGTTGGAGGGAGGGGGGAGTCATTCTTAAAATTAAAATGTACAAAAACAGCTTTTTCTCTCTTCCACTTGAATTTCGAACAAAATTGTAAAGTGAATAGAGTTAACACCCTAAGATAAATAACAAGGATTATTTTAAAATTTGAAAAAAGAAAACATTTCTATACACTGTTTACATAGTCAAACTATTTGAGGCAAGAGCTCCCAAGAAAGCCAAGAGCCTGATAATCACTTGGTAAAACTAGAGCTTTCACATAGTGGGACTAATACCCCCTTTACATGTTTTTTAGTTGTTACTGTGAAATTCAGTATTGAACCGATTTATTTAGTCTACAGTCAGAGCTCAGACATAAACAAATAGTTTTTTTGTTTTTGACTTACAGAAGACAAACAATGTGTTTTCATTTTCAGACTTATTTTAGTCAGAAAATGACAGACTTGTTTAGGTCTATTTATGTTTATGAAAAGACTTAATTTTAATTGGTGGCCAAAGTGCACCTCCTATGACATCATAAACCTGTCTGAGAGTTCAGACGGACCTGAGCTATCTATATTTAATTATCTAATTGAACATTTTTACTTAACATAAGATTGTTTTCCTCATTTTGTGTGGTTATAGATGGTTGCATTTTAAAGTAAATAAACATCTCCGTTTTTTTAGACTCTCATATATATTTTTCTTTAGAAGACAAAGCATTGTCTTTCAATGTTGTCATAATTTCATGTAGATGCTTGACCTTTTTATAAATGTGCTTGGGTCTTGATGTTGACCAATTTTGGTAACTTATCGACTTGTAGGAGTCAATATTTGCAACTTTTTGATTCAGGTCAAATATTTCTTGCTTAACACTAATTGACTTATTGAAGTCATAATTTGTCTTAAATTAAAGGGAGACAAATCTTGAAACCTACAAATTTAGACCTCTATGAGTCAAAAGCAGATTTAGACTTATTTATGTCTGAGCTCTGACTGGTCTATAGCTTCTATATTAAACAGACGAAAACACAAAAAAAAAATCATATTTACCAGTTAACCATTAAAATGAGGTCAAGTCCAGAGAAAACCTGCCTAACGGACATGTACACCTTAATATTTTTCCACACCAGATATAGTTCAACTTCCGACCTACTGCTTCTAGTATGAGAAACATCCATGTAATGAGGTAAAGGTCAGGTGAACCTTGTCTGACGAACATGTACACCTTGCAAGGATCATTTACACCAAATATCATTATATTATTACTGATAATAAGTCAGAAATTCATATGACAAAAAACGCTATAATTTTTTAAGCTGATGTTAAAACATGAAAAATGAGGTCAAGGACATTGGACATATGAAATACGGAAACTTCGTAATATGAGGCATCTATATACAAGGTATGAAGCATAAGTGTCGTCTACCTTCTAGAATATAAAAGGTTACACAAATAGTTTGACACCGGATTAGCATCACTTATATCTCTCAATTTAAAACTTTTTACTCAAGGCAAAACAAAAATGCTGAAATTGGATAATGGTGGTGTCAGGTGATGATGGTGATGATGATGGATGGCTGCTCAACCTTCAGCTGCAAATCAAATGCATGTTCAGGACTAGAACATGTTAATATAATTTAAATGTTAACCCTGCTTTGTTCGAGACCAACTTTCTGAGCTGGATTGTTAACATGCTAGTTCAAAAAGTAAACATGAAGACATGTCATCCTAACCATACACATTATTCTTATTCAGAGTTGATCAGTCTTTGCTCTTGCTTCTTAATGATACATTCTTACAGAGCAGCAGCAAATACCAATTTCAATGTCTTTGATATGTTCAGACCGGTTTTTGAAATCTAATACTGTAAATTCAGAAATTATTGCAAGGTTTTTACTAAAGCGAATATTGCTACTGCATGAGTATCGCAATAACTAAAGCGTTTTCCTAAAACTGAGGTGCACAAAGATCTAGGAGTCGTCATAAAATTTTAGCAGAAATGGATCATGTGGATAGTGGGTAGTGCATTACATTTTAAGCATTTTTTCGAATAGATAAGGTGACTTAATAAATCTGAAACTAAAATTAGTCTGTTTCATTTTGTTTCAGGTTGAAACCTTACTTCCACAAGTGTTAATTAGTGATGTAATTTGTCAAAACAGCTCTGATCTTAAAACTGATGTAATGGTTAATTCATAGACATAACATGTCTGTTGTAGAGAAAGGAAAAACAGTTAAGTTAAACTGTTTATAATACCATACATGCCATACCTTCTAATCTATTCCAAATGCTATCACCAGATTTTGCTTTGCATTTTATCATATGAATTTCTATTCCATTTGTGCTTGTTACATCTGCATTATTTCCTCCAAACAATCTTTTTAAAAATGATGTTAGTCCAGCACCTTTCTTTCCTTCGTTGAATAATCTTTTAACCAATGAGGTCTTACCCGCACCTTTCTTTCCAACGATTACTAAACGTATGTCTCTCTTTTTCTCAGAGCCTGACTCAAGTAATTTGAGGTACAAAGGTACAGATGTTTTGTCAGCCATTAATTCGATTTCAGTTGGAACTTTATTATCTACAAAGATATTTGAAAGACCTATTTTAATTATTCTTTTGTTTATCTGACATAATCTGTTATCACTGTATGGAAATACGAAATATTCTGATTAAACTTATAAATAGTGGCTGTTTTGAGGTGAGATTTTGTTCCATGTTTGAGGACTCAATGTGGCTTTTAGACGAGGAACAAAAATAAAGGTGCCTATGATAACTTATTCACAGGTAATTGTGTGCAGTCATTCACTGTCAAATAATCTAACATATACATGATATATATCTTGACGTACCATGGATTCATTATAATATTCGTTGAATACCAAGTTTTGTTGAATTCATTGGTACAGGGAAACCATGAATTAAATGTTCAACGAATTACAAATTTGCTGTTTAATTATATGCAGATTTTTGAAAAACCGCGGAATCAATTATCCAAGAAAATACAAGTTTTCCTCAATCCACAAAAATTGGTACCCATGAAAATAAATGAATCCACAGTATATGCTTGACTTAAGGATGTAGTCAGGTCAGGTTTATGAATTTGTGTCAGATGTTCTGACTCCTTGGGGTTTTTCCTACGATACAGTTTAAAATATTTTGGCCCATATCGCCCACTTTTCTTTTCATAGACAGACTTCAAAAGCTCATAAAAAGGTCCTTACCAAAATGTAAGCAGATTCTAAACTTTTTTCTTACAATTTGAGACCAAAATAATGCCAATGCTAAATATAAGGTAAAAGTCTGGGTCAGCATTTTCCTCCCATTTAAAAACAAGAGTGCACACGCTGAAATGTCTCGCCTTCTTTACTAATCATTGATATTATGTTGATAGTTCTAAATATAAAGCTTTACTACAACTATCACATAAACTTAACATGATCCAAGAAAATGAGGTCAAGGTCATATAAACCAAACAAGAAATACATGTACACCTTACAATCATTCAATACACTTAATATAGTTGACCTATTGCTTATAGTTTCTAAGATACAGCCCTCATAAAACAAGAGTGAACACGCTGAAATGTCTCGCCTTCTTTACTAATCATTGATATTATGTTGATAGTCCTAAACATAAAGTTTTCTTACAACTGTCACATAAACTTAACATTAACCAAGAAAACTAAACATTGACCAATGAACCATGGAAATGAGGTCAATGTCAGATGAACCATGCCAGGCAGGCATGTACAGCTAACAATTCTTCCATACAACAAATATAGTTGACCTATTGCTTATAGTTTAAGAAAAACAGACCAAAACACAAAAACTTAACACTGAGCAATGAACTGTGAAAATGAGGTCAAGGTCAAATAAAAACTGCGCAACTGACATAAAGACCATAAAATATTTCCATACACCAAATATAGTTGACCTATTGCATATAGTATTAGAAAAAAAGACCCAAACTCAAAATCTTAACTTTGACCACTGAACCATGAAAATGAGGTCAAGGTCAAATGACACCTGCCGGCTAGACATGTACACCTTACAATCATTCTATACACCAAATATAGTTGACCTATTGCTTAAAGTGTAAGAAAAACAGACCAAAACACAAAAACGTAGCATAAGCAATAAACCATGAAAATGAGGTCAAGGTCAAATAAAATCTGCCAGATTGACATGTACATCATTAAATATTTCCATACACCAAATATAGTTGACCTACTGCATACAGTATTAGGAAAACAGACCAAAACACATAAACTTAACATTTAACAATAAACCTTGAAAATGAGGTCAAGGTCAAATAAAACATGCCAGACTGACATGTACATCATAAAATATTTCCATACACTAAATATAGTTGACCTACTGCATACAGTATTAGAAAACAAACCAAAACGCAAAAACTTAACATTGAGCAATGAACCGTGAAAATGAGGTGAAGGTCAAATAAAACTTGCCAGACTGACATGAACATCGTTCAATATTTCCATACACCAAATACAGTTGACCTATTGCATACAGTATTAGAAAAACAGACCAAAACACAAAAACTAAACTATGACCACTGAACCATGAAAATGAGCTCAAGGTCAGATGACACCTGCCAGTTAGACATGTACCCCTTACTATCATTACATACACCAAATATAGTAGACCTATTGCTTATAGTATCTCAGATATGGACTTGACCACGAAAACTTAACCTTGTTCACTGATCCATGAAATGAGGTCGAGGTCAAGTGAAAACTATCTGACGGGCATGAGGACCTTGCAAGGTACGCACATACCAAATATAGTTATTCTATTACTTATAATAAGAGAGAATTTAACATTCCAAAAAATCTGAACTTTTTTTTCAAGTGGTCGCTGAACCATGAAAATGAGGTCAAGGACATTGGACATGTGACTGACGGAAACTTCGTAACATGAGGCATCTATATACAAAGTATGAAGCATCCAGGTTTTCCATCTTCTAAAATATAAAGCTTTTAAGAAATTAGCTTACACCACCGCCGCCACCGCCGCCGCCGCCGTAGCCGCCGCCGGATCACTATCCCTATGTCGAGCTTTCTGCGACAAAAGTCGCAGGCTCGACAAAAATGGTGTCTGAATTCTGTCTGACAAGTATTCTTAATTTTTCTTATTTTTTTCTGAATAATGTCTGAATGGCTATAATAATTTACATTTATTCAAATGTCTGAATTTTTGCTGGATTTCGGACTTTTAAGGAAAAATTCTGAATTTTCATACGAACATTCAGACAAAAATCAGAATAGCATTCAGACACAAATCAGAATAATGTTAGAATAAATTAAGACATTATTCAGAATGAATTCAGAAAAATTCTGAACTTAATCAGAAAGATTAAGAAATAATCAGACAACATTCAGAAACATCTAGACAACAATCAGAAATATGCAGACAACATTCAGATGGATTCAGACAGATTCAGACGGATTCAGATATATTCAGAAAACATTCAGAATGATTCAAAATGTGGATATCCATACAAAACTTTGAAACTAATACAACAGAAATTCCCCTAAAAACATAAAAAGAAGTTCTTGAAGTTGAATGAAAATCAATGTGCTTACACATTGATGATGGTCAAATATCCATAGCCTCTAAACAATAATAAAAAAATCCAAATTTTCAGGAAGTTTGTAAATTAATAGTTTCAATAACATAAAATTCAAACTTTAAATTTTCAATTCAATTTTATTATCTGATATGGATCTGTGATTCCCTGGTCTGTTCTTTTCCTGCCTCTTGGAGTCTCCAGCTCTTTTTTCTTTATGAGTAAATTCCCTTCAAAATAGAATGGATCATTTCTCATAAAAAATTATATCAAGTAGGTGCAGGTATCTTATGACCTGAGTAAACTAGAGGCTCTCAAGAGCCTCTGTCGCTCACCTAATCATAACAGATACCCTAATAATGAGTGAGGCCAAATTTGGTTAAATATTGGTCCTGTAATTTGATAAAAAATCCTGGTGGCCATCTTGAACAGTAAATTTGCAACAAAGTAGCAACACTTCATCAGCACCTCATAAGAAACATTTATGCCATGTTTTGGTTTCTTTCCATTCAGTGCACCTCTAGAAGAAGCATTTGTATGTATTTCCCATAGGGTCTTATGTTAAAGGAAGTCCCCCCATTGGCGGCCATCATGTATGAAAGATCAGCTTCAAAGTAACAAAACTTAGTCAGCACCTCATAAGGAACATTCATGCTATGTTTGGTTTCATTCCATTCAGTGGTTCTCTAAGAGAAGACATTTTTATGTATTGTCCATAGGGTCCTTTTTTAAACATTGTCCCCATCTGGCGGCCATCGAGGATGAAGGATCAGCTTCAAAGTAAGAACACTTGGTCAGCACCTCAAAAGGAACATTCATGTCATGTTTGGTTTCATTCCATTCAATGGTTCTCTAAAAGAAAACATTTGTATGTATTTCTCAAAGGGTCCTATGTTAAACTAAGTCCTCCGCTGGCGGCCATCTTAGATTATGGATCGGCTTCATAGTAACAACACTTGGTCAGCACCTCATAAAAAACATTCATGCCATGTTTGGTTTCATTCCATTCAGTGGTTCTCTAAAAGAAAACATTTGTATGTATTTCCCATAGGGTCCTATGTTAAACTAAGTCCCCCCCTGGCGGCCATCTTGGATTATGGATCGGCTTCGTAGTAACAACACTTTGTCAGCACCTCATAAGGAACATTCATACCATGTTTGGTTTCATTCCATTCAGTGGTTCTCTAAAAGAAGACATTTGTATGTATTTCTCATAGGGTCCCATGTTAAATTAAGTCCCCTGCTGGCGGCCATCTTGGATTATGGATCGGCTTCAAAGTAACAAATCTCGGTCAGCACCTCATAAGAAACATTCATGTCATGTTTGGTTTCATTCAATTCAGTGGTTCTCTAAAAGAAGACATTTGTATGTATTTCCCATAGGGTCCACTGTCAAACTAAGTCCCCTGCTGGCGGCCATCTTGGATTATGGATCGGCTTCATAGTAACAACACTTGGTCAGCACCTCATAAGGAACATTCATGCCATGTTTAGTTTCATTCCATTCAGTGGTTCTCTAAAAGAAGACATTTGTATGTATTTCCCGTAGGGTCCCATGTTAAACTAAGTCCCCTGCTGGCGGCCATCTTGGATTATGGATCGGCTTCAAAGTAACAACACTTGGTCAGCACCTCATAAGGAACAATCATGCTATGTTTGGTGTTATTCCATTCAGTGGTTCTCTAGAAGAAGTTCAAAATGTAAAAAGTTAACGACGACGACGACGGACGACGCCGGACGATGGACGCCAAGTGATGAGAAAAGCTCACTTGGCCCTTCGGGCCAGGTGAGCTAATAAAAAACAAGCTAATAAAAGAACAGAATTCCAATGTCCCCTGTGTTGCATATGTCTCGTCTGCCCAGGGACAATAACTAAAATTCCACAAATTCTTATTTGAACTGTTAGTAATTCTCTATAATATTTCTTTCTATTTCCCTAAATCCAACTCTTGACATTGATGATGTAAGCATTGATATACATTTTATAAAAATCTGGCATGAATTGTACATATGAGTGCTATTTTCTATATTAAATTAATATTTCTAAGAGACTTAACTCCTGTTAAAATAATTCATAACCTCTGATATTTCGACTTGTCCCATATATTGCTTATACAAGTTTCACAATAAATTTTATTATTCTCTTACAATGCAAGTTGAGATTGCTTACAATTTCAATTTTTTACCTAACTTATATTTGCAACAGGAAAAACTCATTTAAAAATAGTTTGTTTTGAACTGATTTTTACACTTGTCAAGGCATTGCAATAAAATTTTGATATGTATTTCATTAAAATATGGTTTGAATTGCACACACGATAGCACTTAGAAGACCAGATCGACAGGAGCTCAATATTTCTATGTCCCCTAGCAATGCATCACAAAGTAGAAACACAAAACATTCTTTGAGTGGAACATTCCGTAAACAAATATACAAGTCCTAGTACCAAGAAAATTCATATTTGAGTTAACTTTGATTATAAATGGGCATATATCTAAGCAATTCTTCAATCCCATATGCAGTACATGTATTTTATTAAGCACTTGGAAACCATTTTTTTGGACAAATTCAGTCTTTTTTTTTTAAATCTTTGACCTTGACCTCAAAATTAGTTGTTGGGAATCCTTTAGTAATCTATAATCACATGGATATCATGCTGATTTTTGATTTATAGTACAATGTATTAGTTTTCAATGTATATGCAAATAATGTAGAAATTTATTATTTCAAATATATTTGGAATTCTAGTGTTTTATATTGTCATGTGTAATGAATGTGTCGCCGTTATAGCTAAATTTAATGTATTGGCTTTGTTTGTTGTTAAATTTAAAGGCTGTATGTTGACATATAGCTATTATTGCTCTCATCTACATTTGTAAGGCATTTATATAGTAGATAGTTGTCTCATTGGAAAACATACATGTACCACACTTCCAGCTTATTTTTATACTATTAAAACTACAGCATGTACATACCAGATACTGTTGATTTTGCACCATTTTTTTTAAATAGTTCTGTTGAAAATCATGAACATGAAGTTATAAGTCTCGTTCACTGACGTCTGAGGAACCAATTCTAAAAATTAAAATATTAGTATCAATACTGACATCTAAATTTATGAATTCTTATAAAATATTCATCAGTTGTCAAAGTGAAATTCAAAAAAAGCCATCAGAAAACTCTTTATTAAAATTTGATGGGTTGTTGTTTTTTTTAGAAAGATATTGGAAATAATCATTTATTTCTATTCCGTTATATTTGGAATTTCCCTATTCTATTTCTATCTTTAGACTTGCGGTACAAGTTTGGCTAGTATGTAAATCAGAAGTGGTCTGATGTTACTGTTGTTTTCTGCACGAATATTTCGAGGGCGGTAGTACGGGTGGGGTTTTATAGGCATATATAAGTCCTGATTACGTTTGATTATTATCGATGTGCTCCAGTAACTTTGATAGACGAAGTTAACGTTAAGCTCTGCATAATATATTACAGTTATGTTTGTATTGATATGTATTTAGAGGACATTGTGAATGTATATAGATGGAATTGTGGTATATTTTTGTAATTTGTAAAATGTTTACAAGATATTAAATGTTGTTTCGCTGAGAAAATAAGAAAGTTACTGCGAGCAAACAAACCTAAATTATGACTTGTCTCTTATTTAGCCATGTATTTAGAATAGAAATGTTTTAAATTCGGACGAATTCATGAGGGAGAATTTAAAATTAAAGTTTTATCAGTGTTGATTTGAAACAAAAAGTGTCATACTACCCCCTTCGCTTGGAAAAAGTAAAATCACAAAAATACTGAACTTCGAGGAAAATTCAAAACACAAAGTCCCTAATCAAATGGCAAAATCAAATGATAAAACACATCAAACGAATGGACAACAACTGTCATATTCCTGACTTGGTACAGGCATTTTCAAATGTAGAAAATGGTGGATTGAACCTAGTTTTATAGCGCTAAACCTCTCACTTGTATGACAGTCGCATCAAATGGAACCGAACAGCCCATACTCATGATATTGTGATTTTGAATAGAATAACGCACAAGTAACATGTGCAACTAATATATATAATCGAAGGTAAGTTGACATCTAAGTGAAGTATTTGGAAAATCCTCCTTACTTTAATGAATAAAACCCCATAACTTGGAAACATAATTCTAAATTTATAAAAATCGAAAGGGAACTAATGTCAATAGATATTAACAATTCCCCAAAGTTTCTTGCAAATTGATGACATTTTTTTTGAGTTATTGTCTGAAAACTGGAAAATTCCCCCTTTTTAATGGAAACTAGATATCACTGAGATGGGAGCCATCTCTGTGGGCCCCGCTGTGAATAATGTGGTAAAAAATTTGTATCTTTATCATTGGACATGGGGTTGTCAACTGAAACCAAAGTTTTTGACCTTGACCTTTGACCTAGGATGTTGTACATAAATTATGACAAACCCTCTGGTGTTGGTTTATATACATGTCAAGTATAAACTTTGAAATCATAACGGTTCTGAAGATATAGAGCGGACACGATCTTTACCATAGGACATGGGATTGTCAACTAAAACCAAAGTTTTTGACCTTGACCTTTGACCTAGGAAGTTAAACATACATTATGACACACCCTCTGGTGTTGGTTAATATACAAGTCAAGTATAAACTTTGAAATCATAACGGTTCTCTTGATATAGAGCGGACACAATTTGTTTCGAACGGACGGACGGACGGACAGACTGATCACTATAGGGGCCCTAAAAAAAACCCAAAACACAAACTTAAAATCTAAAATTTATAAAAAACGGAAAGGGACCTAATGTCAATAGATATTAACAATTCACCAAAGTTTCATGCCAAGTGGTTCAAGCATTTTTGAGTTATTGTCCGACATGTTGTCGACAGACAGACAACGGTATACCATAATACATCCCATAAATTGGCGTAAATAAATAGGGTAGGTAGGCAGGCAATTTCATTTAATTTTACTAACATTTTTTATGCAGGTTTATCTGGTTACTACTAGGGAATCAGTCGTACTTTATCAGTGCTTGTTTTTAAATGGCATAAATGTGTTTGGGTTACTTATGAATTCCAGTTATATAAACTGCTTCGCTGAGCGCAGCTGGATATGCCCGCAGAGGTCCAACCCTGAACAGTTGGGGCAAAAATGAACACAATATTTAAGCTTGATACAGGTCTGAATTTGGGTTGTAATTAAATATTTGACATATTACAGGTTTCTGAATAAATGTAGTCAAAGAACTTGAAATTGGTTATATGAATTGAATTTATATTCAATTAAAGATTTCTTGCTGTTGTGCAATACACTGTGCTGTTGCGCAATACTTAGTAAATCTGTTGTCAGACTATAAACAAATAAAGTTCAATTAATTCTCAATGTCATATTAGAAATTTATGAAAATCAAAAGGGAGCTTACATCAATAGATATAAACAATTCACCAAAATTTCATGAGAATTGCTGAAAATCCCCCCTTTTTTAATGAATAAAACCTCATAACTCAGAAATGTAAAATGTAAAATTTATAAAATTCTAAAGGGAGCTTACTTAAATAGATATAAACAATTCACCATAGTTTCATCAGAACTGCTGAAAGCATTTTTGAGTTTTTGTACGAAAACTGGAAAATCCCCCTTTTTTATGAATAAAACCCTGTAACTCGGAAACGTAAAATCTAAAATTTATAAAAATCGAAAGGGAGCTCATGTCAATAGATATAAACAATTCACCACAATTTCTTGCAAGTTGGTGAAAGCATTCTGGAGTTGTTGTCTGAAAACTGGAAAATCCCCCTTTTTTTAATGAATAAAACCCCATAACTCAGAAACATAAAATTTAAGATTTATAAAAAATGAAAGGGAGCTCACGTCAATAGATATAAACAATTCACGAAAGTTTTATGCAAATTGTTTAAAGCGTTTTTGAGTTAATGTCTGACATGTTCACTACGGACGGACAGATGGACAACGGTATACCATAATACGTCCCATAAACGGGCGTATAAAAAGTAAATAGGTCAATCATAAGACCAAACTGTGATCATTACAAGTAGCATAACCATTTTTAGTGTAAATATATAGTTAGAATTAATTTTCACAAAGTTTTTATTGTTTTACCAGTACTATTTTCATAGAGCTTACGCTATATAATTTTGGCACCAATATATTGATCGACTATGCCAAGGTGAAAAAATAAATATTTGTATATTCTTATAAATTGTAAGGTTGCTGTGATTTATTTTGTGTCTCTTCTGTGTCATTCTTACCTCAAAACAATTGGTATTTTCCCACATTATCATAAACGCAATGATGCAGATCATCTTTAATCTAACTTCAAACGGACCAGTTCTTTTAAAAGAAGTGAATATTGTTTTTTATTGGTATAAATATTGATTTTGTTATCAGTCAATTAAAACCATACTAAATATTACTTTTAAACACATGCACATTTAAGCTACAACAATCTGTTCAATACATATGTACTCTATAAAATAGTATGTGTGGTTCCAGTTACATCTAAAAAAAGTTAGGGTAGGTAGATAGGGATTAAATAGCCTACCATATTCTATGTGCATGTACCAAGTCAGGAGCCTGTTATTGAGTGGTTGTTGTGCTGTTTGTCATATTTGTTTTTCTTTTAATTTTTTGCATGTTCGAATGTTGTGCCATAACACCACTGTCCTGGTTGGTGCAATCAAATTTAGTTTAACTCCTCCACATTCTATATGTGCCTGTCCATAGTCAGGAGCCTGTAGTTCAGTGGTTGTTGTTGTTTCATGTACTGTCAATTATCTCTTGTTTTCGTTAATTGTTTTGTAATAAATTGGACTTTTAATTTTCTCAATTGAATTGTTTCATATTTTCTTGTCAGGACCGATTATACATGTAGCCGTCTATACATGGTATAGGTTTGCCTCATAGTTAAATAGTGACATAAAAATTTTACAGGAACCTTTGTGATGTCCAGTCATGGTGGATAAATAGCTACAAGTTGTATGGTCCACACACAAGTCACAAAAATAAGAAAAATAGGAAGTGCATAATGACATACTTGTATTTAGTCTTAGATGCATGATTTTTTTTTATTAGTTGTTAGTGGCTTTGAACTAGCTGTCAGTAACTGTGAGTACTCTCAGATCAGTACTAAGTGTCTTTTTGTTGTTAGGATATACAAGTACCCAGCCACGTCCACTCTGTGTTTTTGTTAGATGTATTCTATTTGTATCCATCTGATGAGTTAAGCGCCTTTTTCAACTGATTTTTATAGTTTGTTCTTATGTTGTACTGTTACACCACTGGCCCATGCTAGATGGGGGGGGGGTATCAGGAGCCTGTAATTCAGTGGTTGTCGTTTGTTGATGCTTAACATTTTTGTTTTTCTTTCTCTTTTTGTACATAAATTAGGTTGGTTTTCTCATTTGAATTGTTTTACATTTGCTCATTGTTGAAGGCTGTACAGTGATCTATAGTTGTTAATTTCCATGTCATTTGGTCTCTTTTTTATATACACCTTATCGCTATTCCCGGCTGACCCGAGAATCTGTCCCGCTTTAACTATTGACGTCATACAACAACCACTTTTCCATTGTGGCATCAGATATTTTGTATTATGACGTCAAAATTTTACGGAAACCTGTGTGATGTCCAGTAATGGCCGACAAATAGTGATAAGGTGTATTGTAATTAAAATACTGTTAATTCAGAAATTATTGCGTGCATTTAAATTATTATTGAGATATTGTCATTTTCGACTAAAGTGCGATTATAAATTTTGCGATATTGACTTCATATACAAAATTTCAAAATCATTAAAGTGAGTTTAAATTATTGCGATTACAACCCTGTTGCATTTTTCGCAATAATAAAAACATCACATTAATTTCTGAATTTACAGTAATACTTTTTGTGAAAACTTTATTAAAAATCAGTAATTGTCAGACATTGACCTATTGTTCCTTACTTAGATGTCATTTGGTCTCCAGTAGCAGTGGAGAATTGTCTCATTGGCAATCAAACCGGATCTTATTTTTATATTGACATTATTGTATATTGACTATTGTATGGTAAGTAATTTCATTGCTTTTCTGTGATACCTTGCAAAACTATAAACATAGCCTTAAAACTACAAGACCTCATAATGATTTGGACTATATTTACCCATATTATATTACATGTTGTTTTGAATTTTGCATTGAATAAATATGGTATAATCTGACTGTATAAGGGTACGACCATTCAATATTCTGTTACAGGGGGAAGCAGGATGAATTTTGGAATATTTATTTTGTGATTCCTGATTGTTTTATTTTTTTGTTGTCAAAAAAAATATTTTCACACATAAAGTCTCAAATATCCTTTATTTTGGTGGGTAAAATAATTTTTCATTCTGATATCTTTAAGGGCAAGGCAAGATTATTCATTTTCCAAATCCCCTGCTCCCACTAATGTAAAACTAATCAGATGTGAAAAAATAATTGCCAATGACACAACTATCCCCAAAAACTCAAATGGAGTGGATATAAGCAATTGTATGCTACACTATGACTAAAGCCTTCAAACATGAGAAAATCCCATAATGTATATACTTAAGATTGTTTTTAGATGTTTGTTATCATTTTTTTGAAATTGAAATTATTCTTATTTTAATCTTAAATAATCAAAAGTATGTACATAAGCTTCAATAAAAATATACAAAAAAAATTTAGACTTTTGGTGTAAATAAATAATTTATTTTAATGACTTTATCATGTTTGTATGATATGTCTGATAAGAAAAGGTCATAATCATATACATTTACAGCAACATATGTTCAAAGAAATTTTTCTATTTATTTATTCATTTACTTCAGTATCTTAAATTCATCACTATAATAACATATCAATCTTTTTTATAGATATTAATATATATTTAAATAAAGTTTAACTTCATATGCAACATTAAATTATCATATCTGTTATTTAAAAGGTAACTTTTCATTCAATCATTCATATCTTTAATTCCTCATAAATGATATTAAATGTAAGTAAACGTCATAATTACAAACAAAATATCAGTATGAGAGCAAAAATATAAAGTAAATGCTCAAATAAGTCTGCATTCAGGTTGTGAGTTCAAACTCTCCTTGTGCGAGTTATCTGAACTCCAATCAAAATTGATTGGGATTGCTGTAACCAAAGGTCTGTGGTTATCTATGAGCATTCAGGCATCCACCACCAATAAAACCTGGCCACGACACCTAGCCAATACTGAACATGTTGTTAAAAATCAACAATCAATCACATATAATTTGTGCGTTTTTTTAGCATGGAAGGAGGGGCAGAACTGATACTTTCCTACTGATTAATATTTCATATACCTGAAGTCTGTTAAAAATATTTTTCATGACCATATGCACTATTTAACAAAAATAATAGTACTGTTGTTCACATAAACAAGGGTCTGGACGGGGTGTCCTCCATTTCTATATTATTTAATCTTTCAGGTCATTTGTCTCTTTTCTTTATACTTTTTGCCCATCATTCTCTTTTCTCAACAAATTAGCACATCATTATTTTCTATTCCTTATTTTTTAGTCGATTTTTCTCTATTCTTTATACTTTTAACCACAGTTCTCTATTCTGTAAACCCCATACTAACCGTAAGAAATGATGGGTAGAGGTTAAGGATAAAATTAAACTATAGTTGTTATTTTTTTTTGCTAAATTGTTTGTTTTTGTTTTTTGTCTCACACTAATTGTGTTTAAATAAAAATATTAATATAAAACCATGCATACTAACCTTTTTACTATTCGAGACAACCAAACAAATGATCACAAATGCTTTACACAACCGTAATAATTAAATTAAAATATAAATGCTAACATTGACAGGCCAAAATTAAAGTTTTATTTAAAATTGAAGTCTCACGCTGGTAAAAGGGCGTTTATTTACATGTGTTCTGTGGAAATTTACTGGATTTCAGCACCGAAAAGGGGCAAATGTATAGCCATTAACCGATCTGATCAATAAATTATGTTATGGATATTGTTCATATCTTTCTACTAACCATTAAAAGTAATAAAACTATGATTTTGTGAGCTCAGAAACCTTGGATCTGTTGAAAGATGGCGTCGATTTATGTGCTTCCTTTCGCAGCCTCAGTTGCAATTTGACACGGAGTGATGGGTAGTTATGCAAATATTTAGGGACTCCAATCATCATAGATACTATTTATGGTCATTTCATATTTAAATAGCCATTAGAATGCAAATGTGTCAGTTATTTCCAGAAGGGGAAAACACCCGCCATATTTTTATCCTCCAAAACAACAACGTCACTTGCCATTTTCAGATGTTTGTTTCTTGTAAAATCTCCTAAGAAGAAAAAATAGCATGGTCACCTGTTAAACTTACCTTTATAACTAATTGATGATGAAATGATGCAAGTTTAATTGTCTTTAATAATAAATTTCTTGAAAAATCACACGTACACGATGTAAACAAATTACCGAGATGGTGCGATACTGTCGCCGTCTATGTAAAAATCGCGATTGTCGCCCTTGAATTCTTGTCCGTTACGTCATATGGAAGGAGGCTTTCCCACTGAATGTAAATACAAAATTAATAAAACAAGGGGGTTAGATGTTTATCAATATCAGAAAGACAACCATAACCTTGGACAAAAATAACGTACACAGGTAAATAAAAATAATTTTGTTGTAAGGTATATATGGAGTACAGAAATAATTTTTACAAAATAAATAATTTTGTTGTTCCTAGTACGAGAACAAAAGTGAAAATTTATCGTCATATTAAACACTTATCAAAGGTGGTATATATTAAAAATAGTGAGACTAGATATAACACTAAATAAGTAAACATTAAATAACACAAATACCACTTTTTACAAATTGTATCAACAGGTCAAATTAACAGGAAAGTACGATTTGAGAGTACTCGCAGTTACTGAAAGCTAGTTAAAAGCCAAAAACAATTAATAATAAAAAATCATGCATCAGAGACTACAATCAACTAAAACACATCCCAGGGATTTAGTGTTTTAACGTCATGGACAGTCAAAGAAGACATGACTTGTGCAATGCCAAAATAAAAGTATCGACAGGCAGTCGGATAATTAGGGGTTAACCTGTTAATAAATATGTATAATGTAATATACAGATAGAGTAATCTCTATATAGAAAATGAACCTGGAAAAATAAAAAAAAATAAAATATCACTCTGTATATCCATGTAGTTTTAAAGTGTATTTTTTAACAAGAGCAATTATCTAACAAGGTGTAGATACCTAACAAATTACAGTCACCAAAACATTGATTTTTATATGACCAAGGGGATAATACAAAGAAATCATATTATAAAAACAGACTTCTAAAATAATTTGTGCTGTCATATTTTTACTAAAGTTACTCATCAAAATTAAACTTATCTCATGTATTTAATGTTACTTACTATGAAATAATTATAAATCTATTTGTTTATGCCCCACCTAGGGGCATTATGTTTTTCGGTCTGTGCGTTACCCGTGTCGGCCATGTTGGTTGGAAAGGGGAAGGGTGTCATCGCACACAATTTTTAAAACTCAATAACCCAATGGTGATTGTGGCCAAGTTTTATTAATTTTAGCCCAATAGTTTCAGAGGAGAAGATTTTTGTAAAAGTTAACAGACAATGACAACGAATGACTGATGCCAATTAATGGGAAAAACTCACACTGGCTCTTGTTCCTAAATTTACTTTGAAAATAATTTCAAAGACTGTACTTTTATTGTTGAGCTATCTGTTTCATAACATAAAAAGCTGGTGTTTACAAAAATAACTAGACATGATTCTTAGACTGTCAAAATGTAGTCAAACTTAGAATTCAACTACCAGACTTGAATGTACAGTTCATGTTGACCAATATCTGAAGAAAATTATTTTACTACCAAATTGTGATGCAACAGATGCATGTCATTATACATTCACAAATATTTCTGTTATATAAACACATATTAGACAGAAGAAGGAGGAATAATTTCTCGTTATAATGTCATCAACTGATCTTGAGTTCAGTATATTCCATGTTTGACAGTAGTACTTCATTGAAGTCTGAATTATGTACTACATCTGCTTCATCAATTGTTTCAGGAAGTTTTTTTTAAGGCGATCACAAATGCCTTCATAACGAGGTATTTTTCAAGTTTTGTTTCTCCTTGCTCAAAAATGCATACAATAAAAAAAAAAAAAAGAAGATGTAGTATTATAATAAGTACTCTTTCAATTTTTGAGGAAATTTTACAACTTTTTGGGGCCTTTTTAAAACCAAGCCTTTATTTATCAAATCTTCATGGTTCTCTAAGTTTATTTGGGAAGCTGACTTTTACATGTACAATGTATCTCGAAACTTTCTGATCGAGACCTTCAAAATATATTTCTGTAAATTCAAAAATTATTGCAATATGAATAACACAACAGATTTTCAATGTCCCCAGCGTTCTAAATTTTTTAACAGGGCTCATTTTCAACCTTGACTGGTTGTCTGTAGAAAGCTACTGCATAAATTTTATCCAAATTAGATAAGGATTAATTATACTAGAGTGTTTACCATCCCGACCGATGCTCGGACGGACAGACGGACGAAAAACGTTTATATATTCCCGGTCGCAATGTGATGCTGAGGGGGACAAGAATAGATATGGGGTATATGTCAAGGAGACAATATTTCATCTCAGAAGTTAACTAACCAAAAATGTACACTATACCCAGAGGTCGCCACACGATCTGCAACAAACTGGGAAACCCCACACCATACATGGATTTAACGCGTCATCTCTGGTCCGTATTTTATCATTGTCAAGTCAACATCCGGTATTAGGAAATGTGCTTTAAAAAGAAAGTACAGTTCTGACAGATTGATATTGCATTAATAAAGAGTCTAAGGCAGATTTTAGTACACTTATGTTGAACATTTAGTTTGATGCACTGTCAATTTAACATTTTACATCAAATTTATATCAAAAGTCTGAAGCTTAATATCGTTTTTATGGCTATCATTGTTATGATGCCAACATTTTCAAAATGATTGCCTTTGTTACTAAGTCTCACGGAACTGAAATCTGAATAAGAGGAAAATCTCCAGCTGACTCAAATATTTGTTTGAAGCCCTGTGTCATATGGTATTTTGAACCCCATGGAAAATCGACCCCGGGGTCAAAATACCGCTATGGTAAAATGAACCCCCCATGGTATATTGAATCCCCCTTGTATGGAAAATTTACCCCCATGGTAAATTGAACTCCCCTGTTTTTTTTCATTCTAGATAATTATTAGAACATTATACATTATTTAAAAGCTTATTATAGATTGAAAATCAGACATGCCAAAAGGGGAGGTAAATCTTCCATGGTAGGAAGAAAAATACCATGGCTTGGTATGGGTGCTGAAGTCTTTACCAACAAAATTTCATTCAAAATACTTATTGAAGCATTATGACTAGAACATGAACCTTCAATGTTTTGATTATTTGAAATCCTAAAATAAAAAGGGAGTTAAATTTCCCATGGTAAAAAAGGGGGAGGGGGTCAAATTACCATAGCTCAGTAAAATTGTTAAAACATCTTTACAATATGACTTATATGTACCATATATTAATTAGAGTATTAAAACTTTTAAAAGTAGTTTGAAATAAATTTGATTTTTGAAAATGGAGGTGTAAAGACAAGGGGATTCATGGCAAGGGGGGTCAAAATACCATATCTAAGAAAAATGGTTAAAAAATCTTTTCCATCATGTATACCAAGTACTAGTTACAGCATTATAACTATGCAAAATAGTTTGAATAGATATGATTTTTCAAGCATGTTGAGTACATACAAACTACTTATTACAGTATTTTAACTATGTAAAGGAGTTATAATAGCTAGAATTTTTGAAATTCGAGGTCTATAGTAGGGAGTTCAATATACCAGATGTTTTGTAATTTTACTTAGCCATGGTATTTTGACCCCCCTGCCATGGTATATTGAACCCCCTACTATAGACCTCTAATTTCAAAAATTCAAGCTATTCTAACTCCTTTACATAGTTATAATAGTCCAATAAGTAGTATGTATGTATTTAACATGCTGGAAAAGATGTTTTTAAAATTTTATCCTCATCAGATTTGCTCTAAATGCTTTGGTTTCAGAGATATGAGCCAAACACTGCACTTTACCCTATGTACTATTTTTAAGCCTTGTCGGCCATCTTGAATCGCAAGCGGAGTCATCGGACACATTTTTTAAACTATATACCCTTATGATGATTGTGGACAAGTTTGGTTAAATTTGTCTTAGTAGTTTCAGAGGAGAAGATTTTTGTTAAAGATTACAAAAATTTACGACAAATGGTTAAAAATTGACTATAAAGGGCAATAACTCCTTAAGGGGTCAACTGACCATTTTGGTCAAGTTGACTTATTTGTAGATCTTAACTTTGCTGAACATTATTGCTGTTTACAGTTTATCTCTATCTATAATAATATTCAAGATAACCAAAAACGGCAAAATTTCCTTAAAATTACCAATTCACGGGCAGCAACCGAACAACGGGTTGTCCGATTCATCTGAAAATTTCAGGGCAGATAGATCTCGAGCTGATAAACAATTTTACCTTCATGTCAGATTTGCTTTAAATGCTTTGGTTTCAGAGATATAAGCCAAAATCTACATTTCACCCCTATGTTCTATTTTTAGTCAAAACGGCCATCTTGGTTGGTTGGCCGGGTCACCGGACACATTTTTAAACTATATACCCCAATGATGATTGTGGCCAAGTTTGGTTAAATTTGGCCAAGTAGTTTCAGAGGAGAAGATTTTTGTAAAAGTTAATGGACGACGGACGACGACGGACGACAGACTCCAAGTGATGAGAAAAGCTCACTTGGCCCTTTGGGCCAGGTGAGCTAAAAATAAGAAGAAATACAGTAAGGTCTTTCCCTTTTGGAAAAGCATAGACATTATCAATATTAAATTTTATAGTCAATACTAATAATAAATGTTAATATATACTGGAATTATTCAGTGAAAACTCTTCAAACTATTGACGATTGACTTGTATTAACCTGACTTTGTGTATGCACAATTGAATACAAAAAATGGATTGAACCAGGTGTCAAGCCTCAAACTTGTATGACAGTAATCACAATTGAATACAAGAAGTAGAGGGAACCAGGTGTCAAGTGTGTCAAGCCTCAAACTTGTATTACAGTAATCCCAATTGAATACAAGAAGTGGAGGGAACCAGGTGTCAAGTGTGTTAAGCCTCAAACTTGTATTACAGTAATCACAATTGAATACAAGAAGTGGAGGGAACCAGGTGTCAAGTGTGTCAAGCCTCAAACTTGTATGACAGTAATCACAATTGAATACAAGAAGTGGTAGGGAACCAGGTGTCAAGTGTGTCAAGCCTCAAACTTGTATGACTGTAATCACAATTGAATACAAGAAGTGGTGGGAACAAGGTGTCAAGTGTGTCAAGCCTCAAACTTGTATGACAGTAAACACAATTGAATACAAGAAGTGGAGGGAACCAGGCGTCAAGTGTGTCAAGCCTCAAACTTGTATGACAGTAATCACAATTGAATACAAGAAGTGGATGGAACCAGGTGTCAGGTGTGTCAAGCCTCAAACTTGTATTACAGTAATCACAATTGAATACAAGAAGTGGAGGGAACCTGGTGTCAAGTTTGTCAAGCCTCAAACTTGTATGACAGTAATCACAATTGAATACAAGAAGTGGAGGGAACCAGGTGTCAAGTGTGTCAAGCCTCAAACTTGTATGACAGTAATCACAATTGAATACAAGAAGTGGTAGGGAACCAGGTGTCAAGTGTGTCAAGCCTCAAACTTGTATGACAGTAATCACAATTGAATACAAGAAGTGGTGGGAACCAGGTGTCAAGTGTGTCAAGCCTCAAACTTGTATAACAGTTAACACAAATGAATACAAGAAGTGGATGGAACCAGGTGTTAAGTGTGTCAAGCCTCAAACTTATATGACAGTAATCACAATTGAATACAAGAAGTGGAGGGAACCAGGCGTCAAGTGTGTCAAGCCTCAAACTTGTATGACAGTAATCACAATTGAATACAAGAAGTGGATGGAACCAGGTGTCAGGTGTGTCAAGCCTCAAACTTGTATAACAGTAATCACAATTGAATACAAGAAGTGGAGGGAACCAGGTGTCAAGTGTGTTAAGCCTCAAACTTGTATTACAGTAATCACAATTGAATACAAGAAGTGGAGGGAACCAGGTGTCAAGTGTGTCAAGCCTCAAACTTGTATGACAGTAATCACAATTGAATACAAGAAGTGGTGGGAACTAGGTGTCAAGTGTGTCAATCCTCAAACTTGTATTACAGTAAACACAATTGAATACAAGAAGTGGATGGAACCAGGTGTTAAGTGTGTCAAGCCTCAAACTTATATGACAGTAATCACAATTGAATACAAGAAGTGGAGGGAACCAGGTGTCAAGTGTGTCAAGCCTCAAACTTGTATGACAGTAATCACAATTGAATACAAGAAGTGGAGGGAACCAGGTGTCAAGCGGTCAAGCCTTAAACTTGTATGACAGTAATCACAATTGAATACAAGAAGTGGATGGAACCAGGTGTCAAGTGTGTCAAGCCTCAAACTTGTATGACAGTAATCACAATTGAATACAAGAAGTGGAGGGAACCAGGTGTCAAGTGTGTCAAGCCTCAAACTTGTATGACAGTAATCACAATTCCATTTAATGATGTATCAATGGAGTAAATGCCTCCAAACTTACATCATGTACATAGCTGTGTATTAATAACTCTTGCACAAAAAAACACATTTGTTTGTTTATTTATACATCTGTGGCCGACAAAAAAGATGCTTCTCTAAATAATATTGACTTTTACTTTTAATTCTGACATTTTGGACTAAAATTCATTGTGTTGTTTAATTATTTATTCTATATTTTGGTTTCTATTTACATTTCTTATCCATAACTTTTAATCAACATGTTTTGATGTGTTAATTTGAAATCCCCATTTTGTAGATTGAGTGATATATTTTAATCTGTTACCTAATTAATGTCCTTTTTCCATATTCATAAATGTATGTTCCTAAAAGAGAGGCGATTGATACCAAACGGACATTCAAATTCACAAGTCAAAAATAAACTGACAACGCCATTGCTAAAAAAAAAAAGACCAAAAGACAAACAATAGCACACAAAACACAACACAGAAACCTAAAGACTGAGCAACACAAACCCCACCAAAAACTGGGGTAGCACAATGGATCTTTATTGTACACGCTGTGTCTGACATACTCCAGGACTTGTATTTAATTGAAAATCTTTTTGAACAGATTTTATCTTCAGTTAATTCTTTGAAAAAAATACATCTTATTAATCATTTGTTAACTTTTTTTATATTTTATTAGAAATGTAGGCTTGAAGACAGCGATAATGTAATTTGAAATTAAATTAGAATTAAACAGAATAATCTAGTGTTGTGTTTCTAAAGTCGGTCAGTATAGTTCCTATCAAACTTACTTACGCAGAAAACTGAAGAATTGTTGACCCTGGAGCCAGAAACGTTGTCGGAAAAGCAATCCCTACTTCTTGCTTTCTGTGACTTTCGTTGCAGGCGAAACAAAAGCTCTTTAGATATTTATCTAACTTTAGTATGTATTTCCTTTTTTTTAGCATATGATATAACACAAGTAACTTATACTTGTCCTTGGTAAAACATAAAGATTAAATCACTTTTTTAATATTCTAAGGACAAAATTTGTTTTCCTTTAAATCCAGTTCAATACAAAATTATGCTGATGGCAAAAAGTATGTTTTCATTCATTTTTTGGTTCCTAAATTAGGCCTTTAGTTTTCTCGTTTGAATTGTTTTTCATTTGTCATTTCAGGGCCATTTATAGCTGACTATGTGGTATGGGCTTTGTTCATTGTTGAAGGCCGTACAGTGACATATAGTGAATTACTGTGTCATTTGGTTTCTTGTGAAGAGTTGTCTCATTGGCAATCATATGACATCTTTTTTATTGTTACAATTACTCTACAGGATTTCACATATGAATACTAAATATTATCTTGAGATTTTATGGCTGTAATACAGTCAAAAGAAGAACCCTTATATAAATTAAAGGGGTAAAAATTACAATAAACTTTATTGAAACTCTTTTAATCCTTATCTTTAAATGAAACTTGAGAAGAAAATTTGACTAAACATTATCTTTTACTACTTCTGAATGATATGCAAAAGCATAACAAAAGAATTTTTTTTCACTTACCCCAAAAATTTTAATTTGAAAATAATCATGAAGATGAAATGTGACGTCCAATTCTATTTTTACCATCAAGTTGAGTTTTAGTTTCAACCATGATTCTAAATTTAGATTTTACACTCCCAAAATATTGTGAAAGGAATAGAAGACAAGTTTTCAAATGATTTTTATAGTTTGTTCTTATGTTGTGCTGTTTCACCACTGCCCCAGGTTAGGGGAAGGGATGAGCGCTCACAAAGATGTTTAACTGCGTCACATTCTTTATGTGCCTGTCCCAAGTCAGGAGCCTGTAGTTCAGTGTCATCGTGTTGTGTATACAATAGCTACCTTTTAAAATTTTCTTGGGAAAATAATTCTAGCAAAGTAGAATATTGCTTGCAATTGCAGAGTACGAATGAACATGAATATAGCATCCTATAGAAGATGATGGTACTTACTATGTCATGTATTTCATCTATTGGAAAGCTGCTAACGCTATAGGTCCATAGTTTGTTATTATCTTTTATAGTGACTAATCTCACCAATACGTCATTGCAGTTAATTGCAGGACGTAGTACAACAAACATGTTATTCTGCAATTCCTAGAGTTGGAGTATTACATATAAATTACCTTCTATCCCTAGTCCAGCAGTCACACCTGAAGATTTCTCTGACATGACAGTCTAACAAAAAATGAGGAATATATGCAATGTTAATATAGCTTCACTCATGTCACTCGTAGAACTATTAAATTTCTATAACATATACCCCCAAAAATAATATACAATAAAAATTTGTCACATTATATACAGTCGAACATCGTTATGTCGAAATCAAAGGGACTGGACCAAAGTATTCGACTTATCCGAGGTTCAACTTATCCGAGGTCGAGTGTGTTGTCATAAATTTGGAATGCATGAAATACGTTATGAGATTTGTGTAAACTAGATATATTGTACTTTGAACAGTGTGCGTTTTTCGATATGACACTTGATGATTGTGTATTCAGTCTCCATATTTTTTTGGTCCTCATCATAATTAAACACACAAGTACAGATACAAATCATGTACAAATAAAATCAATAGTATACACCAATATTTACAAAGGTCAGTCACTATAAATTATGAAATCATCCGCGGAACGAAACAAGTTCTGAACGGTTTCTTATAAGGTCGTCTGCTTTACATTAAATCATTATACATTTATCATAATTTTCTTAATTCTTTTATTAATTGTAATTAATGAATTTTAATTCTAATGATTCATTTAATCTCGGCTTAGGTCATTTAAATTCGTTTCGTTTTTATATCAGGTGAAATATGTTCAACACACTAACGTTTCGCTTGGACGATCAACATAGGTGTTAATTACTGGTCACCATAAACATGTCATTTAAGTTTTATACAAACAAGTATATATGTTTACTCAGCTTTAATCTCTTTTAAAAATGTTGAGGTTACATAAGAAATCCATCTGGTTTGATTTTTATCAATAGATCTGCATCTCTCGAAAATTCTTAAATTCTTTCAAACTTCGAGACATCAGGGTCAATTTACATTAATTTTACATTGACGGGACTATAAAATTTACTCGACTTAACATAGTATTCAAATCAACCGAGTTCGACTCATCAGAGATATTTATGCATTAATCAAACGGGAATTTTACCAGGACCGAGAAATTACTTCGACTCATCAAAGTTTTCAACACAACTGAGTTCGACAAAACGAGGTTTGACTGTAATATATATCGATCAAATTTTCATATTTTTTAGAAAATTGTGAGGCCCAGAGTAATAGAGAGATATAGCTTGAAGCTTTAGTGTACATGTTGTTTATGAATTTACTTTGTGTTTATTTGCAAGTGCATTTTGAATGCACCTTTGAATTGAAAATTATTCCAACTGTACTATGTGTAGAATATTCTAATATTCTGTGACCTCGCACTTGTTACCATTTGTCTTGATTATGTCTCCGTCAATTTTTGGATAACCTCCATTTGAAGTATGTAATTTGGGGTAAATTAAGTATAGATATGTTCCACCGTATAATAAAATTGTCCCTTAAGCTAAGATAGTATTTGGGGTATAACTAAACTATATAGGCTCGAAGGAGCCTTTATATGGCTTACCCAGCATTTTTGCCCCTCAAAATTTATACAATTCAACAAGAATATTTGTGTTTAATGGAAACTTTGAACTTTGTGCCAAAACCTGTCTTGCTGATCATTTTGGCTCAACCAAGTTTTATAGTTTTAAAGATAAAAAGCAGAAATGAAAATTAGACAAGAGGTTCAAACAAGAGTGTATCGCTTGAGAACCTTGGCATTTTTGCAAAAACTAAATTGGATTGATTGCTTGTTGGTTTTTTAACACCACTTTCAGTACTATTGTCTATATCGTGGTGGTAAGGATTGATTGCTTGTTGGTGTTTAACACCACTTTCATCACTATTGGATATACTGTGGCGGTCAGTTTTTGTTGGACTGTAGCATGCCTGAAAGCCCTGAGGGAACCATAAAACTTCGACAGGTCAATTAAGATTGAAGATAAAAGCAACTCACAAGCTCACTGTTGGATGCAATGTAATAAGATTATTTGGTTTAACTCGGTAAAAAAATCATCCGAACCGGAAAAAAATTGGATCTTAATCTGTAACAAGTCATGGTTAAACTATATACCAAATATCAAATCAATATCTTAAAGCAAGATAAAATAAAATGCTTCGCTGAGCGCAGCCTGATACGACTGCGGAGGTCGAACCCCGAACAGTTGGGGCAAGTTTGGACACAATATTCAAGCTTTATACTGTCTGAATTTGGATTGTGATCAAATTTTTGACATAACTTAGGTTTCTGACACAAAATAAATGTGATTAAAGATCTTAAAAATTCAAAATGGGACATTTAATTTACCATGAATGGTCTGATATCCAAAATCTAACAACATGGTAAGATTCAGCATATAAAAAAAACACCAAAAATTCAATTTTAGTTGAAATCACACTCAGTTTAATTTTGGACCCTTCAAACCTTAATATGGACTTATTTGAAAACAGGGCCCAAAATACAAAATCTAAATGCACAATAAGGTTCAGCATATCATACAGCCGCAATAACTCAGTTTTTGATGAAATCAAACAAAGTTTAATTTTGGACTCTTTTGACCTCAATGTAGACCAATTTAAAAATGGGGCCCAATATTTAAAATAGTAATACAAGGTAAGAACCCCAAAAATTAAAGACTTTAAATTATTCCCATTGGAATTGGTTAAAAGACTAACAAAAAATACTGTGCAATTGAAGATTTCTTGCTATTGCGCAATACTGTGCTATTTTGTAATTAATTAATTCCATTGAAATTGGTTAGAAGATTTGTATTTATTTTCAATTGAAGATTTCCTGCAATTGCGCAATACTGTGCAATTGAAGATTTCTTGCTATTGCGCAATGCTGTGCTATTGTGCAATACTGTGCTACTGCGCAATACTGTGCAATTGAAGATGTCTTGCTATTGTGCGGTACTGTGCTATTACGCAATAATGTGCTATTGAGCAATACTGTGCTTTTGCGCAATACTGTGCAATTAAAGATTTCTTGCTATTGCCCAAATACTGTGCTATTGTACAATACTGTGCTATTGTGCAATATTGTGCAACTGAAAATTTCTTGCTATTGCGCAATACTGTGATATTGCCCAATACTGTGCTATTATGCAATACTGTGTTATTGCGCAATACTGTGCTATTGCACAATACTGTGCAATTGAAGATTTCTTCTTGAATCTTTTAAAAAATTTTGATGAAAAAAATATGAACCCCCATAAAAAATTAGAAAAAAAAATCCCCTAAACTTTTTGAACCACCCTCCCCCCCCAGGAGTAATTACCCCCAAACTCAATCCCAGCCTTCCCTTTGTGGTATGGAACCTTGTAGTACAATGTTAAAGAGATCCATACACTTAAACACAAGTTATGGTCTGGAAACTAAAAAATGCTTGTTTTTGGCCCTAGAATTCATTTCTTTTTTGAAATTAAAATTAAAGTTTAATTTGGGACCCTTGGACCTTAATATGGACCAATTTGAAGACGGCTGGCCCAAAAATGAAAAAAATCTAAATAAACGGTTAGTCTGCATATCAAAGAACAGCAAAAGTACAAATTTTGATGAAATCAAACAAAGTTTAATTTTGGACCCTTTTGACCTTAATGTAGACCAATTTAAAAATGGGGCCCAATATCCAAAATACTAATACAAGGTTAGAACCCCAAAAATTAAAGACTTTTAATCAATCCCATTGAAATTGGTTAAAAGATTTGTCTTTATTTCAATTGAAGATTTCCTGCTATTGCACAATACTATGCAATTGAAGATTTCTTGCTATTGCCCAAATACTGCGCTATTGTGCATTACTGTGCAATTAAAGATTTTTTGCTATTGCGCAATACTGTGATATTGCCCTATACTGTGCTATTGCGCAAATACTGTGCTATTGCGCAATACTGTGCAATTGAAGACTTCTTCTTGAAACTTTTCAAAAAATTTGAAATTTCAAAAATTATGAAGAAAAAAATATGAACCCCCATAAAAAATTGGAAAAAAAAATCCCCCTAAACTTTTTGAACCACCCTCCCCCCAGGAGTAATTACCCCCAAACTCAATCGCAGCCTTCCATTTGTGGTATGGAACCTTGTAGTACAATTTTAGAGAGATCCATACACTTAAACACAAGCTATTGTCTAGAATCTGGTAAAATGCTTGTTTTTTGGCCCCTTTTTTGGGGCAATTACCCACAAAATCAATCCAAGCCTTCCCTTTGTGATATTGAACCTTGTGGTACAATTTCAGAGAGATCCATACACTTACACACAAGTTATTGTCTGAAAACTACAAACAAGAGTGCACACGGTGAAATGTCTCGCCTTCTTTACTAACCATTGATATTATGTTGATAGTCGTATATATAATATTTTCTACAACTATCACATAAACTTAACATGATCCAAGAAAATGAGGGGTCAAAGTCAGATAAAGCAAACGAGAAATACATGTACACCTGACAATCATTCAATACACTAAATATAGTTGACCTATAGCTATTTGCCAAAGTTTCGAAGATACAGACTT
This sequence comes from Mytilus californianus, assembly GCF_021869535.1. Classification (NCBI taxonomy): domain Eukaryota; kingdom Metazoa; phylum Mollusca; class Bivalvia; order Mytilida; family Mytilidae; genus Mytilus; species Mytilus californianus. The sequence goes on from NW_026262720.1 coordinate 501,225, forward strand.
AACAAAGAAAACTGAATATTGACCAATGAACCATGAAAATGAGGTCAAGGTCAGATGAACCATGCCAGGCAGACATGTACACCTTACATATAATCTATGCATTAAATATAGTTGACCTTTTGCTTATAGAATCCAAGAAACAAACTTAACCGTGAGAACTTAACATTGACCAATGAACCACCTAAATGAGGTCAAGGTCAGATGATACCTGCCAGACAAACATATACAGCTTACAATCCTTCCATACAACAAATAAGTTGACCTATTGCTAATAGTTTAAGAAAAAAGAACAAAACACAAAAACTTAACACTGAGCAATGAACCGTGAAAATGAGGTCAAGGTAAAATAAAACCTGCGAGACTGACATGCACATCATAAAATATTTCCATACACCAAATATAGTTAACCTATTGCATATAGTATTAGAAAATAAGCCCAAAACTCAAAAACTTAACTTTGACCACTGAACCAAGAAAATGAGGTCAAGGTCAGATGACACCTGCCAGTTGGACATGTACACCTTACAATCATTATATACACCAAATATAGTAGACCTATTGCATACAGTATAAGAAAAACAGACCAAAACACAAAAACTTAACTATAACCACTGAACCATAAAAATGAGGTCAAGGTCAGATGACACCTGCCAGTTGGACATGTACACCTTACAATCTTTCCATACACCAAATATACTAGACCTATTGCTTATAGTATCTGAGATTTGGACTTGACCACCAAAACTTAGCCTTGTTCACTGATCCATGAAATGAGGTTGAGGTCAAGTTAAAACGGTCTGACGGGCATGAGGATCTTGCAAGGTACGCACATACAAAATATAGTTACCCTATTACTCATAATAAGAGAGAAATTAACATTACAAAAAATCTTAACTTTTTTTTTCAAGTAGTCACTGAACCATTAAAATGAGGTCAAGGACAATGGAGAAGTGACAGACGGAAACTTCGTAACATAAGGCATCTATATACAAAGTATGAAGCATCCAGGTCTTCCACCTTCTAAAATATAAAATATAAAGCTTTGAAGAAGTTAGTTAACGCCGCCGGCGCCGGATCACTACCCCTATGTCGAGCTTTTGGTGACAAGAAGCTTGTTTTTGGCCCTTTTTTCTTTAACTGTTGGTACCATAACCCCCCAAATCAATCCCAACCTTCCTTTTGTGGTATTGAACCTTCTGGTAAAATTTCATAAAGAGCCGTTCACTTAAACTAAAGTTATTGTTCGGAAACCAAATGTGTCTTCGGATGATGAAGCCGCCAACATCATAGCATTATACAAACGCAAAAATTTTTTGCGGTCTTATAAACATGCTGAAAACTGATTACTTTCCTGAATTGTCTAAGTCAAAGGACTATAACTCTGCACAAAACATCAGACCGGAACAAAATCCGAAAATATTCTATAATTTGTCATGGTAAACCTAAAACTGTATACCAAATATCAAATCAACATCTGTAAGCATGACGACAAAAAGTGTGGAAAACTGATTACTTGCGTGAATTTAAGAAGTCAAAGGACCTGCCATGTGAGGGACTCAAACTCATAACCTGAGTGTAAAAAAAGCTAGTGATATAGTTGTTCGCTACGTAAAAGAATATTTGCTAATATAGGACAAAGTTAATTGTAGGCCAACCTAAAAATAGTTTGCAATACAGTTATCTCTTTTGTCTGAACTGCAAATCCTAGCTTTTTGGACCTAGATTAATTTAATTCTTAAATTTGACAGCAATATACCAAACTTCTGAACAACCTGGGATTCAGTAAGATTAATATATTACCAAGGTAGCTTTATAGTTAGATGAAAATTTAAGTTGATTTGAAAAAGTTATAAAAAGAATTAAAGTGTACTATCTGATTATAGTCCTAACTGCAAATTCTAGCTTTTTTACCAAGATTAATTTAATTCTTAAATTTGACAGTAATACACCAAACTACATAACGACCTATGATTCAGTAAGATCAATATATTAACAAGGTAGCTGTATAGTTTGATGAAAATCCAAGTTGATTTGAAAAAGTTATAAAAAAAATTAAAGTGTACTGTCTGAATTTTGTCCGAACTGCAAATCCTAACTTTTTTTACCTAGATTAAATTAAATCTTAAATTTGACAGCAATACATCAAACTACATAATGACCTGGGATTCAGTAAGATCAATATATTACCAAGATAGCTTCATAGTTTGATGAAAATCCAAGTTGATTTGAAAAAGTTATAAAAAAAATTAAAGATGCCTATCTGAATTTAATCTTTTTTTTTACTTATTAATTAAATTCTTTCATTTCACAGCAATGAATCAAACTACCAAATAGACTGGTATTTGTAAGATCTATATATAATTTAGTTAGATGAGCTGATTTACACCAGTGAAGACTAAATTTGAAGGTCCAGACTAGTCGAGACAGGTCAAGACTGGTTTAGACTGAGTCGAGACTACTCGAGACTGGTTGAGACAGGTCGAGACTGGTCGAGCCTTAGTCGAGACCATTTCAGACTTCACCAAGATCATCAAGTACTGAATCAGACTAATTAAGTAAAGTCGAGACCTAGTCGAGTACAATTAAGTACAGTGAAGTACTGTCGAGACAATGTCGAGACTAGTCGAGTAAAATGTGTGCTCGACTTTACTGGTCGAGCACAAAAACTGGTCTTTTCTGACTTGAAGCAGTTTGTAGTGTATGGTTTATGACACAAAATGAATGTGGTCAAAGAAATGAAAAATTTGAAATTGGACATTTACCTATTATGGTCCAATATCCCAAATCTAAGTACATTGTTAGAATCAGCATATTAAAGAACCCCAAAAATTCAATTTTTGATGAGATAATTATTAATTAAATCATTCCTGTTCAAAGGGAAATAACTCAAAATAAACAAGAGACCAAATGACATAGAAATTAATTATTAATTATACCATTTCTGTTCAAAGGGAAAGAACTCAAATTCATATAGTAAAAATCACTTTTGTTTCTGAAAGGTCTACAACTCAACAACGAAAAAAGCTAAAATCGTGAAAATTAAACTTGACCTTCATTTAGTCACAGGAAACAACATATCTTAATTTGAAAAGATTTCGTCATAGCGTTTTCATGTTAATGAACGGACACTGTTTGGCAGCCGCCCGCCCGCCCGCCCGCCCGCCCGCCCGCCCGCCCGCCCGCCCGCCGCCATACATCTCCAAATCAAAAACCAAAAACAATTAATTATCAAAAATTAAGAAAACTTGCTCTCGTCTTGGTTGCTCTAGAATATGAAATAAAAGACATCTGCTAATTTTGTTGAATATTGAAGAAATCACATAATAATAAATTCCTGAATTGAAAAATGACAACTAAGCTTGGTTAAAAGCTTGTTAAGTGTGGATTTAGCGCCTCAAATATATGAAGTTGTCCAATCAAAATGGTGATAACAAATAATTGCATTAGAATTTTAAAATGTTTGTTCAAACCCAATTTTGTAAGATTTCTCTCCTGAAGTATTTTGGTTTTGCGGCATTTGATTTCTTAGTTTTATATTTCTTTATATTTTGTAACTTATTTTCTACTTGATTCATTCTAAGTGTAAGAGTTTGTAATTCAACACCATATCTATCGATATATATCACTATATGTACCTGTAAGTATTCCATCACTTCTTTACACTGGGGCAATTTATATTTTGCTGCTAGATCGAATGGCGTATGACCCTGAAATACAGACAAATCTTTATATTGCTTTCATCTGTTACAAAGAAGGCTTCTGTAACACATAATATCTTACAATTAGTAAGACCAGTAGCAGCTGAGTGGTGATTTATTTTATCTTAACAGATGCTAACCATATATATATAAAACTCATGAGACGACATTTCGATTATTTTTCACAATTTTGTGAAGACTTTAAATAGGCTTTTAACTCTTTTTTTTTTAAAGAATCAGAATAAAAGTTCCATCTGTCACCATTTGGTCCTGTAATTTTCTTTGCAGTCTGAAGATTGGTAAATGCATCCTTATGTCTACATGAGGTGTGGAGGACTTTGGGGGTCTTCATTTTTAACTATCTTTTCTAATTTTGTGGGCACATTATTCACAGTTCTTTATATTTTTAACACCCCAATATTATTCTCTATTTTTTATATTTTTGTACCCAATTCTTTTCTATTCATTAATTCTACCCATCAAAACCCTCCTATATCTGTATACCCCATCCACACCCTCCTATATCTGTATTACCCATCCACACCCTCCTATATCTGTATACCCCATTTAAACCCTCCTATATCTGTATACCCCATCCAAACCCTCCTATATCTGTATACCACATTTAAACCCTCCTATATCTGTATTACCCATCCGAACCCTCCTATATCGGTTTTACCAATCCAAACCCTCCTATATCTTTATACCCAATCAACACCCTCTTATACCTGTATTACCCGTCCAAACCCTCCTATATCTGTATACCCCATCCACACCCTCCTATATATGTATACCACATCTACATCCTCCTATATCTGTATTACCCATCCAACCCCCCCTATATGTGTATACCCAATCCACACCCTCTTATATCTGTATACCCCATCCACACCCTCCTATAGGGAAAACGGTAGTATTTATTCTGCCATAGGCGACAATACTAACATTTTCTAAAGTTACCACTTTTTATAATAAAAACCTGGACAAAACAGTTATGGGTGGTATTAGTACTTTATTATTCTGTTTTAAAACTTGAGGTCAAATGTATCATGACCAACTTCTAACAGAGTTTGTTTATGTTATCCAAAGTTATGTGTGGTATTAGTACTTTATTATTCTGTTTTAAAACTTGAGGTCAAATGTATCATGACCAACTTCTAACAGAGCTTGTTTATGTTATCCATGCCCACCTTCATTTTACACCAAATTTATGAAGTTTTAGAAGTCTTTTCGAACAATTCTCTAGAATATATTTCAATGGGTTTCAAAATTTATATTGTAAATACATGTATACACACTGCAGTTATTCATAGATAAATAAAAAAAAAAATATATATATTGTACACTAATAAAATCTCGGGTCATAACGCTTACGAACTTTTTTCCAGCTGAATTTAAGTATTTTAGGGGACATTTTTTTATATTTTAAAACAAACAATTTCCAAACCATGAAAAGTAATGGTAAAGTATTAACTGAAGATAATTTTAAACTATTATTATCAATGCATTTCTGGCTATGATAGATTAATGTTTAACACTTTAACAATTTCCTTGATTATATTCAATTCACAAGTCACAAGGAGCTCAGTATGCATATATAATGTCTATCTGTAGAGTTTTATACATTATTTCTAGAGATGATGATGAGGGTTATTAAAGACCTTGACTGGCTATACAGCCCTCCCACGGTGGTTGATATTAGAGTATAATAAAAAAAAAAGTTAAACATTTAAAGGAAGTAGAAAAAAAACTAGATATCATTGAGATGGGAGCCATTTCTGTGGGCCCCGCTGTGAATAATGTGTGGTAAAAAATTTGTATCTTTATCATTGGACATGGGGTTGTCAACTGAAACCTTTTATGACCTTGACCTTTGACCTAGGAAGTTGTATATAAATTATGACACACCCTCTGGTGTTGTTTTATATACATGTCAAGTATAAACTTTGAAATCATAACGGTTCTCCAGATATAGAGCGGACACGATCGTTACCATAGGATATGGGATTGTCAACTAAAACCAAAGTTTTTGACCTTGACCTTTGACCTAGGAAGTTGTACATACATTTTGACACACCCTCTGGTGTTGGTTTATATACATGTCAAGTATAAACTTTGAAATCATTACAGTTCTCTAGATATAGAGCAGACACAATTTGTTACAGACGGATGGACAGACGGACGGACAGATTGATCACTATAGGGCGTCCGCCATTCGGCGGGGCCCTAATAATTTTCAACTATTTATTTTCTAAGTGTTCTAAGGTAGAAAAATAATAAGTAATATTCTCACATGTATTTGCATTCAATTTGTTTTAGACTTAACCTTTTTTACAAAAATAAACACAAATTTAAGGAGTATATTGTGAAAGGTGACAAAAAAGGTGAAGTAACTCAAATCTTTTGTGAAACAACTTCGAAATACACAAATTATTTTTGACCTAAAGCTAAGGTAATTGGTGTTAATTAACAGTGTGTTTGACACCAAAGCTGTCAAATAAAGCCATGCACTGAAATGGGTCACTTAATTTGAGTTTACACAGCTAGTTGAACTTCTTGTCCAGGAAGAATTACGAATTTGCCGGTATTTCAAAGGAAATCAGTCTGAAGGCTAAAGAATCCGGGTGAAAACGGGTCATTTTCGGAATTCCCGGGTTATTTAACTACCCGGCGGGTATTTAAAAAATCTCGGTTGAGGGGTGAAAATCTCGGGTCACACCCGCAGGATACGGGTCAGTTAACAGATATGTAAGTTGACTTCCTTCACCTGCCTAAGGTACACAAAAGGCCAACCTAATGCCAGGAAAATGTAATACTACTTTTTCCCTATACTATGACATAAAGATATAAATAATTCTTATGACACTATCAATGCAATACTGAGTTATTGTGAAAACCTTGGCTATAATAAATACTTGTATGTCCCCATTACTTAAAGAAACATGGATCATTTTATGTCCCCACCCCTACATGCTGGTTTACCTCTTTCTGTATTTCTTTCAGATAAGGCTTAATAAACTACCAGTATCCAATCATATCTTATCTTATTTAAAAAGAATAGTAAAACAGTGCCATTTTAACAGATAAAAATGACAGTTCCATTCAATTTGTATTCATTTTATCCTAAATTTACAACATAAGCACAAATTCAAGATTTTTCATACTTATCTCCATTCCATGCTTTAGTATATGCCATATTGTGGTTCAAAATTTCCGAGCTTGTTATAAAATTCATTATTCTGTCTTGAGATGATAAAAAAACAAAGATGTTAGACACTTAAAACATTAAATATGCAAAAAACTTAGCTGTATAGTTGCCTTTGTTGCCTGTATTAATCTATGAAAAAGCTGAATTATGTCCCTTGGGAGTATTCATTTCCAACAATAGTTCATTCAAACAGTAGAAAATGAAAAATTATATATGCTTGATATAATAAAAGATAGAAACTACAAAACGAAGCACTATTGAAATATTTGCTGCATGAACTGCAAAGAATGTGAACAATTCTTTGCACAGGAGATTCTATCTAAATTTAGCCTCAATTGGGCCTCTTTTTTTCCTAGATGGACAATTTTAACACTGAAAATGCTTCTATTTTGACCAAATATTGCCTTACACCATAAACAGTACAAACTTAACCAGACAATTTCCAATTTTAATAGATTATGTCTTGAGAAATACCAAAGTGATACATTTAGGGAATTGCACAGCCAAAGGCAAATATTTCAGTAAAAAATATTTGCCGCGACATGAATTCTGGTGTTTCCAATTGAATTAATCATTGCGAAAGGTGAAAACAAATACAAAAGAATTAGAGTTTGGTGCATTTTATACAAAATAGTTAATTTTGAAATCCTAGAATAAAGTTTCATATCAGTGCCCATCAAGTTGACTTATTGTGATGACTCAGCACTTTTCTCAACACAGTATTGGTCTCAGTGAAAAATTTCTATTCATGGTGATAAAATTCAAATGTACTAATCAAAAGCTTTAAAATAGTACAACATAACTGAACTCTGATTGATTTTGTTTTCCCTTGCTCTCTTCAGTAGGCGACAATACTAACAGTTTCTAAATTTACCACTTTTTATAATAAAAACCTGGACAAAACAGTTATGTGTGGTATTAGTACTTTATTATTCTGTTTTAAAAATTGAAGTCAAATAGTACCATGACCAACATCCAACGGAGCTTGTTTATGTTATCCATGCCCACCGTCATTTTACACCAAATTTATGAAATTTTGGAAGTCTTTTCGAACAATTCTCTAGAAAATATTTCAATGGTTTCAAAATTTATATTGTAAATATACACACTGCAGTTATTCATAGATACATAAAATAAAGTTAGAGAACGGAAACTAAAAATTCAGCAATTTTTATGTTTATAAAGGGACATAACTCAAGAATGGTAAAAGTGTTCTCACCAAATTTTGTACTTAATCTGTATTATGTAGTTATAAGCATTGTGTATAAGTTTCATAACATTTGGTTGAGGCAAACTAAAGTTCGAAAACGGAAACAAAAAATTTGTACTTGATCTTAGTTTTGTGGTAATGAATATTGTGTATAGGTTTCATAATATTTGGTTGGGGCAAACTTAAGTTACAGAATGGAAACTAAAAATTTTGCAATCTTTCGATTTACAAAGGGGCATAACTTAATAATGGTTAAAGTGACACTACCCAAATTCAACTTGATCTGTGTTTTATCAGTGGAAGGAAAAATTAAACATTGCATTGTATCAAGCATTGATTGTAGTTGATTCAACTATAATCATGGACAAAAGAAGATAACTCCAATTTTAAAAATAAATTGATATTTAGAAGAAAATAAAAAATTAGCAATTTTTCCATTTATAAAGGGGCATAACTCTAGAACAGTAAAAGTGAAGCCAACATTCAAACTTGATCTGTGTTTTACTAAAAGTTTTGCATTGTTTCCATTTATAAAGGGCATAACTCGAGAATGGTTAAAGTGACCCCACCAAAATTCAAACTTGATCTTTATTTTGTGGTAATAATCATTGTGTATATGTTTCATAAAATTTGGTTGAGGCAAACTTAAGTTAGAGAACGGAAACTAAAAATTTTGCAATTTTTCCATTTATAAAGGGGCATAACTCTAGAACGGTTAAAGTGACGACACCAAAATTCAAACTTGATCTGTGTTTTGCGGTAATAAGCATTGTGTACAAGTTTCATAACATTTGGTTGAAGCAAACTTAAGAGAACGGAAACTAATTTTTTTGTAATTTTTCCATTTATATAAAGGGGCATAACTCTAGAACGATTAGAGTGACGCTACCAAAATTCAAACTTGATCTGTATTTATTTATAAGTATACTTATTTATAAGTTTCATAACATTTAGTTGAGGCAAACTTAAGTTAGAGAACGGAAACTAAAAATTTTGCAATTTTTCCATTTATAAAGGGGCATAACTCTAGAACGGTTAAAGTGACGCCACCAAAATTCAAACTTGATCTGTAATTAGCATTGTGTATGAGTTTCATAACATTTGGTTGAGGCAATTCAAGTAAGAGAACGGAAACCAATTTTGGGACGTACGGACGGACGGACGGACGGACGGACGTACGGACGGACGAACGTAGGTACATCCGTACAGACGGACAAGGGTAAACCTTGAATCCCCTTCCGCTACGGCGGGGGCATAAAAATATATATTGTACCCTTACATCTAATCACAGCGCTTCTAAGTTGACTTCCTTCACCTGCCTTGGGTACACAAAAGGCCAACCTAAAGCCGGGAAAATGTAATACTACTTTTTTCCCTATATCTTTATACCCAATCCCCATCCTCCTATGTCTGTATATACCATCTATACCCTCCTAAATATGTATACGCAATCCACACCCTTCTTTATCTGAATACCCTATCCACACCCCTCTATATCTGTATTTCCCATCCACTCTCTCTTATATCTGTATACCCCATCCACACCCTCCTATATCTGTATACCCAATCCCCATCCTCCTATATATATATATATATATATATCCCCCATCTATACCCTTCTATATCTGAATACCCAATCCCCATCCTCCTATATCTATGTACCCCATATATACCCTCCTTTATCTGTATACCCAATCCACACCCTCCTATATCTGTATTACCGATCCAAAACCTATATCTGTATACCCCATCCAAACCCTCATATATCTGTATTACCAATTCACACCCTCCTTTATCTGTATACCCAATCCACACCCTCCTATATCTATATTACCCATCCACTCTCTCCTATATCAGTATTCCCCATCCACACCCTCCTATATCTGTATACCCCATTCACACCCTTCTATATCTGTATACCCCATCCACGTCCTCCTATATCTGTATACCCCAATCACACCCTCGTATATCTGTAACCCCATCCACACCCTCCTATATCTGTATACCCCATTCACACCCTCCTATATCTGTTTACCCCATCCACATCCTCCTATATCTGAATACCCCATCGACATCCTCCTATATCTGTATACCCCATTCACACCCTCGTACATCTGTAACTCCATCCATACCCTCCTATATCTGTATACCCAATTCCTATCCTCCTATATATATATACATATATACCCCATCTTTAATAAAATATAATTATTTCTGTGACTGCATATTACATTAATTTGTAGGTTCCTTTACAAGAGATAATTCAGCTGATCTGTAACAATTCCATCTCCATACCTTATGTATCATGTACTACGTTACGACGCTAGATAAAAACTGACGAGGAAAGGTAACACCTGGCCACTGAAAGCTTTATTTTTATAGAGCCTAAGTGGTTGAGTGGTCTAGCGGTCTGGCATAGTGCAAGGCGATTTGGTGCCAAGAACTCTCAGTAGCATGAGTTTGAATCCCGGCCAGGGAAGAAAAAAAAAATTGATTCCGCAAATTTACAGATTAAAACATTGTTGGGCTGTTGTTTAGACGAATTATATATACCCCATCTATACACTCCTATATCTGTATACCCCATCCCCATCCTCCTATATATATATATATATATATATATATATATATATATATATACCCCATCTATACCCTACTTTACCTGTATACCCAATTCCCATCCTCCTATATATATATGATCCGTTCATCCTATTTTGACTCCTCAAAATTCAAGAGTCTATCCTAAATTGAGGTAAATTGTTGAGCTTTCCAAATACCTTTTCGGTTCCTAACATCACTGAAGAGACATTATTTGTCAAAATCCGGATATGGTGTACAAAAACCTTTGCACCTTTTGTTTGCGGTATATCATCTTCTCCGCAAGTTTATTGTTTTCTGTTTAGTATTAAATTTAAAATTAAGATCCATTTATTACATCGGTGATCCGTTTATTTGGCAATCGCCAATGACAGTCAGCAGGGTTTAAGAACATTTGTTGTTCGACCTGTTAGTCAAATGCGTTTTGTTAAAATATACTTTTTCACTATTTTGGTCTTTTGGAAATGTTGTTTGTGCTGTATTTAGACCCCTCTAACAAGAAATTTGTTTTGCATGCACACGTATAAAAATTGCGGTTTTTATCCAATGCAATCATAGGTTTGAACGTTGTTTTCAATTTAGACTTGTTTATATTTTTTCGTTTGGGCTTGTATTATATTTGCCTTAGGGTTTATATGATCCGTTCATCCTATTTTGACTCCTCAAAATTCAAGAGTCTATCCTAAATTGAGGTAAATTGTTGGGCTTTCCAAATACCTTTTCGATTCCTAACATCACTGAAGAGACATTATTTGTCGAAATCCGGATATGGTGTACAAAAACCTTTGCACCTTTTGTTTGCGGTATATCATCTTCTCCGCGAGGTTATTGTTTTCTGTTTAATATTAAATTTAAAATTAAGATCCATTTATTACACATGTTACATCGGTGATCCGTTTATTTGGCAATCGACAATGGCAGTCAGCAGGGTTTAAGAACATTTGTTGTTCGACCTGTTAGTCAAATGCGTTTTGTTAAAATATACTCTTTCACTATTTTGGTCTTTTGGAAATGTTGTTTGTGCTGTTTTTAGACCCCTCTAACAAGAAATTTGTTTTGCATGCACACGTATAAAAATTGCGGTTTTTATTCAATGCAATCATAGGTTTGAACGTTGTTTTCAATTTAGACATGTTTATATTTTTTCGTTTGGGCTTGTATTATATTTGCCTTAGGGTTTATATGATCCGTTCATCCTATTTTGACTCCTCAAAATTCAAGATGTTATCCTAAATTGAGGTAAATTGTTGGGCTTTCCAAATACCTTTTCGATTCCTAACATCACTGAAGAGACATTATTTGTCGAAATCCGGATATGGTGTACAAAAACCTTTGCACCTTTTGTTTGCGGTATATCATCTTCTCCGCAAGTTTATTGTTTTCTGTTTAGTATTAAATTTAAAATTAAGATCCATTTATTACATCGGTGATCTGTTTATTTGGTAATCGCCAATGACAGTCAGCAGGGTTTAAGAACATTTGTTGTTCGACCTGTTAGTCAAATGCGTTTTGTTAAAATATACTTTTTCACTATTTTGGTCTTTTGGAAATGTTGTTTGCGCTGTATTTAGACCCCTCTAACAAGAAATTTGTTTTGCATGCACACGTATAAAAATTGCGGTTTTTATCCAATGCAATCATAGGTTTGAACGTTGTTTTCAATTTAGACTTGTTTATAATTTTTCGTTTGGGCTTGTATTATATTTGCCTTAGGGTTTATATGATCCGTTCATCCTATTTTGACTCCTCAAAATTCAAGAGTCTATCCTAAATTGAGGTAAATTGTTGGGCTTTCCAAATACCTTTTCGATTCCTAACATCACTGAAGAGACATTATTTGTCGAAATCCGGATATGGTGTACAAAAACCTGTGCACCTTTTGTTTGCGGTATATCATCTTCTCCGCGAGGTTATTGTTTTCTGTTTAGTATTAAATTTAAAATTAAGATCCATTTATTACATCGGTAATGGCAGTCAGCAGGGTTTAAGAACATCAGTTGTTCGACCTGCTAGTCAAATGCGTTTTGTTAAAATATACTTTTTCACTCATTTGGTCTTTGGGAAAATGTTGTTTGTGTTGTATTTAGACCCCTCTACCAAGACATTTGTTTTGCATGCACACGTATAAAAATTGCGGTTTTTATCCAACTCAATCATAGTTTTGAACGTTGTTTTCAATTAAGACTTGTATATACCCCATCTATACACTCCTATATCTGTATACCCCATCCACACCCTCCTATATCTGTATACCCCATCCACATCCTCCTAAATCTGTATACCCAATCCCCAACCTCATATATCTGTTTACCCCATCCAAAACCTCCTATATCTGTATACCCCATTCAAACCCTCCTATATCTGTATATCTTATCCACACCCTCCTATATCTGTATCCCCCATCTACACCCTCCTAAATTTGTATACCCCATCAACACCATCCTATATCTGTATACCCAATCCACACCCTCCAATATCTGTATACCCCATATACACCCTACTATATCTGTATACCCCATCCACACTCTCCTATATCTGTATACCCAATCAACACCCTCCTATATCTGTATACCCCATATAAACCCTCCTATATCTGTATACCCCATCCACACCATCTTTAAACTGTGTACCCAATCCAAACCCTCCAATATCTGTATACCCCATATACACCCTACTATATCTGTATACCTCATCCACACTCTCCTATATCTGTATACCCAATCCACACCCTCCTATATCTGTATACCACATCCACACCCTCCTATATCTGTATACCCCATATAGACCCCCCAATATCTGTATACCTCATCCACACCCTTCTATATCTGTATACCCAATCCACACCCTCCTATATCTGTATACCCAATCCACACCCTCCTATATCTGTTTACCACATCCACACCCTCTTATATCTGTATACCCTATCTACACCCTCCTATATATGTATACCTCATCCACACCCTCCTATATCTGTATACCCAATCCACACCCTCCTATATCTGTATACCCAATCCACACCCTCCAATATCTGTATACAACATCCATACCCTCCTATATCTGTATACCCCATCCACACCCCCTTATATCTTTTTCATATTTTAAGTTCAATTTAAATGATCATATGACTTACACTTTAGTCTTGAAAAAAAACCAAACATACATAATTTTAGTCATTTATTACTTAATAGTTGAACAATGGTCATATACTATAAAATATTACCTGATGTGATTTAACCAAGGGACTGGCACCTCCTTGTTCTACCAGACATCTCGTGATCTGTAGATGTCCCCTCCAAGCAGCCCAATGTAAAGCTGTGTGTCCACTGATCTATGATATAACCAAATAACATGTAAATATTATGGACAATACTTTGTTATCAATATCAATAATATACAACATATCCTACAACTGACAATAAAATTTGTCTGATAAACTGGACAATGTTGTGTAACAAATATAAACAAAATATATATCACATGAATCAGTGGTCAAAACTGAATAAAATGACCAGTTACACATGTATTTATATTCTATATAAACAATAAATAAACATGTTTTGTTGTGAAATGTCAAAACTTTCATTAAACCTGATATCTTAAAAAAAAAAAATTTTTTTCAAGAAATGTGTAAAATAATTATATCAATGGATTTAGTAGAACAAAACAAGCAAAATGAGATCCCACTTTATATGATTCTTACACATATTTGTTCATTAAAACAAAACTGTCTAATTAACATCAGGATTTAGTGTAGATTCAGTATAATCATTCATTTAAATAAAATAATTTTTTTAAATAAACATGAAAAAGAGTAATATTTTCTGATTCAGAACAATAATATGAGTAAAATGAGACCCCACTTGATATAATTATTACAAATATTTGTTCAATAAACTTGTCTAATTAACAACATGATTTTGTGTAGATTAATAGTAATGTGATCAGACTAAGTAGATAACATACATCTGTGGTGTCGATCTTACATCCTGTATCAATGAGAAGTCGACAGACCTCCAGGTGTCCTCCCCTGGCAGCCGACATTAATACTGTCCATCCACTTCCCTGGAATAATACAACTGACATCAAAACTTGTCTGATAAACTGGACAATGTTGTGTAACAAATATAAACAAAATATATATCACATGAATCAGTGGTCAAAACTGAATAAAATGACCAGTCACACTTGTGTTTATATTCTATATAAACAATAGATAAACAGGATTTAGTGTAGATTCAGTATAATCATTCATTTAAATAAAATAATTTTTTTAAAGAAACATGAAAAAGAGTAATATTTTCTGTTTCAGAACAATAATATGAGTAAAATGAGACCCACTTGATATTAGTATTACACATATTTGTTCATTAAACCTGTCTAATTAACAACATGATTTTGTGTTGATTAATAGTAATGTGATCAGACTAAGTAGATAACATACTGCTGTGGTGTCGATCTTACATCCTGTATCAATGAGAAGTCGACAGATCTCCAGGTATCCCCATCTGGCAGCAAACATTAATGCTGTATATCCACCAACCTGGAATAATACAACTGACATCAAAACTTGTCTGATAAACTGGACAATGTTGTGTAATAAATATAAACAAAATATATATCACATGAATCAGTGGTCAAGACTGAATAAAATGACCAGTCACACTTGTATTTATATTGTACATAAACAACAAATCAACATGTTTTGTTGTGAAATGTCAACACTTCCATTAAACCTGATATTTAAAAAATTTTTTTTTTTCAAGAAATGTGTAAAATAATTATATCAATGGATTCAGTAGAACAAAACAAGTAAAATGAGACCCCACTTTATATGATTCTTACACATATTTGTTCATTAAACCTGTCTGATTAACAACAGGATTTAGTGTAGATTCAGTATAATCATTCATTTAAATAAAATATTTTTTTAAAGAAACATGAAAAGGAGTAATATTTTCTGATTCAGAACAATAATATGAGTAAAATGAGATCCCACTTGATATAATTATTACAAATATGTGTTCATTAAAACTGTCTGATTAACAACATGATTTAGTGTAGATTCAGTGTAATCATGATAACAGGTATGTTTCACATTCAGTGTTTTACTTTGACTACAATGTTTCCAATTCAGTGATGTACTGTGATAACAAGTATGTTTCACATTCAGTGTTGTGTTTGATAACAGGTATGTTTCACATTCAGTGATGTGCTTTGATAATAGGTATGTTTCACATTCAGTGTTGTGTTTAATAATAGGTATGTTTCACATTCAGTGTTGTGCTTTGATAACAGGTATGTTTCACATTCAGTGTTGTGCTTTGATAACAGGTATGTTTCACATTCAGTTATGTGCTTTGATAACAGGTATGTTTCACATTCAGTGTTGTTCCTATGAAAATAGGTTTGTTTCACATTCAGTGTTGTGCTTTAATAATAGGTATGTTTCACATTCAGTGTTATGTTTGATAATAGGCATGTTTCACATTCAGTGTTGTGTTTGATAATAGGTATGTTTAACATTCAGTGTTGTGTTTGATAATAGGTATGTTTCACATTCAGTGTTATGTTTGATAATAGGTATGTTTCACATTCAGTGATGTGCTTTGATAACAGGTATGTTTCACATTCAGTGTTGTGCTTTGATAATAGATATGTTTCACATTCAGTGTTATGTTTGATAATAGGTATGTTTCACATTCAGTGTTGTGCTTTAATAATAGGTATGTTTCACATTCAGTGTTATGTTTGATAATAGGCATGTTTCACATTCAGTGTTGTGTTTGATAATAGGTATGTTTCACATTCAGTGTTGTGTTTGATAATAGGTATGTTTCACATTCAGTGTTATGTTTGATAATAGGCATGTTTCACATTCAGTGTTGTGTTTGATAATAGGTATGTTTCACATTCAGTGATGTGTTTGATTGCAGGCATGTTTCGCTTTGTTTACAGGTATGTCTCACATATTCACTTTTAGTGATGTGCTTTGATTACAGGTATGTTTCAAATTCCCCAATGAGCTCTGATTACAGGTAGGTTTTTCATTAAGTGTTGTACTTTGATCGCAGGTAGCTTTCACATTCACTGTTGTATTTTGATCACAGGTCGGATTTACATTGAGTGATATGTACAACCTTGTAGTTGTGTGTTTTATATTTTAAACTGTACAACCTTGTTTTGTGTATTTTATACTTTATACTGTACAACCTTGTAGTTGTGTGTTTTATACATTATATGCACAACCTTGTAGTTGTGTGTTTTATACTTTATATGCAAAACCTTGTAGTTGTGTGTTTTATACTTTATATGCACACCCTTATAGTTGTGTGTTTTATACTGTATATGTACAACCTTGTAGTTGTGTGTTTTATACTTTATATGTACAATCTTATAGTTGTGTGTTTTATACTTTATATGTACAACCTTGTAGTTGTGTGTTTTATGCATTTTATGTACAACCTTGTAGTTGTGTGTTTTATACATTATATGCACAACCTTGTTTTGTGTGTTTTATACATTATATGTTCAACCTTGTAGTTGTATGTTTTAAAAATAATATGCATAACCTTGTTTTGTGTGTTTTATATTTTATATGTACAACCTTGTAGTTGTGTGTTTTATACTTTAGATGTACAACCTTGTAGTTGTGTGTTTTATACTTTATATGTACAACCTTGTAGTTGTGTGTTTTATACTTTATATGTTCAACCTTGTAGTTGTGTGTTTTATATGTAGAACCTTGTAGTTATGTCTTTTATACTTTAGATGTACAACCTTGTAGTTGTGTGTTTTATACTTTATATGTACAACCTTGTAGTTGTGTGTTTTATACTTTAGATGTACAACCTTGTAGTTGTGTGTTTTATACTTTATATGTACAACCTTGTAGTTGTGTGTTTTATACTTTATATGTACAACCTTGTAGTTGTGTGTTTCATACTTTATATGTTCAACCTTGTAGTTATGTGTTTTATACTTTACATGTACAACCTTGCAGTTGTGTGTTTTATATGTACAACCTTGTAGTTATGTGTTTTATACTTTATATGTACACACTTGTAGTTGTGTGTTTTATACATTATATGCACAACCTTGTTTTGTGTGTTTTATACATTATAAACGCAACCTGGTTTTGTGTGTTTTATACTTTATATGTACAACCTGGTAGTTGTGTGTTTTATACTTTATATGTACAACCTTGTAGTTGTGTGTTTTATACTTTATATGTACAACCGTGTAGTTATGTGTTTTATACATTATATGCACAACCTTGTTTTGTGTGTTTTATACTTTATATGTACAACCTTGTAGTTGTGTGTTTTATGCATTTTATGTACAACCTTGTAGTTGTGTGTTTTATACATTGTATGCACAACCTTGTGTTGTGTGTTTTATACTTTATATGTACAACCTTGTAGTTGTGTGTTTTATACTTTATATGTACAACCTTGTAGTTGTGTGTCTTATACTTTATATGTACAACCTTGTAGTTGTGTGTTTTATACTTTATATGTACAGCCTTGTAGTTGTGTGTTTTATACTTTATATGTACAACCTTGTAGTTGTGTGTTTTATACTTTATATGTACAACCTTGTAGTTGTGTGTTTAAGACATTATATGCACAACCTTGTAGTTGTGTGTTTTAAACTTTATATGTACAAACTTTTAATTGTTTTATATTTTATACGTACAACCTTGTAGTTGTGTGTTTTATACTTTTTATGTACAACCTTGTAGTTGTGTGTTTTATACTTTATATCTACAACATAAAGTTGTGTGTTTTATATTTTATATGTACAACCTGCGATGTTTTTAAGTGACTTGACTTGTATTTTTGAACTGCAATAATTGGATATTTTGAAATATCTTATAGTTGTGTGTTTTATTCTTTTATGCATTTTCTTACTGTCATGTTTTGAGGTGACTTATATTTATGTGTTTTATTCTGTTTATGTTCCTACTGTCATGTTTTGTAGTGACTTATAGTTGTGCGTTTTATTCTGCTAATGTTCTTACTGAAATGTTTTGTAGTGGCTTATAATTATGTGTTTTATTCTGTCAATGTTCTTACTGTCATGTTTTGAAGTGACTAACATATGTGTGTTTTATTCTGTTTATGTTCTTACTGTTATATTTTGAAGTGACTAACAGTTGTGTATTTTATTCTGTGTATGTTCTTACTGTCATGTTTTGAAGTGACTAACAGTTGTGTGTTTTATTCTGTGTATGTTCTTACTGTCATGTTTTGAAGTAACTAACAGTTGTGTGTTTTATTCTGTTTATGTTCTTACTGTCATGTTATGAAGTGACTAACAGTTGTGTATTTTATTCTGTGTATGTTCTTACTGTCATGTTTTGAAGTGACTAACAGTTGTGTGTTTTATTCTGTGTATGTTCTTACTGTCATGTTTTGAAGTGACTAACAGTTGTGTATTTTATTATGTGTATGTTCTTACTGTCATGTTTTGAAGTGACTAACAGTTGTGTGTTTTATTCTGTGTATGTTCTTACTGTCATGTTTTGAAGTGACTAACAGTTGTGTATTTTATTCTGTGTATGTTCTAACTGTTATGTTTTGAAGTAACTAACAGTTGTGTGTTTTATTCTGTTTATGTTCTTACTGTCATGTTTTGTAGTGACTTATAGTTATGTGTTTTCTTCTGCTAATGTTCTTACTGAAATGTTTTGTGGTGGCTTATAGTTAGGTGTTTTATTCTGTCAATGTTCTTACTGTCATGTTTTGAAGTGACTAACAGATGTGTGTTTTATTCTGTTTATGTTCTAACTGTCATGTTTTGAAGTGACTAACAGTTGTGTATTTTATTCTGTTTATGTTCTTACTGTTAAGTTTTGAAGTGACTAAAAGTTGTGTATTTCATTCTGTTTATGTTCTTATTGTTATGTTTTGAAGTGACTAACAGTTGTGTATTTTATTCTGTTTATGTTCTTACTGTCATGTTTTGAAGTGACTAACAGTTGTGTGTTTTATTCTGTGTATGTTCTTACTGTTATGTTTTGAAGTGACTAACAGTTGTGTATTTTATTCTGTTTATGTTCTTACTGTCATGTTTTGAAGTGACTAACAGTTGTGTGTTTTATTCTGTGTATGTTCTTACTGTTATGTTTTGAAGTGACTAACAGTTGTGTATTTTATTCTGTTTATGTTCTTACTGTCATGGTTTGAAGTGACTAACAGTTGTGTGTTTTATTCTGTTTATGTTCTTACTGTCATGTTTTGAAGTGACTAACAGTTGTATGTTTTATTCCGTTTATGTTCTTACTGTTATATTTTGAAGTGACTAACATATAAGTGTTTTATTCTGTTTCTGTTCTTACTGATATGTAATGAAGTGACTAACAGTTGTGTATTTTATTCTGTTTATGTTCCTACTGTCATGTTATGAAGTGACTAACAGTTGTGTATTTTATTCTGTTTATGTTCTTACTGTCATGGTTTGAAGTGACTAACAGTTGTGTATTTTATTCTGTTTATGTTCTTACTGACATGTTTTGAAGTGACTAACAGTTGTGTGTTTTATTCTGTTTATGTTCTTACTGTCATGTCTGAAGTGACTAACAGTTGTGTGTGTTATTCTGTCAATGTTCTTACTGACATGTTTTGGAGTGACTAACAGTTGTGTATTTTGATCTGTCGATGTTCTTACTATCATGTCTGAAGTGACTAACAGTTGTGTATTTTATTCTGTTGATGTTCTTACTGTTATTTTTTGAAGTTACTTATAGTTGTGTGTTTTAGTCTGTTTCTGTTCTTACTGATATGTTTTGAAGTGAGTAACAGTTGTGTGTTTTATTCTATTTATGTTCTTACTGTTATGTTTTGAAGTGACTAACAGTTGTATGTTTTATTCTGTTTATGTTCGTACTGTCATGTTTTGAAGTGACTAAAAGTTGTGTGTTTTATTCTGTTGATGTTCTTACTGTCATATTTTGAAGTGACTAAAAGTTGTGTATTTCATTCTGTATTAATCTGCTGTATTGTTAACCAGCAAGGTTTAAGTTATTTAAAGTAAGTGTTTTATACTGTTTATGTTCAACTGTCAGGTTTTGAAGTAACATGCAATTGTATTTCATTCTATTACAATTTGCTGTATTTTGAAGTAACATGTATTTATGTGATTTTTATCGCTCAAGTAAGATCTACTATATTCTGAAGTTATCTGTAGTTGTGTGTTTTTTTTTTACTGTACATAATTAATTTGCTCTAGTACTAATTTGGATGTTACTACTGTACCTAATGAGACTGTTTTACTTACATCTTGATAATCAATGTCTGCTTTATTCTCTAGGCATATTTTCACATCGTTTACATTTCCAGTCCGAGCATCTGCAAGAAGTTTCTGTAAGTGAAACATAGATTTTACATTTAATAGATTGTAATGAAAAATAAATGAAACAACTGTTAAATAAAGCAATAATTATTTATTATCCTGCATGACAAATAACTATATAAATCGGGGGTATCCTCACTTCAAATAACATTCAGGCAGAGAGGATATGTACCGATTATCAGGTTGTCTGCATATTGACATTGTTAAGAGTCAGCTGTGATTCACAATATGATGCCCTCACAGATGCAGAGTGTTATTTTAACATACACAAAGTTGAGCATGGGAGCACATAGGTCTATGGTTCACTGTAGGAGGAGTTATCTGGAAACGCTATGCGCCTCTTAAATATGCAAAAATATACTCCAAAAATGATAAAGTTCAACTATCTCCCAAAAGAGCAAATATTATTCAAAATCTAAACCCAGACGACATGCACACCTTCAATATATGTTCAAACAGCCAGCAAAGTTAAAACTTCCTAGCATTCAAACTGTAGGAGGAGTTATCTGGAATAACTATATACCCATAATGGGACGGCATGACAGACAGGGGTAAAACAATATGCCCTAGCTTTCAGTTGATGGGACATAAAACAAACTTTTGGATAACAATGGTGCGTTGTGTCAATTTACACGTTATCCCATAAAATAGATATGTTTTTTTTTCAACTAACGAACTTAACAATTGCAAGAGGAGAGAACTTCTGTATTTTTTATTTATTAAAAATTGTCCAATATTTTCTCTAACAACTCAATAGGGTTATGTATTTGACATTGTAAACAAGCATTCTGAAGGTACTAGATATAGAATAAACCTTGAGAGAGTGTATACACTTATATTAAAAAAACATTTAATACATTTCTGAAAATGAAAACACCTCAAACACTTAACTGCCACTAAATTATGCATGATAATCAGCTCCAAATTACTGACACCATGACCTCAGAGGATTTCTGGCAAGTTACTAATGATTTATTAAAAATAAATAGGGAATGTGTCCATGGGAAACAGATGATGCCCCCGCTTGCATATAACGTTATAAAGGGCCATAACTCAAGAACTGTAAAAGTGACACTACCAACATTTGAACTTGATCTGAGTTTTGTGGTATTAAGAATTGTTTATAAGTTTCATAACATTTAGTTGACGTAAATTCAGCAATTTTTCCATTTTTAAAGGGCATAACTCTAGAACGGTAAAAGTGACGCCAACAAAATTCAAACTTAATCTGTGTATTGTGGTAATTAGCATTGTGTATAACATTTGGTTGAGGCATACTAAAGTTAGAGAACAAAAACTAATATTTCAGCAATTTGTTCCAATGGAAAGAGGCATAACTTTAGAACGGTGAAAGTGACACCACCAAAATTCAACATTGATCTGTGTTTTGTGGTAATAAATATTGTGGATAAGTTTCATAACATTTGCATGATTTGGTTGAGGTAAACTCAAGTTAGAGAACGGAAACAAAAAAATCAGGAATTTTTTCATTTGTAAAGGAGCATAATTCTAGAATGGTAAAAGTGACGCCACCAAAATTCAAACTTGATCTCTGGTTTGTGGTAATAAACATTGGATAAGTTTCATAACATTTGGTAGAGACAAACTAAAGTTTGAGAACGGAAACGAAAAATTCAGCAATTTTTCCATTTGTAAAGGGGCATAACTCTCGAACGGTGAAAGTGATGCCATCAAAATTCAAACTCGATCTGTGTTTTGGGGTAATAAGCATTGTGGATAAGTTTCATATCATTTGGTTGAGGTAAACTAAAGTTAGAGAACGGGACGTTGGAATTTTGGGACGTACGGACGGACGTACGGACGTACAGACGGACAAGGGTAAAACTTAATGCCCCCTCCGCTATGGCGGGGGCATAAAAATAAAACAGGCAAGAAATTTCATGCAGTTTATGCCTATCTTTACTATGAGTTGTTATTAGCAACACCTAAGTCAAATGTTTGTAGTGCATTTTTCTTTGTCCCAATCTTTGTTGTGTTTGTTTTATCTTTGATCTTGTAATATCTTTTTTTGTTGGTCACGTAGAATTCTACTAGTTTGTATCTCAAATCATCACATACATGTATTTTTGGTAAGAAAATGGAAATAAAAGGTCACATGACAATTGGACTTAAATCTTACCTTATTCCAATATTCCATTATATCCTAAAAATAGAAAAAAAAATATTTAAAATATATACTGTTGTAGTTATCATTGAGTTATAATTGTTAATGCCAATTGAAAATACATGATCATTATGGACTTGAAAATTACTGACCTAATGTTTCCAGATATTAATCTAATCCAAAAACATGTAATACTAGCATCTAAAAGA
Organism: Mytilus californianus; assembly: GCF_021869535.1. Classification (NCBI taxonomy): domain Eukaryota; kingdom Metazoa; phylum Mollusca; class Bivalvia; order Mytilida; family Mytilidae; genus Mytilus; species Mytilus californianus. Next base: position 524,626 of record NW_026262720.1, read on the forward strand.
CTATCTCAACTTTTCTGCACTATTTGAAATTTGTGTCGCTCACCTGGTGAAAATATCGCTAGTTTGCTCACTACGATTTTTATATGCACATACTAGTTACTCTTTGTGTTGCTGATAATTTTTGCAATTTACATATTTAACCTAGGTCCTATAGGTTTTTAGATAACAGCCAAAACTGCAAACAATGAGTACACACGCTGAAATGTCTCGCCTTCTTTACTGACCATTTATGTTGATATTCCTTAATATAAAGTTTTACTACAAGTATCACATGAACTTAATATGATCAAAGAAAATGAGGTCAAGGTTAGATAAACCAAGCCAGAAATAAATGTACGTCTTACAATCATTCAATACACCAAATATAGTTGATCTTTTGCTAGTAGTATACAAGACAGACCAAATCATTAAAATTTTATATTGACAAATGAACCATGAAAATTAGGTAAAGGACAGATGAACCCTGTCAGGCAGACATATACACCTTACAATCATTCCATGGATCAAATATAGTTGACCTATTGCATATAGTATTTAAGGAAAAAACTAAACCAGGAAAACATCATAATGACCAATGAACCATGAAAAAGATGTCAAGTTGAGATGAAACCTGCAAGAAAGGTTTTCCTGTTTGAATTGTTTTACACTAGTCATGTTTGGGTCTTTATAGCTTGCTGTTCAGTGTGAGCCAAGGCTCCGTGTTGAAGGCCTTACTTTGACCTATAATGGTTTACTTTTTACACATTGTGCCTGGGATTGAGAGTTGTCTCATTTGCACTCATATCACATCTTCTTATATCTATATAGTATATACACTTTAAAATCATTCCATATACCAAATATAGTTGACCCATTGCTTATAGTTTAAGAAAAACGACCGAAACAAAAAACTTAACATTGAGAAATGAGCCATGGAAATGAGGTCAAGGTCAAATAAAACCTGCCAGACTAACTTGTACATAATAAAATATTTCCATACATCATATATAGTCGACATATTGCATACAGTACTAGAAAAACAGACCAAAACAAAATAACTTAACTATATCCAAAGAACCATGAAAATGAGGTCACAGTCAGATGACACCTGGCAGTTAGACATGTACAACTTACAATCATTCCATACACCAAATATAGTAGACCTATTGCTTATATGCTTATTTCTGAGATATGGACTTGACCACGAAAACTTAACCTTGTTCACTGATCTATGAAATGAGGTCAAGGTCAAGTGAAAACTAACTGGCAGGCATGCTGACCTTGCAAGGCACGCACATACCAAATATAGTTATCCTATTACTCATAATAAGAGAGAAATTAACAATACTAAAAAACTTGATTTTTTTTTCAAGTAGTTACTGAACCATGAAAATGAGGTCAAGAAAAATGGACATATCATATCATATAACAGACGGAAATTTCATAACATAAAACATCTATATACAGAGTATGAAACAGCCAAGTATTCTAGCTTCTGAAATATTTAGCTATTTAGTAGTTAGTTAGCGCCGCCATCGCCGCTGGGATCACTATCCCTGTCGAGCTTTCTGCGAGAGAAGTCGCAGGCATGAACAAATTAAAACCTGTAAAAATCAATATTTCAGGGGCAATAACTCTAAACTTGTAGTTAAAAAAAAAACTGAGTAAAAAGATCTTGTCATGCTGATCGTAATTATAGTTTACACTTTTAACCTATAGCTAGCTCCTATAGTTTTCCAAATAACAGGCAAAAATGAAAAAAATTGGAAAAATGTATTTTTCAGGGGCAATAACTCAAAAACAGGTTTACATATTTTTTTCAACATTTCCAGAGTTATAAAATCTTGTCAAGCTGACCATTTTTGTAATTTACATTTTTAACCTAGCGCCTACATGTTTATCAATAACAGGATAACACTTTAAATAAATGTGCTTCGCGAGCGCAGCTGGATACGACCGCTGAGGTCCAACCCTGAACAGTTGGGGAAAAAATGGACAAAATATTCAAGCTTGATACAGGTATGAATTTGGATTGTAATTAAATATTTGACACATTATAGGTTTCTGACACAGAATAAATGTAGTGAAAGAAATTGAAATTGGTTATATGATTTGAATTTATATTCAATTGAGGATTTCTTGCTGTTGTGCAATACACTGTGCTGTTGCGCAATACTTAGGAAATCTGTTTTCAGACTATATACAAAGAATTAGCAAAATAAATTGCGACCCCCAATTTTTTTTGGGGAAAATTGATACTTTCTTAAATCTTGAGGGAAAAAAATGACCCCACCCAAAAAATAATTTTGTTTACCCACCCTCCAAAACAATAATGGAAATTTGATAATTTCTTAAATCTTGAGGGTAAAAAATTGTCCCCCAAAAAAATATTTTTTGTTTACCCCCCTCCAAAAAAAATAATATTTGAAGAAATTTTCTTTTTATAAAATGTGGTACAATTTAAGAGACATCCATACATTTAAACACAAGTAATTGTCTGAAAACTTAGAAAAATGCTTGTTTTGGCCCCTTTTTGGCCCCTAATTCCTGAAAGGTGTGGGCAATTAGCCCCAAAATGAATTCCAACCTTCTACTTGTGGTATTGAACCTTGTGGTACAATTTCAGAGCAATCAAAATACTTATACACAAGTTATTGTCCTGAAACTAGAAAAATGCTTGTTTTGGGCCCCTTTTTGGCCCCTAATTCCTAAACTGGTTGGGACCATCACCCCCAAAAACAATCCCAACCTTCCTTTTGTGGTATTGAACCTTTTGATTAAATTTCATAGAGATCCGTACACTAAACATAATGTCTTCGGACGACGACAACGTGATAGCAATATAGGAACGCACATTTTTTGCGGTCGTATAAAAATGATTTTTCAGGGGCAATAACTCTAAAACAGGGTAACAGATTTTTCTCCAATTTTTAGGTTAGATACATTTTGTTGTGTTGCACCTTTTTGCAATTTATACTTTTAACCTAACTCCTATAGTTTTTATGATAACAGCCACCAACTGTGAAAAATTCTAAAATAGATAGTTCAGAGGCAAAAACAAGTGGTTAGTTTTTACCAAATTTTCAGGGTGGATACAACTTGTCGTGCTGATAATTTTTACAGTTTACACTTTTAACCTAGCTCCTATAATTTTGGTAGATCTTACTTTGTGGAACATTTTTGCCACTAAAGGTTTCTCTCTATCTATCATAGTTTCTGCATCTTTCAAGGGCAATAACTCCAATAAGGGATAAATTTACAATTTTGTTAAGTTTGACTTATTTGTAGATTTTTTTAAACTTGCTGAACATTTTTGCTGTTGAAATTTCTCTTTATCTTTAATAGTTTTCTAGATAAAATCGAAAAACAGAAACTTTAATAACAATTATTATTTCAGGGGCAGTAACTCCAAATAGGGTTGTCTTATTGGTTTGAAATTTTCGTGGCAGATGAATCTTTACATGCTTATCACATGTATCATTTTTATTTAGGTCAGTTTTGCTTTAACTGCTTTTTTTTCAGATATAAGCCATAACTTCTTTTTTTGCCCTATGTTTTATTTTCTTTGTCATGGCGGTCATGTTTCTTGATAGAAAAAAAACACAAACTTTATACTAGATACCTTAAGGATAATTCAGCCCAAGTTTTATAAAATTGGTCCCCTGTTTTCAGAGAAGATCTCTGAAAATGTTAACATCGGAAGACGGACAGACGACCGACGCAAAGGGATGGCAATAGCTCACATGGCCTTTTAGGCCAGCTGAGCTAAAAACTAAACTCAAAACCTTGTACATATATCTAATTACATACCTAAATGAGGTATTCTACAAACAGGGTGTGATTTTTACCTTCAAACACAAAAACATCAATTGCACTTTTGCCGACCTAAAAATTTCAAAAGTTTTATTTACCAGTATTAAGACAATATTGAATTCATTAATTTCCAGTCTCTCTAAAATAAACTGTCCACAAATGAGCAAGGCAATCATGGCAATCACATTAAACAATTGTTCTTTTTACACTCTCTTTGTGTGTCTGTCCATTTCGAGGAACCTGTAGTATAGTGGTTGTTGTTTGGTAGCTGTATTCCCTCCCCTGTTTTCATTGTTGTAATAGGCTGTTGATTTTCTCTTTTGATTTGTTACACTTTTTTTTTTATCATATCAGTGCTGTTTATAGATTTTTATATTATTATATGGTATTGGTTTTGTGCAATTTCGAAGGCTATTGAGAGACCTGTCAATCTGATGTTCAGTAGTTGTCGTTTGTTGATGTGGTTCATAAATGTTTCTCGTTTTTTATATAGATTAGACCGTTGGTTTTTCCGTTTGAATGGTTTTACACTAGTAATTTTTTGGGGCCCGTTATAGCTTGCTGTTCGGTGTGAGCCAAGGCTCCTTGTTGAAGGCCGATCTACGACCTATAATGGTTTAATTTTATAAATTGTGACTTGGAGGGAGAGTTGTCGCATTGGCACTCATACCTCATCTTCTTATATCTATTATCTGTAGTTGTTTATATCTTTGTCCTTCTGACTAGGGATAACTGTTTCACCATCATTCATACAACATCTCTTAATTAAAGAACCTTTGTGAGCACACTTATTAACCCAACATCCCCACATTGTCACTGGGCAAACAAAGTCTCGCCCAATTGCTAAGTTCAAAGACAAATAACTCCTACAAAAGTCAACTGATAAAAATTTCTTGAGTACATGCACATCTACATATTATGTCCTAATTATCTACAAAGATTCATGAAATTCTGTTGTGTGGTTTGAGAGGAGTTGCTATGCCAAGAACAGGACTGAGAGACGGACGGACTGACTGACTGACTGACTAACGGACTGACGGATGAGTCAAAAACATTATACCCTACTGAACTTTGTTCCATGGGGTATAATTATTATATAACAAAATGATATAATGATCAAAGATATATTCCCCCGCTTTCTAACAGGATTGAAGGTTCAAATTTACTTCTATTAGTAAGTTCTTAAATTTGCTTTAATTTGCTTTAAAGTATATAAGGTCCTGGACCATTTGAATTTTTAAGTGAAAGGCCCTTCAGAAAGTCATAGGTCCTTAAAAAAAAACATCAATGTAAAAAGATGGAAGGTTTTGGACTTTTGTATTTCAAAAACCAAAGGTTTCCTCTCAGAAATGAAAGGTTATGTACCTTGGACTTCCAATAATTTAAACCCTTGAAAAGTTAAGTCATAATATTTCAAAGTTTTATTATAAAGCCATATTTTAGGTTGGTGCATTAAAGTCCTTAAATCAACACGATCAAAGCCCTCTTCAAAAATGACACTAGCCTATTCTGTTTGTGCCTGTCTCAAGTCAGGAGCCTGTTATTCAGTTGTATCGTTTGTTGCTGTATATCATATTTGGTTTTGGTTTATTGTTTTTTTTACATAAATCATGCGATTATTTTTTTTGTTTTGTCAGATTGTTTTGCATTGGTAATTTCTGGGCCTTTTATAGAATACTATGCGATATGGGTTTCGCTCATTGTTGAAGGTAGTACAGTTACCTATAGTTGTTAACTTCTACGTCATTTGGTCTCTGGTGGAGAGTTATCTCATTGGCAATCATACCACATCTTCTTATTTTTATAAAGAAAACTTTGATGAAAAGTTTCTTTGTAAAATGAGCGTTGTAAAATTTCAATCTATTGGCAAAAGGGAAGTGGCTACACAGCAGATGCAAAAATTGCTAACATGCCACAACTCAAGATTATCAAGATGCAGACCAAATATAAAAGCATTCCCTTCCTTAGAAGCCAAGAAAAGTTTTACAAAAATTTTCCTTGAACAATGAGTGTTGTAAAATTTCAAACTTTTGAAAAAAGAAAATGGCTGCACGGCAAATGTTAAAATTTGTAACAGGCTACCACTCAACATTATCAAGGTGCAGACCTAATATAAAAAGGTTCACTTTAGGCCAAATATGGCCTTGAATTTCAACTTTATCAGAAAATTTCAAAATGGCCATAATTTGGTTTCTTAAATGGATCTATTTCAAAAGTCTTACTTCTTTGTTAAAATAAATCTCTTCATAAGAGTACATTCTTGGCTTCAAAATCAGCACATTTTAGATATACATGTATTGTCAAAATAAGATGATTTTAAGCATTTTTTCGGACCTAAAAGCTTGAGGCAACCCTTGGCTGCAACCTAGGATCCAAAATGTTCTGTAACCAAAAGTTGCCAATGATTAAATTGAATCCCTAGACACAAAAACTTTCTGGAACATGGGTTGCAGCCAAAGTAAATTATACAGAAAACTGTTAAGAATTATTGAAAATATGACCAAAGTTAATGTTTCAACTCAAATAATTCATACTTAAGGAGTTAATACTTCGTCATTTTTAATGTGATGTGCCAAACTGAAGTTATTTTGTATTTATAGTAATATCACATCTATTTCTATGTACAATTTGTAGCATTTTGGCCTGATTAAAAAAAACATCAAAATCTTATGGCCAATTTTAACCTGTCGTGAACTTACTCCTGTGTAACATGCTAAGACTCAACTTTATCAGCTGCAGACCAAATATAAAAGCATTCCCTTCCTTAAAAGCCAAGAAAAGTTTTACAAAAATTTTCCTTGTACAATTAGTGTTTCCAACAGGAGGTTTTGGCGTGGTATGGCGCCCTGCCATGTTTTCTTGACGCCCTGCCCTTTTTAGGAAAAAAAATTGGTGCCATGCCCCTTTATCGTTGTATTTTAGAACGCCCCACCGTAATTTAATATTTGTTCTGCAATCCATCTTTTAGCAAAACCTTTTCGATTTATTTCCCTTGGAACAAAATTAAAAATTTAATGGCCGACAATTTATTGAATTGAATTTCGTAATACAAGTAATAGCTTTTCTAAAAAGCTAGCCGACTTTAGCTGATGGAAGACGAAAATGTTTTCGCTTTGTAGTTTAATTCATTCAGAATAGCCTTGTATATAAATTGCAGTGGATTACAAAACTTATAAAAGGCTTATACAATTTTTTTGATTTACCAAAATCTTTTTTTGGGGAATGTTTGTATTAACACAGGAAACGGAGGGGTAATGTCTTAATCATCTGTGTTTGTAGCAAACTTTTGAAAATATTTTTTTTAATTTCAGTTTTTTCTGATAGATGGACTTTGTTTCTTACAGTTAACATTTACAGACAGTCTGGTATTAAACTTTTTTTTTGACATTTTCAAACCTCCATGGATTGTTATGAAACTTGGACATAAGCTAATCTTCATGACCAGGAAAAAGCATCTAACATGTCTAAAGAAAAAGTTTGAAATTTTTTTTAAAAATTCTTTATACTGATACATGGACTCACTTTTTAAGTCAACATTACACTTTACACTGATAGCAGCAATCACAGGCGACACAGGGTTCCCCGGAACCCCTTATGAATTTTTTGCTGTTAAGATATTTTTTTAAAGATATTTTTTTACATGTACAAAATGTATTTACAACTATGCTACATATTATAGCTAGACTTGGGAGGATAAAGAACTTAAAATATCGTAATGACATGTCCATTGTAAAAGACCGTATGTTAAACTTTAGAAGTAAATTGTTTAGTTTGTTGTTTAATTGGGTTGCTTTCTAAATACATTATGTATACTTCACATCTCCTTTTAGATCATGCATAAATATCAAATATTGCTTAAAATATGCTAGCATAAATGTAAAATTGGTTTTATCGTCTGGAGTTTTTTTTTAGTTTTCTGTTCTACAACGTCTGTTATCTTGATAGGAAGAGCTAGGGAGAGTTAGACAACGTCCAACCCAGCCCACACCCCGATCCCCTAAATATACTGGGGTGTGTGGAAAGGGGGAGGCACTTATTATAATGAGTGGAAGGGATGAGTCGCTGGTCGAGAAATTTAGGTGAAATACATAACAAGGTGGATGATTGTGAATCTGAAACTAATCAGATGTCGATATTTTTTTACAGATGCAATTAAAATTACTGTCGTAAATGCTTAATTCATTTGCCAAAACTATTCATCTCCGTTGAAATAGCGTAACAATGATAGCTATATGTAGGTATAATTATTGTAAAATAAAGGGAGGTTATCTTAACTGATATAAACCAGTCACCAAAGTTTAATGAAAACTGCTCAAAGCACTTTAAAGGTATTGTCCAAATACTATAAAATCACCCCTTTTTTATGAATAAAATCCCATAACTAGAAAGTGTAAAATCTAAAATTTATAAAAATTGAAAGGGAGCTTACATCAATAGATATAAACAATTCTCCAAAGTTTCATGAGAACTGCTGAAAGCATTTTTGAGTTATTCTCCGAAAACTGGAAAATCCCCCTTCGTTTTTAATGAATAAAACTCCATAACTCGGAAACATAAAATCTAAAATGTATAAAAATCAAAAGGAGCTCATGTCAAAAGATATAAACAATTGACCAAAGTTTCTTGCAAATTGGTGAAAGCATTTTAGATTTATTGTCCGAAAACTGGAAAATCCCCCCTTTTTTAATAAATAAAACCCTAAACTCAGAAACGTAAAATCTAAATTTTATAAAAAACGAAAGGGCGCTCACATCAATAGTGCAAATTGGTTGAAGCGTTTTTGAGTTAATGTCCGACATGTTGACGACAAAAAAAAGTCTTCTGGCAGTTTCGATGTAAATACATAGTAGGTGGATCTAAACATTCTGAATATTTGTGCCCATCAGATTTTCTCTACCTATAGCAGTTTTCAAAATAATTGACAAAACCTGCATTCTACCCATATAATCTATTTCTAGCCCTGTCAGCAATGTTGGTTCGCAGGGGGGTCACAGACACATTTTCTTAAACAGACTATAAAAGTCTTTTCTTTTCTATTATTATCTGTTTCTTTAAATTTGTTTCTTAGATACATAAAATAAATTATGAATGGAAAAATAGTATCTAAATATCTAAAGCAAAAGAAGCTTGAGGCTCCACCTAAGTCTATGAGCATCTTCAACAATGCACTCTCTCCAACATTGTGGACTAGAATATATAGAAATCATGACAAAATTGCCTTCACTCCTACATTACCGTATAGAGAGTAAACCAATAATTTCATCAAAATTTTACTTATTTTTAGATCTTGTCTTGCCGATTATTTTTGCTATATAATGTGTCTTACTATCTTTTATAGTTTTCAAGATAGAAGTAAAAATTGCTTAACGAATAGCAGCCTGATACGATGGCAGAGGTCGAACCCTGAACAGTTGGGGGCATTTTTGGACACAATATTCAAGCTTGATACTGTCTGAATTTGGATTTTGATCCAATTTTTGACATAATATAGGTTTCTGACAAAAAAAAAATGTGGTCAAAGATCTTAAAAAATTCATTGCGCAATACTGTGAAATGAAGATTTCTTCTTGAAACTTTTCAAAAATTTGAAATTTGAAAAATTTTGAAAAAAAAATATGAACCCCTTAAAAGAATTGGAAAAAAAAATCCCCCCCCCCCCCCTTGGAGCAATTATCCCCAAACTCAATCGCAGCCTTCCCTTTGTAGTATGGAGCCTTGTAGTACAACTTTAGACAGATCCATACACTTAAACACAAGTTATTGTTTGGAAACTAGAAAAATGTTTGTTTTTGGCCCCTTTTCTGCCCAATTCCTGCATGTTTGGGGCAATTACCCCTAAACTAAATCCCAGCCTTCCCTTTGTGATATGGAACCTTGTGGTACAATGTCAGAGAGATCCATACACTTATACACAAGTTATTGTCCAGAAACTACAAAAATGCTTGTTTTTGGCCCCTTTTTGGCCCCTAATTCCTAAACTGTTGGTACTATAACCCCCAAAATCAATCCCAACCTTTCTTTTGTGGTATTGAACCTTCTTGTAAAATTTCATAGAGATCCATTCACTTAAACTAAAGTAATTGTCTGGAAACCAAATGTGTCTTCGGACAACGCTGACGCCGATGCAGACGACGACGACGACGACATCATAGCATTATGACGCAAAAAAAATTATGCGGTCGTATAAAAATTACACATTCCACACGCATCAACAGACTTTTGAACTACTTGATTAATGTATATTATTCCATGTATATGGATTGTTTCAATTTATTGATTAAAGTTGCTTAACTCCAGGACTAATTTACTAATATCAATATATTATGGCCCAGCTTAACTTTGCATATATGCATATGATAAACAGAATAGTTTTTTAATTGAATTGTGATTGATATATTATACTTTCTTTTTTTAGTGCTAGATATTTAGTTGGTAGTTTCTCACAAGAACCTAAACAACTTTGAAATTGAACTGTTACTTTAATTGTATACTCAGATATGAATTGAACAATATAAACAGAAAATAAGTTACATATGACCCCTTATACTATAGTAAAAACCAAACATTGTAGCGCCGCGCACGAAGGAGAACTTCTCTTTCAAATCTCACCACTTCTCCCTATCAGTTTCAAAAAGAGAAGTCAATTTTCCCTATGATTCTGAAGTAGTGTGAGCCCTGTATCTATTATAGTTTTTTTCAGATATAAGGCAAAAATGCAAAAATGACAAAAATCGTCATTAAGGGGCATTAACTCCAATAAGGAGTCGTCTGACGATTTCGACCATGTTAACTTATTTGCAGATCATTTTTGGTATATAAAGTTTCTCTCTATCTATTAAAGTTTTTCAGATATTAGGCAAACATGAAAATATCTGTAAAATTCATCATTCTTTATCAATAACTCCTATAAGCATGATAAGAAATTGTCTGCCAGTTTTGAAGTAATAGATAATATGTAGATCTCATTATTTTGAACATTTTTGTCCCTGACAGTTTTTCTCCATTCATATCAGTTTTCAAGATAATGGACCAAACTTGCATTTTACCCCTATGTTCTATTTTTAGCCATGTCAGTCATGTTGGTTGGCAGGAAGGGGTCATTAGACATATTTTTTTTAATAAACTAGATATCCAAATGATGATTGTGGCCAAGTTTGGTCAAATTTGGCCCAGTAGTTTAAGAGATTTTTGTAAAATTTAATGACGCCAACAGACTTTTAGGCCAGGTGAACTAAAAAGAAAATATATATATATATGACCTAATAATAAATCACTGGATACAAATCATAAATAAGTATTCTTCTGCCAGCCCCTCCTAAAACAAACAATATTGTGAATAAAAGGGAAAAAAAGACTTCTTAAGATTTCATCATTTTTTGATGCGTTGTATTAATTTACCTCATTGTGGAGAAGAAGCAAAATATGATTTCTAAATTCTTTTGTTTTACACGTCCAGTCTGATATACCTACAATATATGTATCACTCAATAATACTTCATCTGTACATCTTTTTCTAGTCAACTGTTATAAACATACCAATGTTTGTGTGTTATCTGTGTTATCTCCCTGTTTCAATAAAATAAACTTACAATAAAGGTATAATGCGCAATTATTTCATTCCTCTCTTGTTTACTATAAAAAAACATTGGTGTCCTGGTATTTTGAATGTAAAAACTATCTGTTGATTATCATTGAACATGGATCAAATGTCAAATACTAATAAGAGATGTTCTAACTGAAAACATAAATGTTTTTATTTTCAGATTGAAATAATTATTTTAAATTTGTCTTTCCTTCATATGACAATTTAGATAACATGTGATCAGGTTATGTTGTCTATTGTTGAAGACCATTTTGACAAGTTCCATTGATTGGTTACTGTCTCATTGACATATATTTCACATTTTTTTTTCATTTAGCACAAGTTCAATGCTGAAGTTCAATCAATCTATATTTGTAGGAATATAATTTTGTAATTATTCTTTGGGCTTTTTTGTGTCTTGTTTAATGTTGCAGTATTTTGAATGAAAAACTATATGTTGATTATCTTCCCTTTTAGAATTGAGACACTCTTACATTTCAAACAAATTTCAGTAGTAAATGGTCCTACATATAGTTCACATATAATGTACACTTACTTATAATAGCAACTAGACTGGACAATGTTCACACTGACTGGACAAGGTTTACATTGACTGGGCAATTATCTAATTGACTGGACAAGGATCAAATACAAATAATAGATGTTCAATATAAATGTTTCTATTTCAATTAGAAATAATAATAACACTTTAAATTTGATTGATCGACTGATTGGTGTTTAATGCCACTTTCAACACAATTGTGCTATTTCATGGCAGTCAGTTTTTATTGGTGGAGGAAGACGGAGAGCCTGGAGGGAACCACCAACCTTCGGTAGAAAAACTGACAATCCTAGTCAATTGCGATTGGAGTCAAGTGCTGGAATTGAACTCGCAACCTCAGTGTTGACAGGCTAGTGAAACAGTAGATCGACTACTTAGACCACTCAGCCACCGAGGCCCAAAAATTTTATCAAGACGATGATCTTTTGTTGAATACAATTTTGACCTTTATCATTGATTGGTTGCTGTCTGTTTGACATAGAACTCCTAGTGCTCTGACTAAGAACTTTTGAAGGGGAGTCCAGGGAATCTATTGTTGAATACTATTTTGACCTCTATCATTGATTGGTTGCTGTCTGTTTGACATAGACCTCCTAGGGTTCTGACTAAAGACTTTTGAAGGAGAGTCCAGGGAATCTATTGTTGAATACCATTTTGACCTGTCTCATTGATTGGTTGCTGTCTGTTTGACACAGACTTAGGGTTCTGACAAAGGTCTTTTGAAGGGGAGTTTAGGGAATCTATTGATGAATACCATTTTGACCTGTCTCATTGACTGGTTGCTGTCTGTTTGACACAGACCTAGGGTTCTGACAAAGGACTTTTGAAGGGAGTCCAGGGAAGCTATTGTTGAATACCATTTTGACCTGTCTCATTGATTGGTTGCTGCCTGTTTTACATAGACTTCCTAGGGTTCTGACAAAGGACTTTTGAAGGGGAGTCCAGGGAATCTATTGTTGAATACCATTTTGACCTGTCTCATTGATTGGTTGCTGTCTGTTTTACATAGACCTCCTAGGATTCTGACTAAGGCTTTTTGAAGGGGAGTCAAGGGAATCTATTGTTGAATACCATTTTGACCTGTCTCATTGATTGGTTGCTGTCTGTTTTACATAGACCTCCCAGGGTTCTGACTTAGGATTTTTGAAGGGGAGTCCAGGGAATCTATTGTTGCATACCATTTTGACCTGTCTCATTGATTGGTTGCTGTCTGTTTGACACAGACTTAGGGTTCTGACAAAGGTCTTTTGAAGGGGAGTTCAGGGAATCTATTGATGAATAACATTTTGACCTGTCTCATTGATTGGTTGCTGTCTGTTTGACACAGACCTGGTGCTCTGACTAAGAACTTTTGAAGGGGAGTCCAGGGAATCTATTGATGAATACCATTTTGACCTGTCACATTGATTGGTTGCTGTCTGTTTTACATAGACCTCCTTGGGTTCTGACTAAGGACTTTTGAAGGGAAGTCCAGGGAATCTATTGTTGAATACCATTTTGACCTGTCTCACTGATTGGTTGCTGTCTGTTTGACATAGACCTCCTAGGGTTCTGACTAAGGATTTATGAAGGGGAGTACAGGGAATCTATTGTTGAATACCATTTTGACCTGTCTCATTGATTGGTTGCTGTCTGTTTTACATAGACCTCCTAGGGTTCTGAATAAGGAATTTTGAAGGGGAGTTCAGGGAATCTATTGTTGAATACCATTTTGACCTCTATCATTGATTGATTGCTGTCTGTTTGACACAGACCTAGGGTTCTGACAAAGGACTTTTGAAGGGGAGTCCAGGGAATCTATTGTTGAATACCATTTTGACCTCTATCATTGATTGATTGCTGTCTGTTTGACACAGACCTAGGGTTCTGACAAAGGACTTTTGAAGGGGAGTCCAGGGGATCGTCATTAATGACCATGGCGAGTTCCAACAGCGAGAAGAAATTTGTATTGCTACATAATTATCGTTTTAGTCTTCATGATAAAAAAGAGCACGGAAATGACATCAAATTTAGATAATTTTTAGACATTCAAATTTGCTATAAAATGGTGATACATGTATGTTCGCTTAGTTGAATTACAAAATTTTACAATCCTTGAGCATCTTTAGGCTCGTCAGTTTTGAAAATGAGTCTAGATAGTTTTCATGACTTCATGACTCATTGACTGCCTTATTGAGAACCCTGTCTCCAATCTTTCATTCATACAGCTCATTTTTTAGTTAACAACTCTATTTTTATATGCAATTTATATTGTAATGATTGCAATGTTTATTAGTTTTTTACTCTAACATGCAATTAATTTTGTAAATAGGTCATGTTATTTTTGTTGAACAGTTGCTCAATGAAATATGTTTATCCTGTTAAAAAGGAATTAAAAGCACTGGTGTAATGCAACCTACCAGGGGTTAAAAAAATTTGTTACAGCTCACTAGCCCAGGACTTATTGGTAGCAGGATTTTACTAGCCCTGTTGAAAGAGCTGCTATCCCATCAAAACTGACCTGCTAGCCCGAGTATACCTTACAAATTTAGAGTGGGTGTCCCTTGTTTTGAATACACGGTATTTGATAAAATAAATCAAATAAATTTTTGTTTTATAAATTATAACAAGGATCTCTAGACATCTTTTTGGATATCCCTTGTACTATATGGGTTGTTAAATATTTTCGGGCACAGAAAACATGTTCATTGATCTTGTCATGTGAAACCAGTGGTTCAATTCGTATATTTGTTGTTCCCACATACAAAGCAGACTTTTTATCAGCGTGATTAGGAAAATAACGGCAATATTCACAAAACATCATCTCTTGTTTATCATCAGTAACAGTCGACCTTTCCCATGGGGAATTTTTCTGTCCATGACACTATAAATGTTTTTTTTCGCTTTTCCTGGTCGTATTTGGCATTTTTTGGGATAAATTTTCAGCCTCATTACCCCCTTCATCTAACGTTTTTCGTTTTGAAACTGACAAATTTCCTATGGTGGCCGTACTAAAATGTTTAGAAATACTTTGTGCATGGTTTCAAGCTCAAATTAACAGCTGTCCGACAAGACAGGTCAATATCGATCATTACATCATACACCCACGTACCATTAAATGAAAATCTCGGCATAAACAATGTACAATACCCCCTGTACTGAGAAATTGATATTGAAAGTACGTGAATTGCGATCAATACATGATACCGGTCCACCCAGAGTTAGTTGTTCTATTTTTAAAACTTGTACAAAATCGGTTCAAATTCTTGGAATCCCGGATGACGTACGTAATTGAATCTGATTGGCTAAGATAGAATAGTGATGAGGGGATTTTCCACTTACTATTTTGGAAATGCCAAGAATTGTGTGTTATTAGACAGTCGGGCATATTCGGTTACAAGTTTCAATTGCCCGAAGTGTAAAAGTCTAGTCCCGGGCGTCGGGCTAGTGGATTTGTTAACCCCTGCCTACTAGAATGAACCAGCTAGGGTGACTGGGGAATAGAAGTATGGTCACCATTGGTCTTCCTCCGACCGGCAGTAAAACCCTTGCTAAAGTGGGGCGTCCGTTTGGCTGTGCGGGATGTACAAATTTGCAGCCACGTCCGGTCAGAATGGGGACGTTAAATCCGATGCCTCGTGTGAAGAGAGTGCCACGCTTTTTGCACGTTAAGAACCCTTGCAACAACTCTTTGAGGGGTCCGTAGGTGACCTGTTGCAAGGCTAAATTTCTGTCCATATCCAATATACCCTCATTTCCCGTGGCAGTCTAAATTTATCCAACCTTAATCCCGGAAGCCCCTATTACAGAACCTACCTATTGTATTTATTGGTAACTTGTTCTCGTCCTGAATATGCATGAAATATTTGCCTCCGGACGTTAAGCAACCAACAATCAATCAATCAATCAATTCACATTGATCAAGAAGATTTCCATTTTCTCAATCTGAATCTATTACTGTAGATATAGTTGTATTGGATTATTAAAAATATCTAAAACAGGAATTCTAAAAGCCAAGCCTTATAATGGCTAAGAATAAACTTCAATTCATCGTACCATGAAGCCGTGTATTTAACCCTGTCACATTCTACATGTGACTGTCCCAAGTCAGGAGCCAGTAATTCAGTGGAAATCTTGTGTACCATATTTGTTTTTCTTACATAAGTCAGGCTGTTAGTCTTCTCGTTTGAATTGTTTTACATTTTTCATTTAGGGCCCTTTTATAGCTGACTATGCGGTATGTGTTTTGCTCATCGTCAGATATAAAGGCAACAGTAGTATAAGTCATAAATCGATTGAGAGAAAACAAATCCGTAAAAACACATAAGCCGTACGATGACATATAGTTTTGTTAACTTCTATGTCATTTTGTCTCTGGTGGAGTGTTGTCATTGGCAATCAAACCACATCTTTATATTATTTGTATATTTTAAGAGTAATGTAGACAAAGATTTTATCAATCAACTTAACTACAGGCTAACCGGATAATCGGTCAAAAGATTATCCAACTAACCGGTGAGGCAAAACTGTTTACTTTGCCAAAACTAATTTATATATATATATTTAAGATAGATTAGATTAGAGATAACTGTATTCTATGTGAAGCTGTGCAGACGTCCATCGGTAGTTTTACTGTCGCAAATTGAGTTTCCCTAAAAACACGTAGTGGAGATAGTTGTCTCATTGGCAATCATACCTCATCTCCTTATTTTTACTTTGGTGGATAGTTCCCATTTGCAATCATACCACATCTCCTTATTTTTACTTTGGCGGATAGTTCTCATTGGCAATCATACTACATCTCCTTATATTTACTTTGGCGGATAGTTCTCATTAGCTATCATACCACATCTCCTTGTTTTTACTTTAGCAGATAGCTCTCATTGACAATTATACCAAAGCTCCTTATTTTTACTTGGCTGATAGTTGTCTCATTGGCAATCATACCACATCTCCTTATTTTTACTCTGGCGAATATTTCTCATTGGCTATCATACCACGTCTCCTTATTTTTACTTTGGAAGATTGTTGTCTCATTGGCAATTATACCACATCTCCTTATTTTTACTATGGCAGATCTTCTTATTTTTACTTTTACGGATAGTTCTCATTGGCAGTTATACCACATCTCCTTATTTTTACTTTGGAAAATAGTTGTCTCATTGGCAATTATACCACATCTCCTAACTTTTACTTGGCGGATAGTTGTCTCATTGGCAATCATACCACATCTCCTTATTTTTACTCTGGTGGATAGTTCTCATTGGCAATCATACCACATTTCCTTATTTTTGCTTTTGTGGTGAGTTCTCATTGGCAATCATACCACATCTCCCTATTTTTACTTTGGCGGATAGTTCTCATTTAGTAGGGTGCCCAGTCAGCAAATTTGATCGATTTGGGTTAACGGAATAACACATGGCTGTATTTCATATCATTGGAAAGAGAAGAACAAGACTCATCGAAATATTGATGTCGTCGTTGTCTACAGTGGTCATGATTTTCTTAAATTTGGGTCAAAGGTCAAATCTAAAATTTCAAGGAAAACGCAGAGTCAAGTTTAGACAACTGGCCGCCCCTACATATATGCATTTATAGCAAAATAAATTCGAATAATTCAAAGGATTATAACTATAGTTTCTATATTAAGGACTTATTTGATATTTATGCTGCCAAATATGATTCCAGATTAACATTTGTACTTATAGGGTGCACATTCACAATTTTCATTCAGCTGTTAAATAACAATGACCTTGACCTATTAAAATTTTCAAATTCGGAATTTTTACATAAAATTCGATACAAGTGATCTCTAGAGATGTTTTTTAGCTATTAACATTTACAAGTTGCCCTGCCAACATGTTATTTTTCCATCTTTTGATAGAAGGTGTTTGTAATGATTTTCTGGGTAAATATCCAATTTTCTTTTGGTAAGTGGTGAAGCACATAAAATTGTATTTAGTTCCAAAACTGGTGTAATACTATCGCAGAATGGATTGAATTAGCAGGTCTGAGTATACCATTGCTTTATAGAAATAAGAAAGACTGCAAATGGTGGAAAAGAGGGAGGGTTTCTGTTAAAGTACCGGTATATATGAAAACAAAAAAATATAAAAAATGTTAATCACTCCATCTTACAATCTTATATATGCCTTATTAAGCATAAATTGGCCTACAATTGACATGAAGTTAAAGATTATCTACAAAAAGAGGGTTGTAAACAACATCAATCTAATTAAAATATAGATCTCTGATTTCGTTATCCTCATATGAGCTTATATATACGAGCACGCAAGTTAATCATGTTAATATAGATCAGAATTTTAATCAGATTGAAACAACATAAACAAAATCCGAAGCTAGCAGTAGCTATTACGTTTCATTGTCTACTGTTAAGTTGAAAGCCCACCGACCAGGTTAAGGTTAGAGAGCTAATTTCAGTTATTCTTTTTTAAAATCGCTTTTGAAGCAAGTCGCAGAATGCGAAGGAATACAGCATACAATCTGATGGTGGCGTCGGCAACACTTTTAACTATTTAGATATAAGAAGATGTGGTATGAGTGCCAATGAGACATGACTCTTCATCCAAGTCAAAATTTATAAAAGTAAACCATTATAGGTCAAAGTACGGTCTTCAACACGGAGCCTGGGCTCAAACCGAACAGCAAGCTATAAAGGGCCCCAAAATTACTAGTGTTAAACCATTCAAATGGGAAAAACCAACGATCTAATCTATATAAAAAAAAAACGAGAAACTAGAAACACTTATGAACCACATCAACAAACGACAACTACTGAACTTCAGATTCCTGACTTAGGACAGGTGCAAACAATTTAAACGTTTTAATGGTACCAAACCTTCACCCTTATCTGAAACAATAGTGTAACATCACAACATAGAAAGACACACTATAAAATATCAATTGAAATGGTTTAACTCAATCAAAAGACATATTAACACCAGTGAACATACACTGAACAAATAAATATTTGTACACATTTGTATCTTTATATTTCAGAGGGTAGAGGAATCGGATGATTCATACTTTGTATATAGATACATTGTGTCACGAAGTTCCCGTCTGTCATATAACAGGGGTGATTCTACTATATAGTTTAGGACCGGCCCTAAATTCAGCCGGCGGACCCAAAAAAATTGATGTGAATTTAAATTCCTAATTCAGGAAAAATGAAATAAAAATCGATATTTCCTGATATGTTTCTGTCACCGATTTAGGCAACTATAATTTTTCCTAATTTGTCGTCAAAGCATTTTAAAATCTGGATGAGAATGCTGTCAACGATCGCATTTTATTAACAACGATTTGATTAGTAAACGTTTTAGCAGCAGGATTTAATTGATATAAATGTTACAGGAGTATTTGATCTCATAAAAGCAGATCGCCCTGCAGGTTGATAAAAAAGATGTTTGTCTAAAGCAGACCTAGGCAGAGAGCTAAATTTAAATTTTGATATAACACTGCCAGTTTAATTTAATGGGCGCCGATCTTGTAAACGCAGATTGCCCAGCAGAGCTGATAATATAATGTGAACAGTGATGAACACTTGTTTTGTAAAAGAAATTATTTTATATTTTGTCAGGCTCTCTTTCCTCAAAAGACAAAAGTTTGAGTATTTTGAAAATACATGTGGATGATAGATCATTAGTGAAATAGGATGTCAACATTATGGAACTGTTTCAAAAGTTGTGGAGATGATCCAAATAATATCTAAATACAATGGTTCAATGCTTTATTTAAACTACATTTTAAACAGCAAGCAAAAATCACAAAAATATCTTATCAATTAAGTACTTAAACTTTTATACGTGATTGATTTTCTGAATTCGACAATTGGCCAGTTCAATTTGAAATCCATTTGAATCAATGAAAATTAATAAAGATGACCTGTTGTTGAAAAAGATACCCAATCAAATGGAAGATTTTTTTAGTGGTTTATGTTTATCTGTTATACATGTAAAAGGCCTAGGTAACCATAGCTAAGATGCAAGCCTACAAAAGATAGTGCATCATGTGCAATGATCTTCATGTAACAACTTCCCTGGTCTCAACCCAGTAACCGTCATATGATCTGGTAATCATATATATCATAATCAGTAGCACGTCCAGGATTATTAAAAATGTTTTAACTTCTTATAGCAGTGTACAGGTGAAACTTAATATACATTTTCCATTTTTACAGGAAAATAATGTTATTTCGTCTTAGATTTTATGTATAAAAAATTCCCAATTGGGATGAAAATTCCGAATTTGATGGTCAAGGGACCCATTTGAAAACACTTGGAATCATCCCTGTATAATCATTGTCCTTGACCTCATTTTCATGGTTTAGTGACTGCTAAACAACTGTATAGCTTTTTTTCTTCATGTGAATGTCTCACTGGTGACTTTGAATGTCCCTTATGTATCCTTTGCATCTCTTTTATCGTGAGTTCTAGGATAACTATATTTGGTTACTAATATATGGTATCCTTGCAAGGTCTACTTGTCGGTCATACATGGTTCCCCTGACCTCGGCCTCATTTCATGGATCAGTGAACAAGGTTAAGTTTCAGTTGTCAAGTCCTTATCTCAGGTGATATAAGTAGTGGGTCAAATATATTTGGTGTATGCAATGGTAGCAAAGTGTACATGTCTTTGTGGCAGAGTTCATCTGACCTTACCTCATTTACATGGAACATTGATAATGTTAATTTTATGTAATACTTGTAATATATAAAAATAAGGATATGTGGAAGTAAGCAGTTTTAGGCAACCGTACTGCCTTCAACAATGAGAAAAATCCACCGTATGGTCGGCTATAAAAGGCCCGGATATAAAAAAAGTTGAAACAATTCATTAGAGAAAACCAACAGCCTAATTCATAACAAAACAATTTACCAAAACAAAATTGACAGATATGAACAAACGACAACCACTCAAATGCCTGCTCGATTCAGACTTAGTACAGGCATATAAAGAATGTATAATCCAAGCTTTTCTCTAAGAATTCTGACATAATTCAATCGGTTAGCAAAACATGCTGTACCAGTAGAATCCTTGTTTTTACGGTAATGCTGTTTATGATTATACTTTTCTCAGACTATAAATTGATGACGTCCTTTGAGCATTAGATTTCAGTAAGTGGATGACCGTTTGATTCCAAAAGGAGGGAGGGGAGTAGGATTTTGAACATCAATAACTTGGCTTGGTATGAACTGAAAATAAATGACTTTGCACAAGACCGGATGAAAATGAATACTCTGCAACATGAAATGCAGGATAGTTGAGGATATAAATGTGTACAAAAGTGAAAATAAATTTTCCAGCAGCAAAGCCACGGAAAAAAATAAGCATGCGTAACAACAGATGAAAGCAAATGGTCAATAAGAAAAAAAAAATTTCTGCTGCCAACTTGACACATATAGGTCATTGGCTTCATTGATTTGCTCGGACAAACCTATTGCCAATTCAGCTTTGAAATTATTGCAGTTGTGTCTGCTGGTGTTTGAGTCTGCTGGTGTATAATTTATAGCACGAACAGTGATATATTTTTGTTTTTGTTCACACCGAGGGGGATTTAGGTCGAAAACATCATGCAAGACCATAACATAGACTTAATTGATGTGCCATATTCCAGGTGTGAAACGGAACCGACCGATTTGATTCTTATACTACAATTGTAAAAAAAAATCTATTCAATAAAAAGTTTAAAGTATTGAAAAACAGACACAAAACATATTCCTCCAAAGAAAATAACAATTTAAGAAGTTACCTGGCTATTCCAAACAAATAAATCAACCACACAACAAGCAAAAATGAGAAATGTATTGAGTGACCACTGTCCTTGTTAATGACCTAATAATGTCACAGGATAATCTGTGTTTAATCAATGACAAAATGTTGACTTAATTTGTGTTTTTAATTGCCAATTTTTTCAAAACTACTTTTATTTCACACATGAAATTTGGCACACACATGCACAGTGTCTTATTGCTTTAATCAGAGTAAAAAATATTGTGATGATACACGTAACAATTTTGCTTTCTATAAAAAGGTGGTAAATATCGGGAAAATTTTAGTCTTTCTAAAATGCTGAAATAATTACACTAAACTCACTTAAATACTTTCCGCTTTTGTTATATCGTATATTTAATGTATAAACTATATTAAAAGTACTATTTTAACCACCAACAAAGAGCGTAATAATTTTATTTTTCATGTAAAAGATTCCATGTACATATACATTATCTGGAGGTACCCTGTAAAAACACAAAATTTGGAAAATCTTGACCATGGGCACTTACGACGACAATCATGATTGTAAAATATAATGATTTTTCTATAATTTGCTAAAACAATTAGCCGTGTTATCCGTTGACTTAAACTCGTTAACTAGAAGACTTTTTGGACATTGGGCACCTTACTAATGTGCAATCATACCACATCTCCTTATTTTTACTTTGGTGGATAGTTCTCATTGACAATCATACCACATCTCCTTATTTTTACTTTGGAAGATAGTTGTCATTTTGCAATTATACCACATCTCCTTATTTTTACTTGGCGGATAGTTGTCTCATTGGCAATCATACCACATCTCCTTATTTTTACTCTGGCGAATAGTTCTCATTGGCAATCATACCACATCTCCTTATTTTTACTTTAGAAGATAGTTGTCTCATTGGCAATTATTTTTACTATAGCAGATTTTCTTATTCTTACTTTGGCGGATAGTTCTCATTGGCAATCATACCACATCTCCTTATTTTTACTCTGGCGAATAGTTCTCATTGGCAATCATACCACATCTCTTTATTTTTACTGTAGCAGATCTTCTTATTTTTACTTTGGCGGATAGTTCTCATTGGCATTCATACCACATCTCCTTCTTTTTACTTTAGAAGATAGTTGTCTCATTGGCAATTCCTACATCTCCTTATTTTTACTTGGCGGATAGATGTCTCATTGGCAATCATACCACATCTCCTTATTTTTACTCTGGTGAATAGTTCTCTTTGGCAATCATACAACATCTCCTTTTTTTACTATAGCAGATCTTCTTATTTTTACTTTGGCGGATAGTTCTCATTGGCAATCATACCACATCTCCTTGTTTTTACTCTGGCTAATAGTTCTCATTGGCAATCATACCACATCTCTTTATTTTTACTATAACAGATCTTTATATTTTTACTTATATGATTGCCCATGAGAACTATCCACCAAAGTAAAAATATGAAGATCTGTTATAGTAAAAATAAAGAGATGTGGTATGATTGCCAATGAGAACTATTCGCCAGAGTAAAAAATATGATGAACAAAAAAAATAAGTTTTGGTAAGTGTATTGCTGTAAATATTTTTTTTGTTCATCGTTTCAAAATAAAGTGAGATTCTGACAATATTTGTTTGTGTTGAATAAATCTTAATCATGTTTTGGTTAGTGTATTTCTATATAAAAAAAATCATTGTTTCTAAATAAAGTGAGATTCTGACAACGTTTGTTTTTGTGTTGAATAAATCTTAATCATCTTTTGGTTAGTGTATTGCTATAAATTTATGTTTTCATTGTTTCAAAATAAAGTGAGATCAAAGTGGCCAAGTTGTTAAAATCCATTATCATTCGTTTTTTTCTTTTAAAATCTTCAATGTTTTACTCATACCAAGCTAAATGCGTGCAGTATTTACATCAAAGCAAGTTAAAACAACAATCATGATTTTCAAACACACAACAATAATATCAAATTTAGCTGTGTATAAATACCAATTAGCAGTAATCATACATTTGTACATAATTAACATTTAATAATTAATCATCAAATTGATGAAAAAAAACAATTTTTATTCAGGAAAATATATTTTTTTTTGGTATATACATATAAAATCAAAGTGCTGGATAGCACCTGTGGAAAGTTTGCAACGGTAGATGTGTATTATTTCAAATAGGTTGTAGATGTGTAGATTGTGTGGTTAACGTTTTTTTCTTACTTTTAAAAAAAATTACTTAATACAAAAAAAATTGTAACAGGATGCTGTTAGGAAGTCTCCCAAACAAAGCTCCCATAATGAGTCATTCCCATGGTCGCCTGACATTGGGCAAAGTCCAGTACAAATTGGTATGGCCAAGTAACGCCTAGGGATTAACCCTGTATGTCATTCAAATCTTCTTGAAATCATGAACAGGAATATATATATATATGGTTTAGGCGTGGGGATCTCAACCGTTTACAAGTTTTCAAACAGGAAAGGGGTGGGAGTGACCCCAGGTAACTCGCCTTTTATTTCATTTGATTTGTTTAATTGTCCCGTACAAGAATATATATGGTTTTGGGTGGGGATCTCGACCGTTTACAAGTTTTCATAAAGAAGGGGGTGGGGGTGACCCCCGTGGACTTCCCCATTATTTCATTTGGTTTGTTTTATTGTCCCATACAAGAATATATATGGTTTTGGGGTTGGGATCTCGACCGTTAACAAGTTCTCAAACAGGAGGGGGTAGAGAGTCTCCCCCCAGAGACTTCCCCTGTATTTCATTTGATTTGTTTTATTGTCCCACAAAAGAATATATATGGTTTCTGGGTGGGGATCTCCACCATTTACAAGTTCTCAAACAGGAGGGGGTGGGGTGACCCAGAAGGACTCCCACTATATTTCATTTAATTTGTATTATTGTCCCATACATGAATATATATCGTTTAGGGGTGGGGATCTAGACCGTTTACAAGTTCTCAAACAGAAGGGGGTGAGGTGACCCCAGGGACTCAATCTATATTTCATTTGATTTGTTTTATTGTCCTGTGATCATTACTGAAGACCGCGTGTGTCTATCACTTACTGTTTTTAAGTTATAGCCATTTGAAAATTAAAAAAAAATAAATCCCATAGGGTTCTATAGTAAAACCCTTCCTTCTGTAGGCCCTCAAAATACCCCTAAATAGACCCCAAGAAGAAAAATAATAAGAACTGAGCAAAAACTTTGTTTGGGAGACTTAATAACAAAAAGTATAGATACGAATTTTGTTATAGTCCGATTTTGTGAGGCCGATTATGTAATAGGCCGAGGTTGTTATAGTCCGAGTGTGTTGTGGGCCGAGATGAGATACCAGGATACTTTCGATACACTCGTGCTTTTACGTCTTTTATAAACATTTGTAAAAATCGTAGTAAAAATAGCGTCGCAAAATGTGCATTCATGAAATATTTTAAACACAGTATTTATTTTCTCTTCAACAGGAGGGGGTAGAGAGTCTCCCCCAGAGACTTCCCCTGTATTTCATTTGATTTGTTTTATTGTCCCACACAAGAATATATATGGTTTCTGGGTGGGGATCTCCACCATTTACAAGTTCTCAAACAGGAGGGGGTGGGGTGACCCAGAAGGACTCCCACTATATTTCATTTAATTTGTATTATTGTCCCATACATGAATATATAACGTTTATGGGTGGGGATCTAGACCGTTTACAAGTTCTCAAACAGAAGGGGGTGATGTGACCCAAGGGACTCAATCTATATTTCATTTGATTAGTTTTATTGTCCTGTGATCATTACTGAAGACCGCGTGTGTCTATCACTTACTGTTTTCAAGTTATAGCCATTTGAAAATTAAAAAAAAAATAAATCCCATACGGTTCTATAGTAAAACCCTTCCTTCTGTAGGCCCTCAAAATACCCCTAAATAGACCCCAAGAAGAAAAATAATAAGAACTGAGCAAAAACTTTGTTTGAGAGACTTAATAACAAAAAGTATAGATACGAATTTTGTTATAGTCCGATTTTGTGAGGCCGATTATGTAATAGGCCGAGGTTGTTATAGTCCGAGTGTGTTGTGGGCCGAGATGAGATACCAGGATACTTTCGATACACTCGTGCTTTTACGTCTTTTATAAACATTTGTAAAAATCGTAGTAAAAATAGCGTCGCAAAATGTGCATTCATGAAATATTTTAAACACAGTATTTATTTTCTCTTCAACTGGAGGAGGGGAGGAAACCCCTGAAACTGGGATTGTTGTATTCCCGTCGGGAGGCACACATATATGGATCTCACGCATGTCTGGGGAATACCGATAAACAATAACGTAGAAACTGTTTGATGTGTATTGATTTTATTTTCTGCGCAGCGCAGATCCGTGAAGTAGTGTTTGTGATAGCCATTTTCACTAGAGGCTGTCAAGAGCCTGTGTCGCTCACCTGACTCTACTGTGGTTTTAGAAATCATGTAAAGATATATAAAAATCATAACAGATACCCAAATAATGATTGAGGCCAAATTTGGTTAAATATTGGCTCGTTATTTAATAAAATATCCTGGTGGCCATCTTGAACAGTAAATCGGCAACAAAGTAGCAACAATTGGTCAGCATTTCATAAGGAACATTCATGCCAAGTTCATTCCATTCAGTGGTACTCTTAAAGAAGACATTTGTATGTATTTCCCTTAGGGTCCTATGTTAAACTAAGTCCCCCCCCTGGCGGCCATCTTGGATTATGGATCGGCTGCAAAGAAACAACACTTGGAACATTCATGCCATGTTTGGTTCCATTCCATTCAGTGGTTCTCTAAAAGAAGACATTTGTATGTATTTCCCATAGGGTCCTATGTTAAACTAAGTCCCCCTGCTGGTGGCCATCTTGGATGATGGCTTGACTGCAAAGTAACAACACTTGATCAACACCTCATAAGGAACATTCATGTCATGTTTGCTTCGATTCCATTCAGTGGTTCTCTAAAAGAAGACATTTGTATGTATTTCCCATAGGGTCCTATGTTAAACTAAGTCACCCGCTAGCGGCCATCTTGGATGATGGACCAACTGCAAAGTAACAACATTTGGTCACCACCTTATAAGGAACATTCATGCCATGTTTGGTTTCATTCCATTCAGTGGTTCTCTAAAAGAAGACATTTGTATGTATTTCCCATAGGGTCCTATGTTAAAATAAGTCGCCCACTGGCGGCCATCTTGGATGATGGATCGGCTGCAAAGTAACAACACTTGGTCAGCACCTCAAAAGGAACATTCATGCCATGTTTGGTTTCATTCCATTCACTGGTTCTCTAAAAGAAGACATTTGTATGTATTTCCCTTAGGGTCCTATGTTAAACTAAGCCCCCCCCCCCCCCTGGCGGCCATCTTGGATTATGGACTGACTGCAAAATAACAACACTTGGTCAGCACCTCATAAGGAACATTCATGCCATGTTTGGTTTCATTCCATTCAGTGGTTCTCTAAAAGAAGTCATTTGTATGCATTTCCCATAGTGTCCTATGCTAAACTAAGTCCCCTGCTGGCAGCCATCTTGGATGATGGATCGGCTACAAAGTAACAACACTTGGTCAGCACCTCATAAGGAACATGCATGCCATGTTTGGTTTCATTCCATTCAGTGGTTCTCTAGAAGAAGTTCAAAATGTAAAAAGTTAACGACGACGACGGACGACGGACGCCAAGTGATGAGAAAAGTGATGAGAAAAGCTCACTTGGCCCTTCGGGCCAGGTGAGCTAACTACAGGCTCTCAAGAGCCTGTGTCGCTCACCTGTATTTACTGATGCTTTGGAAATCATGTAAAATAAGGTTAAAATCATAATTAATAGTATTAGATATTAGATATTATAATGATATCTAAGATAATAACAAAAAACTGCAAAATGTTTGTAAAATTACTAACTCAGGGGCAGCAACCCAACAACCTGTTGTCAGATTCGTCTGAAAATTTCAGGGCAAATAAATCTGAATCTGATGAACATTTTTGCCACCTGTCAGATTTGCTCTAAATGCTTTAGTTTCAGAGATATAAACCAAAAACTGCATTTTACCCCTATGTTCTATTTTTAACCAAGTCGGCCATGATGGTTGGAAGGCGGGGTCATCAGACAAAATTTTTAAACTAGATACCCTAATAATGATTATGGCCAAGTATGGTTAAATTTGTCTCTGTAGTTTCAGAGAAGAAGATTTTTGTAAAGGATTACAAAAATTTACGAAAAATTGTTAAAAATTGACTATTAAGGGCAATAACTCCTAAAGGGGTCGACTGACAATTTTGGTCATGACAACTTATTTGTAGATCTTACTTTGCTGAACATTATTGCTGTATACAGTTTATCTCTATCTATAATAATATTCAAGATAATAACCAAAAACTGCAAAATTGCCTTAAAATTGCCAATTCAGGGGCAGCAACCCAACAACAGGTTGTCAGATTTGTCTTTAAATTTTAGAGCAGATAGATTTTGACCTGATAATCAGTTTTACACTTGTCAAATTTACTCTAAATGCTTTGGTTTCAGAGATATAAGCCAAAATCTACATTTTACCCTATGTTCTATTTTTAGCCATGGCGGCCATCTTGATTGGTTGGCGGGGTCATCGGACACATTTTTTAAACTAGATACCCTAATGATGATTGTGGCCAAGTTTGGAATAATTTGGAACAGTGGTTTCAGAGGAGAAGATTTTTGTAAAAAGCTAACGACGACGGACGCCAAGTGATGAGAAAAGCTCACTTGGCCCTTCGGGCCAGGTGAGCTAAAAATGAAGTTGAGTTCATTTGAATTATCGATGAACATTCAGTCCATTTTTATTCAAGCTGTAAGCTAATCAAAATCAAAATTTCAAAAGCATCTTCCTAGAATTAGTATTCAAACACTAGTACTACATTGTATCTAGGAGTAGAACACACATCCTATAGTAAGATAGTCTGTCCAACTTCCGGTTTGAGGTCGATGCCTTAGGAAAGTTTATTGCTATAGCAAGCTATAGCAAACTTTCCAAAAACTAATAATTCAACTTGAATTTGAATAAAAATTGGGTGCGAACGTGTAGGGTGCGAACAGACCTAAGGGGCGAACGTGTAGGGTGCGAACGCAGGGGTTAAAAAATCCATTAGCCAGACGCCCGGGACTACAGTATTTACGCCACGGGCAATCAAAACTTGTAACCTAATATGCCGACGGACTAGCAACAAAAAATTCTTGGAGTTTCCAAAATAAAAAGCGGAAAATCTCTTCATCACTATTCTATCTTAGCCAATCAGATTCAATTAAGTCATCCTGGATTCCTAGAATTTTAATAACTCGAATGATTCAGCGCCCTCTATGGGTCAGTGTCCTCTCGAGAAAGCGATCGATAGTGAGTCGAGTATAACGACTGGATTAGTCAGGTTAGAATTTTAACTGATTCTGTACATGTTTTAAAAATAATACAACTAACTCTTGGTGGACATTGCTTATTCCGAGATTTTCAATTAACGGTACTGGGGGCGGTATGATGCATTTATCGATATTGACCTGTCTTGTCGGACAGCTGTTGAGCACGAAACAATGCAACAAAATATTTCTAAATATTTTAGTACGGGCACCCCAGGAACTTTGTCAGTTTCAAAACGACAAACGGTAGATGAAGAGGGTAATGAGGCTGAAAATGCATCCCCAAAAAAATGCCAAATACGCCCTGGAAAAGCAGAAAAGAACATTTAAAGTGTCATGGACAGAAAGATTTCCCTGGTCAAGGTCGTCTGTTGCTGATGATAAACCAGAGACGATGTTTTGTGAATATTGCCGTTATTTTTTCCGATCACGCTAATAAAGTTTGCTTTGTATGTGGGAACAACAAATATATCTGAATTGAACCACTGGTTTCACATGACAGTACCAATGAACATGTTTTCTGTGGCCGAAAATATTGAACAACCCATAGTACAACAGTAATCCAAAGAGATGTCTAAAGATCCTTGTCATAATTAAAAACCATTTGTTCAGAGAACAATGGAAGGTCTTTCCACCCATAAAGATCTGTTTTGATATAAAAATATTAAAATTCGGTTTAAAATGTCATTTCCAGCGTCAAATGATGGCTTATTGTACACTGATTCCAAAAATATATGGTTTCTATATATTCTTTTTAAATAAGGGAGATAATTTGTTACTTCCGGTTTGAAAAATGTTATTTCCGGTATAATTTGAATGTTTACTTGACACTGATTCCAAAAATATATGGTTCTATATACTTTTATATTAAATAAGTAGAAAAAATACCTATTTCCGGTTTACACAAGGTCACTTCCGGTTGGATTTTTCAAGGTCAAATGGCTTGCAACCTAATGCAAAAAGTCCAATGGCTTTATCATGTATACATATGAGGTAAAAGCAAAGGTCAAAATCTAGAACGTCAAATTTACCTATGACCTTGAGCTCAATTTCAAGGTCATAAACCAAAGACCTCAAATCAAAAGACCCTAGGTCTTAGTTATATACGGTAAATGAGTTATATCACCATGCGCGTATTTTTAAATACAAGAGGGGAGAAAACTCTAATTTAATGTTAGCGCTCCCTTTAAACCAAAATGTATGTGTTACGAAATGTCGCAACTAACAATTTAGTAATAATATGTTGTCGATAACTTATACTGTTTTTGAAAAGAGGTGAAAATAAGCCAAAATCAAAATTTAGAATATGACCTTGACCTTTGACCTTGACCAAATTTTCTCTTTTTTGGACCAAGGACCTCAAATAAAAAGACCCTAGGTCTCTATCACTTATGGTTTACCAGTTAGAAATGCATATCACTTATATCAAATGCATAAGGGGAAATAACTCTCATATGGAGTCTCCGGAATGCTTCGGTGAAAACCAAACTCAACATCCTGAAGATATAGCGAGCAATTTGGTAAAATAAATTTGTCGTAATCTTTTACGGTTGCGAAGGAGTAGTGGCCACAAGAAAAACAGTGTTTGGGGAGATAACTCTTACAACGTAAAGTATTCGGTTAAGCGGTTGTCAGTTTCAAAAGCGTATAAACTGTTCGATATCATATACCAAATATATAAGAGACATCTTATGAAACAACAATACTACGCAAGAAAAAAATTAGGCGGAAGAAAAAAAAAAAATAATAATAATAATAATCAGAACAAAAGCAATAGGTCTTTCCACGGAAAAGTGGAAAGACATAATTAAAAACATATTGTTCAGAGAACAATTGAAGGTCTTTCCACTTCTTATGATTCATTTTGATATGAAAATATTAAAATATGGTTTAAAATGTCATTTCGAGTGTCAAATGATACCTTAATGTACGCTGATTCCAAAAATATATGTTTTCTATACAATTTTGTTTGAAATAAGAGAGATAATTTGTTACTTCCGGTCTGAAAAATGTCACTTCCGGTATTATTTGATAGTTTACTTGACATTGATTCCAAAAATATATGGTTCTATATACTTTTACATCAAATAAGTTCAAAAAAAGCTACTTCCGGTTTTCACAAGGTTATTTCCGTTTGATTTTCAAGGTCATGTAAATTGCAACCTGATGAAAAAAGTCCCATGGTTTTATAGTGTTTAAATATGAAGTTAAAGCAAAGGTCAAAATCTAGAACGTCAAATTCAACTTTGACCTTGAGCTCAATTTCAAGGTCATAATACAAGGACCTAAAATCAAATTACCCTAGGTCTTTATTATACTTGGTAAATGAGTTATACCACCATACATGTAATTTTAAATATAAAAAGGGAGAAAACTCCCATTTATGGTCAACGTACCCTCGCAATCAAAATTTACGTGTTACGAAATGTCGCAACTAACAATTTAGTAAAAATAATTATCTTATACGGTTTTTGAAAATAAGTGAAAATAAGCCAGAATCAAAATTGAGAATATGACCTTGACCTTTGACTTTGACCTAATTTTCATTTTTTTGGACCAAGGACCTCAAATCAAGAGACCCTAGGTCTCTATGACTTATGGTTTACCAGTTAGAAATGCATTTCACTTATATCAAATGCATAAGGGGAAATAACTCTCATATGGAGTCTCCGTATAGCTTCGGTGCAAATAGTCAGCCTAATCCTGAAGATGTAACGAGCATTTTGGTAAAATAAATTTGTCATAATCTTGTACGGTTGCGAAGTAGTTTGGCCACAAGAAAAACAGTGTTTGGGGAGATAACTCTTACAACGTAAAATGTTCGGTTAAATAGTGTCAGTTTTAAAAGCGTATAAACTGTTCGATAGCATATACCAAATATCTAAGCGACATCTGGTGAAACAACAATACTACGCAAGAAAAAAATTAGGCGGAAGAAAAAAAAAATAATAATCAGAACAAAAGCAATAGGTCTTTCCACTGAAAAGTAGAAAGACCTAATAATAATCAGAACAAAAGCAATAGGTCTTTTCACGGAAAAGTGGAAAGACCTAATTAATAAAACAAACATATATTTGATTTATTTTATTAAATACCGTGTATAATGCCGCTTTCAAAACAAGGGACACCCACTCCGTATTATGCAGCAAACTCTGAATTTGTAAGGTATACTCGGGCTAGCAGGATGTTTTGATGGGATAGCAGCTCTTTCAACAGGGCTAGAAAAATCCTGCTACCAATAAGTCCTGGGCTAGTGAGCTGTAACAAAATGTTTTAACCCCTGGAACGTGTAGGGTGCGAAAGTGTATTGAGCGCTAACGGACCTGATACCTGGTGGCCTTGGGTTAACTTGTATATTTTGGTTGGGTTGTTGTCTCTTTGACACATTCTCCGTTTCCATTCTTTATTCTATACATGTAGCTGTCAAATATACTTTTGTAAAAGAGACAAAAGACCAAGTTTTGGAATATGTAACTTCTTTCTGAAAAACGGGTTAATCATACAAAAATGTACAATACCCAGCTGATATCTGAAATTACAACATTTGTATCAAGGCTGCATGTAGGTGAAAAAGTAAACTTGTGACAGGCAAGGCTTTCGTGCTCATACCGTAAAAAAACACACGCCATAAAATTCCTTAAAACTGTTCCTTTATTTTTTGTAACAGCGGTATAATAGCTTATTGTAGAATAACATCTTTCCAAATTAAAAAAAAGCTCCATATTATGATCTATGCCAGGAAGTTACCATAATGCCATAGAAAGACATCTATAGCCGCTGCTTATTTTTGCATTATAGTATTCAGATATACATACATTGAACAACTCGATTAATAACCATTTGGTATATATATGCACTCTCCGCTTGGGGTTGAATCCAAAAGTTAACAAAGTTCAAAATTATTTAATTTATAAAACAAAGCACATAGCATATCACATTTCTGACTAATTCATGAGATATTTTCCTAAGTTAAATGTGCAATTGTGCCTATATCACTCTAAATCTTTGCGAAAGACGAAGAGTTAGCACTAATATTCTTTATTCAAGTGCCACTGATGAGTCTTGTATAGACGAAACGCCCGTTTGGCGTAGAAAATATTATAAGCATGGTACCTTTGATAAGTATTTACTTTAGGCCTAACAGTGCCATATTCTGTGAGATGTCGATAATTTGCAAGTATATTTCATTTGTCTACATGATTTATTTTCTTATGCTTGATATGTTCAGTACAGTATACATTTTGTCTAATATCTACAGTATATCCTGTTTTATTTTAGAAAATGAACAATGTCGCTCTCATGAAAGAAATTTAAGCGTGCGTGACTTTGCAACACATAGACTCTTATAAATAAGTATCACATAACTCTTTCAAATCCTGCAATCAAAATACCGGGACCCTTCCTCATGCAGTGTACAACTAAGTTCGGGTACATGTATGCTTTGTTTATTAAATGCAAAGTAAACCGGAAAATTCTGTTTCAAAAAAAGACGACATGAACATTTATATATAAGACCGTTTATATACATATAATTTTTAAGAAATTAGAGAAACATAATCTATTTGTAACTCGAAACTCGACCTTCGTAACTCGCAACTTGACCTTTGTAACTCGCAACTCGACTTTCGTAACTCGCAACTTGACCTTCTTAACTCGCAACTCGACCTTCGTAACTCGCAACTCGACCTTTGTAACTTGCAACTCGACTTTCGTAACTCACAACTCGACCTTATTAACTCGCAACTCGACCTTCGTAACTCGCAACTCGACCTTCGTAACTCGCCACTCGACTTTCGTAACTCGCAACTCGACTTTCGTAACTTGCACCTCGACTTTTGTAACTCGCAATTTGCAACTCGACGATAAGAACCCCTCTCCAGGAGGATAGTTGTCCTGGTAGCAACTATAAACAAATCGAGCTGCTCGTCCCTGTACCTGCTCTATGTCACGTACGATGGTAATTTGGTGAGGATCGATCCCATACCGGGGAAGCATATTGCAGAGTTGGTCTTACTAACGTGGAGTAAGCTGTGGCTTTTGTTGCTGGAGTACACCTTCCCAGGGTTGTCAATGATATTATATTTCACTGGACCACCTGGGACCAACATTTTCAACTTGCACGTTTTATTTTAACATACTTCTTTGTGTATTCACAATATATTGTATATGCATCTTTGAGTAAAATTGACAAAAACCGTCTATTTTTACCATTTCCTTTCACAATCGTAACAGGAAACATACTTTGACAGGTGGCGGGAAACTAATATCTAATACGCATAATATACAACTCGTTTCAGGACTTGTTTCCGGAAATTTTTATGATAAAATTACAAGTCAGACAGCTGGGACTATTATAATAGTCCTAGCAGACAGGTTGCAGTCGTACCGGTTTGATCCAGGGGTACGTAGAGGACGTACGCTGCACTTTGATCATCAAAACAGTTTCTCATTGTTTCTCGCGATTTATATGATTTTTTTAACAAAAAATCGTTAAAAAAAGTTCCGCTCTTAATAGAGGGTAGTAATGCCCTTTACTGTCAGGCGTCAAACGGTCATTTTCGGCTACCGCTATCGTCAACTTGGCAAAAATTTTACCGTGATTCGTCAAGATATCGTCAGAGGTCTCAAATAATTATCGTTAAAGCGTCATTTTTGGAAAAAAATTAGCGTGATGCGTCAAAGTCAGTCGATTTTTTTATCGTCTAAAAGAAAGTTAACAATTTATCCAAAAATTACCGTTAACGTCATTTGGCAAGAATTTTTACCGTTATTCGTCACGAAGGTACCCCCATTACTACCTTCTTAATACACCTTATCGCTTTTTGTCCGTCATTACTGGACATCATATTCCCGTAAAAATTTGGACGTGACAATAGAAAATGTCTGACGCCACAAAGGTAACGTGATTGTTGTATGACGTCAATAGTTCAAGTCAGTGGCGGATCCAGGAAAGGGGGGGGGGGTCCGGCCCGGGGGTTGGAACCCCCTTTTTTTGACGATCAATGCATTTGAATGGGGACATATAGTTGGAACATCCCCCCTTTTTATCCTGGGTTGGGAACCCCCCTTTTAAAAATGGCTCAGTGGATCAGCACCTGCAAGTGTCGCAGATTCCTAAATAGCGATAGGGTCTATTTCCGCTCGTCGGTAGTATATAGATTCCGTTTTCTGAAATAACGCCGCCCCCTCTTTTGAAAAATCCTTCTGTATATTGACTGCTTCATAGTCTTATATGGTAAACAAAAAGGCTGCATAGAAACAATTTTCCTTTTACAATTCGTAATGGGACATTCCGTTGAATATATGAAAAGCCGGGGTGATTATACCTTGTTAAAGACCCCCTAAGAAAAATTTCAGGCACATTTCAATCTCTCACATGACTTGTTTTAAACCCCTCAAATTCCAAATTGTGCCAGCAATTCCTCAATTTTACATATTAAGACAACAAAAAACCCATCAGAAAAAAAAAGGCACACTTCAAAGGTATATTATGAGCCAATCGGGCCTAAGAAATGACTTTTGATATCCTTCAGAAAAAAACATCTACCCCTTTAAAGAAATTAAATTATTATGAATTGTCCAATGTACTAGTACTAAATATGATCATTTGAACAGTTTTCTTGAAAGAAAACGAAAAATGTTGCATTCCAAAAAATTACTTGCTTTGCAGTATGAATATCACATAGACAAAATGAAGAAAAAATTCTGACATTTGGTTGTCAATCGGCAATACCTATAAATACAAATAAATTATCAGTGACCGACCGCTGGCGATAATAAACTAGCAATTGACAGTAAATCGTCAAAATAAATGTTGTTTGTAGTAAATTTATGAAAGTATAACACAGAAAAACACAAAAAATTAATTGCAATTCAAAGAAAACCAAAAAATAAGGGATTTTGACATAAGGGAAAGGGGGGAAAATGTCCTGTCTATAAGTTCAATGACACTCGGTAAGGCGCCTGCAACTAATAACAGTACTCTAGATAGATGCTGATTTTCTCTTTACTAAGCATACTATGTCATTTCAATATTGTTTACTTTTTTTAATGATTTTTAATAAACAATGTTAACTATACCTCAGAAAAAGACGAATGATTTGTGCCGAAATTTTAACTTGTTGTTTTAGTGTAGGTGTTGTCATGCAGAGAAAATAAATCAATAAAAGAGAGGCTAAAGATACCAGAAGGACATTCAAACTCATAAGTCAAAAACAAACTGACAACGCCATGGCTAAAAAAGAAAAAGACCAACAGACAAATAATAGTACACAAAACACAACATAGAAAGCTAAAAACTGAGCAACACGAACCCAACCAAAAACTAAGGTTGATCTCAGGTGCTCCGGAAGGGTAGGCAGATCCTTCTCCACATGTGTCACCCGTCGTGTTGCTCATGTTAGTACAAATCCTGTAATAAGTCTAATTCGGTAGGTCACATTCAGGAAAATGATTTATGTCTAGGCCACCTGTGTGGATCATTCAAATTGTATAATCAATGGTACATTTGCGTGTACAATGAATAAGGAAGTTATGTAAGTTTCACCTTTGTTAGCTACCTATTGAAACAGCACTGATAGTTATGGGGCGATAAACAAAGACGATTGAAAAACCTGTAAGACTTGTTTATAAGATTATTTTAAACTAGTAAATAAGTGCATCTTACAAGGCTTAGCAAGTTTGTGTTATGAAGTCCAGCTTTTCTATTTGGTTTACTATGAATTGAATTATATCACTAGGTAAAATAGTTATTTGAAAAGTTGTCTTCTTATATATTTCAGAATGAGGTCCTCAAATAGGGCATATATACGTGTAATATATGATGTCTTTCACCAGTGGCAGACCCAGGACTTTCATAAAGGGAGGAAGATACAGAGGAGTAGATTAAAAAAGCAGGCGGTCAAAAATTCAAAGAAAAAAGAACTAAAAACACATATTTCAACATAAGATGCATCCCTGATACGCCCATTTTCACGAAAATCTACAATATTATTTTCTTCTCATAAAGGTCATTTAATGTAAGATATAGATTTTACGATGCTTATATTACTGTCTGAATAATAAAAAGTAAACTAACATAAATGTCGAACTCCATGGAAAATTCAAATCAGAAAGTCCCTTATCAAATGGCGAAATCAAATTTTAAACTCAAACACATCAAACGAATTGAAAACAACTGTCATATTGTAATATAATATATTTAATAGAACTAACTAAAATTACCTTTAAAAATAGTCCTCTTGGTTAAAAAGAATTTCCATTTTCGTTTCATATATAAATATTAGACCGTTGGTTCTCCCGTTTGAATGGTTTTACACTAGTAATTTTTGGGGCCCTTTATAGCTTGCTGTTCGGTGTGAGCCAAGGCTCCGTGTTGAAGACCGTACTTTGACCTATAATGGTTTACTTTTATAAATTTTGACTTGGATGGAGAGTTGTCTCATTGGCACTCATACCACATCTTCTTATATCTAATTACCGATTGTTGACAAGTCATTTCTACATACGAGTATCTAGTATGTAATACAATACCCTTCAATGAAAAAATGATCAAATTTAATAGAGTTTAGTACAGAAACGTATTAGCGCCATGCAAACTTTTTTTATGTTTCTTCCTATGTTAGCGTTATAACGTGAACCTTTTGGAAATAACGCAAACATTTGAGTAATCTTATTTCTTATTTAAATTTATAGGAAAGCAGTTGTTAGAAATGGAGGAAGCTGCATGCCTTAATTTTTATCTCTCTATTCACTTATTGGAAAGTGAAAGGCTGGAGTGTTAAGCACATAATCATGGCATTATAATGAGAGAACAAAGAAAATTGGGTAAATAGAAGTTATGTCGAAAAAAAAAATTAAAAACCAAACTGTTAATGAGTTGATTGGGTCCTTCATTTCTGTATTCTTTAATTTTTTTTATGTCATTTTCTCTATTATTTACATGTTTGGCCAATTATTCTCTTTTCTTTATATTTTAGCAACCCATTATTCTCTATTCTATATATTTTAGCAACCCATTATTCTTAAAACTCTTTATATTTTAGCAACCCATTATTCTCTATTCTATATATTTTAGCAACCCATTATTCTCTATTCTATATATTTTAGCAACCCATTATTCTCTATTATTTATATTTTAGCAACCTATTATTCTCTATTCTTTATATCTTAGCAACCCTTTATTCTCTATTCTTTATTTTTTGCCCTATTTTTCTCTTTTCTTTATTTTTTTGCCATTTATTCTGCACATTTGACCCATTATTCTATATTCTGTAAACCCCATCAAGACCCTCGTTAATGTAGGCGAATTTATATATTCTTCCAAAGCAAGCGCTCGTATGAGCCTTGAGTAAGATTGGTTAGATCCAAAGCAAGCGCTTGTATGAGCCTTGAGAAAATTGGTTAGAAACAAAACACGCGCTCGTACAAGTCTTGTGAAGATTGGTTAGATCCAAAGCAAACGCTCGTATGAGCCTTGTGAAGATTGGTTAGATCCAAAGCAAGCGCTCGTATGAGCCTTGTGTAAAATTGGTTAGATCCAAAGCAAGCGCTCGTATGAACCTTGAGTAAGATTGGTTAGATCCAAAGTAAGATCTCGTATGAGCCTTGAGTAAGATTGGTTAGATCCAAAGTAAGATCTCGTATGAGCCTTGTTAAGATTGGTTAGATCCAAAGCAATCACTCTTATGAGCCTTGTGTTAGATTGGTTAGATAAAGCGCTCGTATGAACCTTGTGAAGATTAGTTAGATCTAAGGCAAGTGCTCGTATGAGCCTTGTGTAGATTGGTTAGATCCAAAGCAAGCGTTTGTATGAGCCTTGAGAAGATTGGTTAGAAACAAAGCACGCGCTCGTACAAGTCTTGTGAAGATTGGTTAGATCCAAAGCAAACGCTTGTATGAGCCTTGTGAAGATTGGTTAGATCCAAAGCAAGCGCTCGTATGAGCATTGTGTAAGATTAGTTAGATCCAAAGCAAGCGCTTGTATGAGCCTTGAGTAAGATTGGTTAGATCCAAAGTAAGATCTCGTATGAGCCTTGTTAAGATTGGTTAGATCCAAAGCAAGTGCTCGTATGAGCCTTGTGTAGATTGGTTAGATCCAAAGCAATCGCTCGTATGAGCCTTGTGAAGATTTGTTAGATCCAAAGCAAGCGCTCGTATGAGCCTTGTGAAGATTGGTTAGATAAAGCGCTCGTATGAGCCTTGTGAAGATTAGTTAGATCTAAGGCAAGTGCTCGTATGAGCCTTGTGTAGATTGGTTAGATCCAAAGCAAGCGTTTGTATGAGCCTTGAGAAGATTGGTTAGAAACAAAGCACGCGCTCGTACAAGTCTTGTGAAGATTGGTTAGATCCAAAGCAAACGCTTGTATGAGCCTTGTGAAGATTGGTTAGATCCAAAGCAAGCGCTCGTATGAGCATTGTGTAAGATTGGTTAGATCCAAAGCAAGCGCTTGTATGAGCCTTGAGTAAGATTGGTTAGATCCAAAGTAAGATCTCGTATGAGCCTTGTTAAGATTGGTTAGATCCAAAGCAAGTGTTCGTATGAGCCTTGTGTAGATTGGTTAGATCCAAAGCAATCGCTCGTATGAGCCTTGTGAAGATTTGTTAGATCCAAAGCAAGCGCTCGTATGAGCCTTGTGTAGACTGGTTAGATCCAAATCAATCGCTCGTATGAGCCTTGTGAAGATTTGTTAGATCCAAAGCAAGCGCTCGTATGAGCCTTGTGTTAGATTGGTTAGATAAAGCGCTCGTATGAGCCTTGTGTAGATTGGTTAGATCCAAAGCAAGTGCTCGTATGAGCCTTGTGTAGATTGGTTAGATCCAAAGCTAGCGCTCGTATGAGCCTTGTGAAGATTGGTTAGATCCAAAGTAAGCGCTCGTATGAACCTTGTGAAGATTGGTTAGATCCAAAGCAAGCGCTCGTATGAGCCTTGTGAAGATTGGTTAGATCCAAAGCAATCGCTCTTATGAGCCTTGTGTTAGATTGGTTAGATAAAGCGCTCGTATGAGTCTTGTGTAGATTGGTTAGATCCTAAGCAAGTGCTCGTATGAGCCTTGTGAAGATTGGTTAGATCCAAACAAGCTACCCTTTTGAAATCGACCTATAAGATCAAGATTCATTATTATTAATATTATGAATTCTACATTCGAATTGCTACACAGGCATCTTATATAGTTCCTTTGTTAGGATGAAATTAAAGCCCCTGGATTTTTTTTTGTCAAAGATTCTTTTTCATATTCTGAGA
Source organism: Mytilus californianus (assembly GCF_021869535.1). Lineage (NCBI taxonomy): Eukaryota > Metazoa > Mollusca > Bivalvia > Mytilida > Mytilidae > Mytilus > Mytilus californianus. The sequence continues at coordinate 564,938 of NW_026262720.1, forward strand.
TTTATGCCAACAAATATAAACATAAGGAGATATGGTAATATGATTGGTGTAACAGCAATACATAACAAACTGTAAAATTCAGTTGCAATTTGATTAACTCAAAAGATCGATACAAAGCAGAAAAACAACTAACATAAAAAACACAATAGACACAAAACACCGATATACGAGTAATTGCAGTTACTGAAAACTAGTTTAAAGCCAATTACAACTATAAATAAATCATGTTATCCCAGACTAAAGTATCAATCAGTACACATCCAACAGATTCAGTGTAAAGACGTCATAAACAGTCTTAGAAACGCATGGTCGATCTTGTGCAATACCAAAATATAAGTAGACAGTATCGACAGGATGTGCTTTCTTACACAAAAATTCAATATTTTCTTGTTCTTAATAATTCTTTTTAAAGCCGAAAGATGATATTGTCTATTTGACCTTATCGTTTCACAATTGTATGAATTTTTTTGCTGCGAATCTCTACTTTGCAACTTTCCGTAAATCAAAATTTTCAAAATCATGTCCTTTCCATAGAAAATTGCTCATACCAGATAAGATTGAGAATGGAAATGGGGAATGTGTCAAAGAGACAACAACCCGACCAAAGAGTAAAAAAAACAACCGAAGGCCACCAATGGGTCTTCAACACAGCGAGAAAATCCCGCAGTCGAAGATCTATATTCATGTTAAATTTACGTTTTTCTGATACAAAAATCAAACTTAATTTGTTTAATTTGTGTATATATAATTGAGACACAAGTATTTCAATATTACTATGTATTTTTATGATAATGACTTGGCCTTGTGCTTGGTATTGGTCCTTCTGTTAACTAAATCACACCCACATGTTACTGACAGACAGTCGTGCAAATGCGGATATTTACAAAACTCTGCTTTTCAGATTATATAATAAATATAAAATTTAAATTCATAAATTAGTTTTTGACCTTACAAAATAAAAAAACTTAACAAATAATAAAAATAGAAATGTTATAACGCAAACATAGGAGGAAATAAAAAAAAAAGTTTATGTGGCACTAATACGCTTCCATAGTTTAGTGGTTTTTAAGGGGATTCGTTAACATTTCTAAACATTCTGATGGATACGGGTATAACGCTATATGATCATGCGTAACCAACAATATTGTACAATTTTCGGATTTTTTATCCGGTTTTTTTTTGCCGTTATCCTTTTCCCTTCAGATTTTGGTTTGAGGGGGAAATCTTTTTAGTTTGTCTGTGGACAATATACTTTTTGTCGTTATCCTTTTCCCGTCAGATTTTGGTTTGAGGGGGAGATCTTTTTAGTTTGTCTGTGGACAATATACTTTTTGTCGTTATCCTTTTCCCGTCAGATTTTGGTTTGAGGGGGAAATCTTTTTAGTTTGTCTGTGGACAATTTACTTTTTGTCGTTATCCTTTTCCCGTCAGATTTTGGTTTGAGGGGGAGATCTTTTTAGTTTGTCTGTGGACAATATACTTTTTGTCGTTATCCTTTTCCCTTCAGATTTTGGTTTGAGGGGGAGATCTTTTTAGTTTGTCTGTGGACAATATACTTTTTGTTGTTATCCGTTTCCCTTCAGATTTTGGTTTGAGGGGAAATCTTTTTAGTTTGTCTGTGGACAATATACTTTTTGTCGTTATCCTTTTCCCTTCAGATTTTGGTTTGAGGGGAGATCTTTTTAGTTTGTCTGTGGACAATATACTTTTTGTCGTTATCCCGTTATCCTTTTCCCTTCAGATATTGGTTTGAGGGGGAGATCTTTTTAGTTTGTCTGTGGACAATATACTTTTTGTCGTTATCCTTTTCCCTTCAGATATTGGTTTGAGGGGGAGATCTTTTTAGTTTGTCTGTGGACAATATACTTTTTGTCGTTATCCTTTTCCCTTCAGATTTTGGTTTGAGGGGGAAATCTTTTTAGTTTGTCTGTGGACAATATACTTTTTGTCGTTATCCTTTTCCCTTCAGATTTTGGTTTGAGGGGAGATCTTTTTAGTTTGTCTGTGGACAATATACTTTTTGTCGTTATCCCGTTATCCTTTTCCCTTCAGATATTGGTTTGAGGGGGAGATCTTTTTAGTTTGTCTGTGGACAATATACTTTTTGTCGTTATCCTTTTCCCTTCAGATATTGGTTTGAGGGGGAGATCTTTTTAGTTTGTCTGTGGACAATATACTTTTTGTCGTTGTCCTTTTCACTTCAGATTTTGGTTTGAGGGGGAGATCTTTTTAGTTTGTCTGTGGACAGTATACTTTTTGTCGTTATCGGTTTCCCTTCAGATTTTGGTTTAAGGAAGAAATCTTTTTAGTTTGTCTGTGGACAATATACTTTTTGTCGTTATCCTTTTCCCTTCAGATTTTGGTTTGAGGGGGTAATATTTTTAGTTTGTCTGTGGACAGTATACTTTTTGTCGTTATCCTTTTCCCGTCAGATTTTGGATTGAGGGGGAGATCTTTTTAGTTTGTCTGTGGACAATATACTTTTTGTCGTTATCCGTTTCCCTTCAGATTTTGGTTTGAGGGGGACATCTTTTTAGTTTGTCTGTGGACAATATACTTTTTGTCGTTATCCTTTTCCCTTCAGATTTTGGTTTGAGGGGGAGATCTTTTTAGTTTGTCTGTGGACAGTATACTTTTTGTCGTTATCCGTTTCCCTTCAGATTTTGGTTTGAGGGGGAAATCTTTTTAGTTTGTCTGTGGACAATATACTTTTTGTCGTTATCCTTTTCCCTTCAGATTTTGGTTTGAGGGGGAAATCTTTTTAGTTTGTCTGTGGACAATATACTTTTTGTCGTTATCCTTTTCCCTTCAGATTTTGGTTTGAGTGGGAGATCTTTTTAGTTTGTCTGTGGACAGTATACTTTTTGTCGTTATCCGTTTCCCTTCAGATTTTGGTTTGAGGGGGAAATCTTTTTAGTTTGTCTGTGGACAATATACTTTTTGTCGTTATCCGTTTCCCTTCAGATTTTGGTTTGAGGGGGAAATCTTTTTAGTTTGTCTGTGGACAATATGCTTTTTGTCGTTATCCTTTTCCCGTCAGATTTTGGTTCGAGGGGGAGATCTTTTTAGTTTGTCTGTGGACAATATACTTTTTGTCGTTATCCTTTTCCCGTCAGATTTTGGTTTGAGGGGGACATCTTTTTAGTTTGTCTGTGGACAATATACTTTTTGTCGTTATCCTTTTCCCTTCAGATTTTGGTTTGAGGGGGAGATATTTTTAGTTTGTCTGTGGACAATATACTTTGGTCGTTATCCTTTTCCCTTCAGATTTTGGTTTGAGGGGGAGATCTTTTTAGTTTGTCTGTGGACAATATACTTTTTGTCGTTATCCTTTTCCCTTCAGATTTTGGTTTGAGGGGGAGATCTTTTTAGTTTGTCTGTGGACAATATACTTTTTGTCGTTATCCTTTTCCCTTCAGATTTTGGTTTGAGGGGGAGATCTTTTTAGTTTGTCTGTGGACAATATACTTTTTGTCGTTATCCTTTTCCTTCAGATTTTGGTTTGAGGGGGAAATCTTTTTAGTTTGTCTGTGGACAATATACTTTTTGTCGTGATCCGTTTCCCTTCAGATTTTGGTTTGAGGGGGAGATCTTTTTAGTTTGTCTGTGGACAATATACTTTTTGTCGTTATCCTTTTCCCGTCAGATTTTGGTTTGAGGGGGAAATTTTTTTAGTTTGTCTGTGGACAATATACTTTTTGTCGTTATCCTTTTCCCGTCAGATTTTGGTTTGAGGGGGAAATCTTTTTAGTTTGTCTGTGGACAATATACTTTTTGTCGTTATCCTTTTCCCTTCAGATTTTGGTTTGAGGGGAGATCTTTTTAGTTTGTCTGTGGACAGTATACTTTTTGTCGTTATCCGTTTCCCTTCAGATTTTGGTTTGAGGGGGAAATCTTTTTAGTTTGTCTGTGGGCAATATACTTTTTGTCGTTATCCTTTTCCCTTCAGATTTTGGTTTGAGGGGGAAATCTTTTTAGTTTGTCTGTGGACAATATACTTTTTGTCGTTATCCTTTTCCCTTCAGATTTTGGTTTGAGGGGGAAATCTTTTTAGTTTGTCTGTGGACAATATACTTTTTGTCGTTATCCTTTTCCCTTCAGATTTTGGTTTGAGAGGGAAATCTTTTTAGTTTGTCTGTGGACAATATGCTTTTTGTCGTTATCCTTTTCCCTTCAGATTTTGGTTTGAGGGGGAAATCTTTTTAGTTTGTCTGTGGACAATATACTTTTTGTCGTTATCCTTTTCCCTTCAGATTTTGGTTTGAGGGGGAAATCTTTTTAGTTTGTCTGTGGACAATATACTTTTTGTCGTTATCCGTTTCCCTTCAGATTTTGGTTTGAGGGGGAGATCTTTTTAGTTTGTCTGTGGACAATATACATTTTGTCGTTATCCTTTTCCCTTCAGATTTTGGTTTGAGGGGAGATCTTTTTACGACTGAAAAACATGTCAGACTAATTTTTATAATAAAGTTATTCTTTAAAGAATAACTATGCTATCATCTTACAAAAACTTATATTATGAATTTCAGCTTTTCTATTTTGTTTACTATGCATTTGATTAAATAACTTAGTAACTGAATAAAGACTTATTTGAAAAGTTGCTATACTATCAAATTATCCTAGCAGTAGTCTCCGATAGTAAACGCGTTTTTTTTTCTACACCAAGGAAAAAGAATATGGAGACCACAAAATACGCCCTAACGACCAGATATTGTACTAATGTTCAGTTTTTAAAACTTTTTAATATAATATACAATACACATTTTTATTTATTTACCAACGAGGTCCTCACAGCTGGAGATTATATGCTTGTTACATATGATACCTTTCCCCAGTGTGGGTCCAGGACTTTCAAACGGGGCAATTAAAAGATATGAGGAGACAGGAAGGTCAAAATTTAAAAATGACCAAAGCACAATTTTTGGCAATATGGTGCCACCGGGTCTGCCTATTTTTCCGAATCTACAATCAGAGCAATCAGAGCAAAGACAAATCTTGTTATAATGGTCATTAATATAACACCCACAAAATTATATAGATTAAATTATATGATAATTAAAAATTACTGTCTGAATAAGGAATAAATGTATTTCACAAAACAAAATAAAATGACCTTCAACAGTTAAAATCCGTAAAAACGTCTTCTTCCATTATCGTTTCATATAATTGCACACTAGGTCGATTGTCACACAGTTGAGTAGTTCTACATAAGGGTATCTTGTTTGAATAATTTTTTTACATACGTAATGCTTTATGAATATGCAAATATTTATTGAACCAAGGGGGGAGCGGGATGTACTATCTCCTGTGGTCGGAAAATTATCATTTATCAAGAAAATCGTCAAACAAATTTTCGCCTTGCGCATTTTTTCTTACTAATTTTGACAATTAGGGCCCTTTACTTGTACGCTGGATCCTGTCGTAACCAGGAAATTTACAAAGGGGGTAAACTGCCACTACGGCGACGGTCTACGGTAATCGGTAAAAAAACATGCACGATGGTAATTTCCAGACACAATCGTTCCGGTTCAAATAAAATATTGACGTTGATAACTTGATAGTGTATAATGTTTTTTAAGCGGGTCGGTTTCTTTAGCCCATGGCAACTGGTTTGGTAGATAGGTATACGTCTTCAGTTCTCAAGATTTAAATCTTATTTCATTGAACCTTATTTTTGGAGAAACCTTTCGCTGTGCACAAAAATTAAGATCTGACTTTTTGTAATATGTTTCACACTACCTTCTGCTATTTTATGTATACTATATAGAGTTTATATGTTGTATGCCTATAGTTGTTATGACTTTGACAAATAAAGATTATAGTATGTGTAATCAACGCTATAAAGATCTCTGTGTTATAACCCTCGGACATAGTGTACGCTAACTAAACAGTATAATTGCAAATTGTGCAGAGTCTTATGAACTGAGAAAACCCAAAGGGTTGACTGCGGACAGTGTTTATTCTATTCTTTACTTTGCTTTTGTCGGCTGAGAATTTTGTTCGATGCATACTTTGAATGTATGGCCATAAAAAAAGCTCACTTTGTACACATACCAGCCGTAATTTATGTGGAGGAAATGTAGGCAGTTGCCTCCCATTGCGGGCCAACCCCAAAAAATGAAATAGAAGAAACAATTCATACCAATAAGACAAAAACCAATATATCATTTAATAGTTCTTGTCTTTACACCCGACACTCGTCCTGACAGTCACACCGTAGACCATATATCGTACCCATAACCTCTTAAACATGTTAAGTCGAAACCTAAATGTTATTCAGCATACTTCTAGAAAACTGTCATGATGAAATCGTCTTGATAATTCACACAAATCTCCTGTCATATGACATTTCAGTATAACAAAAATTGAAAAAGACAAACAACTTTCCATGAAACCATGACAGCATAGAATAAAAATTGAGCAACATCAATTAAACTGAAAACTGTTGATAAATTCATATTCTTATTAGTGCCACACGTATCATGAAAACATCCGGTGATAAGTTATATTCGGTGGAAGTCAGTAAGTACCCTGACTATGACAAATAGAACCCGTGGTCAAGAACATATCCGTGGTCAAGAACATATTCGTGGTCAAAAACATACCCATGGTCATGAACATAGCTTTAGTCAAGAACATACCCGTAGTCAAGAACATACCTGTGGCCGATGACATACCCGTAGTCAAGCACATACCTGTGGCCGATGACATACCCGTAGTCAAGAACATACCTGTGTCCGATGACATACCCGTAGTCAAGAACATACCTGTGGCAGAAGACATACCCGTAGTCAAGGACATACCTGTGGCCCATGACATACCCGTAGTCAAGAACATACCTGTGGCAGATGACATACTCGTAGTCAAGAACATACCTGTGGCAGATGACATACCCGTAGTCCAGAACATACTTGTGGCAGACGACATACCCGTAGCTAAGAATATACCCTTGATCAAGAACATATCCATGGTCATGAACATACCGTTAGTCAAGAACATACCCGTGTTCAAGAACATATACCAGTGATTATGAACATACCCGTGATCAAGAACTTATATTTAGTCAAGAACATACCCGTGATCAAAAACATACCCGTGATCAAGAACATATCGATGGTCAAAAACATACCTTCAGTCAAGAACATACCCGTGATCAAGAACATATACCAGTGATCATGAACATACCCGCAGTCAAGAACATACCCATAGCTAAAATATACCCATCTCCTAATTTTTATATCAAGAACATACCTGTGGCCGATGACATTCCCGTAGTCAAGAATATACACATGATCAAGATCATACCATTGTCATTAACATACCTTCAGTGACGAACAAACCCGTGATCATGAACATAGCCGTGATCAAGAACAAACCCGTGATCATGAACATACCCGTGATCATGAACATACCCGTGATCATGAACATACCCATAATCAAGAACATACCCATGATCATGAACATACCCACAGTCAAGAATATCCCATTGTTAAAACATTCCCATGGTGAAGAACATACCCATGTTCAAATACATACCTGTCGTCAAAAACATTCCTGTAGCAAAGAACGTATGAGTAATCAAAACATACAGTAGTCAAGATTACACACGTAGTCCAAAACATATCAACGGGCAAGAATATTCCCATAGTCAAGAACATACACGTATTTGAAAAATTTCTCGTCGTCAAGAACACACCCGTTGTAAGTCAAGAACATTCCCTTGGTCAAGGACGTATCCGTGAACAAGAACATACCCGTTGTAAGTCAAGGACGTATCCGTGAACAAGAACATACCTATAGTCAATAACATACCCATAGTCAAGAACATACCTATAGTCAAGAACATACCTATAGTCAAGAACATACCCGTAGTCAAGAACATACACATAGTCAAGAACATACCCATAGTCAAGAACATACCCGCAGTCAAGAACATACCCATAGTCAAGAACAAACCCATAGTCAAGAACATACCTATAGTCAAGAACACACCCATAGTCAAGAACATACCCATAGTCAAGAACATACCCACAGTCAAGAACATACCCATAGTCAAGAACATACCCATTGTCAAGTCATACCCGTGGTCAAGAACATACCCATAGTCAAGACATACCCGTAGTCAAGAACATGCCTACAGTCAAGAACATACCTATAGTCAAGAACATACCCATAGTCAAGAACATACCTTTAGTCAAGAACATAACCGTAGTCAAGAACATACCTATAGTCAAGAACATACCCATAGTCAAGAACATACCCATTGTCAAGAACATACCCGTAGTCAAGAACATACCCATAGTCAAGAACATACCCATATGCAAGAACATACCCATAGTCAAGAACATACCCGTAGTCAAGAACATACCCACAGTCAAGAACATACCCATAGTCAAGAACATACCCATTGTCAAGTCATACCCGTGGTCAAGAACATACCCATAGTCAAGACATACCCGTAGTCAAGAACATACCTACAGTCAAGAACATACCTATAGTCAAGAACATACCTATAGTCAAGAACATACCCATAGTCAAGACATACCCGTAGTCAAGAACATACCTACAGTCAAGAACATACCTATAGTCAAGAACATACCTTTAGTCAAGAACATAACCGTAGTCAAGAACATACCTATAGTCAAGAACATACCCATAGTCAAGAACATACCCATTGTCAAATCATACCCGTGGTCAAGAACATACCCATAGTCAAGACATACCCGTAGTCAAGAACATACCTACAGTCAAGAACATAACCGTAGTCAAGAACATACCTATAGTCAAAAACATACCCATAGTCAAGAACATACCTATAGTCAAGAACATAACCGTAGTCAAGAACATACCCATAGTCAAGAACATACCCATAGTCAAGAACATACCCATTGTTGGTCATTCGACACATATTTTCAATAATGATCAAATAGTTACGTAGTTAACATTGATAAAATACGTAGATATTTCACAATGAAAATGCTTCATTTGTTGAACATTCAAACTGTATAAGTTAACGACATACTAATGTATTTGTAGACTACAGCATTAGATTCTATAAAAGAATACGATATCTATCTAAAATTAATAAAACTTCAAAAAACCACCTCTTCCTCCAAACCTACAACCCCTCTCTCTGTGCTATCACCTCTTCCCCGACCTATCATCACGTGCTCCGTTCCGAACTACGAACTTCCTCCCCGACGTATTATCACCTTCTGGAAACTATCTCCCCCCCTTTCGTGAAACAAGGAAACACTGTAAAACAGATGTGGTTATTGAGATTTACAAATATATTTAGGTCTTTTTATTTATTCTTTATTATACACTTAACGTGATCTAAAATGAAACAACTATAATGCCAGAAATGAAAAAAAACAAGCATTTCTGGATTGCAGTGTTCCTTGTTTCACGGAAAGGGGGTTGATCGTTTAGGGAGGATAGGTTGTAGTTCTTAAAGGAATGATAGGTTAAAGAGAGAATGGTATAAGGTATGTTAGGTCGGAGAGAGGGCTGGTAGGTCTTTTTATGAAACTGAATTTGAAAATTTGTTTATATCAAGTTTAGAACATTTGTTTTATTTGTCTTTGCAGTAAATGCACGATTTTCAACCAATAATTGCTTAATTGGCTTAATAAACATTGAACCTGGGTCCTTATAGAATTTCAATTACGCACGACATCCTCAAAGTTAGTTATCCACATTTCCGATAAATGCAAAGGCTTGACTGATGACAAGGAAAATAATTCAATGCAATTGTTTGTGAACACAAATTGTCCAATTTTAATCATGGAAGAAAACTTTTGATTTTAAGCTTTGACGTTGGCACACTGTAATCAGTGAGACGCCTGGTGTTGTATAATTGCCAATGAGACCCTTCTCCACCAGACACCACATGACGTTGGCACACTGTGATCAGTGAGACGCGTGGTGTTGTATGATTGCCAATGAGACCCTTCTCCACCAGACACCACATGACGTTGACACACTGTGATCAGTGAGACGCCTGGTGTTGTGTGATTGCCAATGAGACCCTTCTCCATCATACACCACATGACGTTGGCACACTGTGATCAGTGAGACGCCTGGTGTTGTATGATTGCCAATGAGACCCTTCTCCACCAGACACCACATGACGTTGACACACTGTGATCAGTGAGACGCCTGGTGTTGTATGATTGCCAATGAGACCCTTCTCCACCAGACACCACATGACGTTGGCACACTGTGATCAGTGAGACGCCTTGTGTTTTATGATTTCCAATGAGACCCTTCTCCACCAGACACCACATGACGTTGGCACACTGTAATCAGTGAGACGCCTGGTGTTGTACGATTGCCAATGAGACCCTTCCCCACCAGACACCACATGACGTTGATACACTGTGATCAGTGAGACGCCTGGTGTTGTATGATTGCCAATGAAACAACTCTCCACCAGAGACCAACTGACGTAGACACGCTGTTATCAGTGAGACGCTTGGTGCGGTATGATTGCCAATGAGAAAGCTCTCATGACGCAGAACGCAGAAGTTAACAACTATAGATCACAGTACGACCTATAGTTAGTTTTGTAATTTAAAATATGTATGTAAACCAAATTACAAAACGTATACCCATTATTTAAAAAAAAAGCAAATATAACAAAAATACCGAACTCCAAGGGAAATTCAAAACGGAAAGTCCTTTATAAAATGGCAAACCAAAAGCTCAAACACATCATTTTTAGAAAACAGATCCTTCTCTACATGTGTCACTCGACGTGTTGCACATGTAAGTACAAACCCGGCTATATTTCTTGTTCGGTAGGTCAAATGTTTGATGTTATCAATACACATACTATTCAAATTTGGAGCTTACATTTGATAGACTTGGACTGTCGTATTGTTAATCATGAAAGATCGAAATTATAATAGAGAAAAATATTTGAAAATGGCGAGATGATGTAGGAAAGTCAAACGACGAATTTGACCATTTTGATCGTGATAAACATATTTTGTTATTTTTGTTTGATAAATCTGATACTTTAAAATTTCTTGAAAAAAAACTTTGCTCGTCATGATAGCTCAGTTAGTCGTCTTCAAAATTCTAAAGCAATCATCTTTTTTGCTTTTCCCACTACAACTACTCTCTATTAATTTTCGTTATATGTTTAGCGGCGTAAACGTAAAGCCATAATTAACAAACATTAAAGCTTTTATACGCTAAGGCTACTGGACACTAATTCTGATCTGTACATTTGAGTTTAATTTGACAACAAAAACCAAGAAACATAGAAGAAACGAAAGAGGGCAAATTAAAAAAGCTAACGTACATTTTGTATTTGAAAATAATGTTATTCAAAACGGAAAAATAAAAAAAAAAAACATTTCACATTTTTTCACTCGATTAAAATCCATGTACAGTGCGGTTGATTGATTGCTTTGTTGGTGTTTGTTGTACGTCCAGAAAAGAGGGATTATTGGATATGGACAGGAATGTTGGCTTGCAGCAAGTCACCTATATGTATCAGAAAAGAAAACTAAATAAAATGCTTGAACATATTTTCAAATATACTATTTTTGTGTATTACTGCATAGACTACAGCTTTTGTCTGGCTATACACCGGTGGATTCAGAGAAAGGATGGAAAACACTCGTCTCTTTTTCTTTGATGTTTGAGTAAAAGAGGATCAGGTGACTGATTTAAATTGCCGATGTAAAATTTTGCAGTGCCTACATGTATCAAAAAAGAAAACTAAACAAAATGTTTGAACAGATTTTAAAATATACTATTTACATTGTAGATCGGAAAGGTAAAGAGAAAAATTGCACTAAGCGTAAATATTGAAAAGAAAATTAAAGTTAATAAATTTGGTGCGTCTGAAACGCCTTTCTTGATTTACCTTCATCAAGAATGCCCAATCCCTTAAAACTGAAGACCAATGATTCGTGATCAAGCAAACCTGACCTTTAAAATACATTGTATTTCTCAATTGGAGTTGTAAAATCGGGGTATAGAATGAGATAAAAGAAAAGTATAACAAAATAACGAACTCCAAGGCAAATTCAAAATGGGGAAATCCATAAAAACGGACAAAATCAAACGCTATCAATCAACGAAACAAGTGAATAACAACTGCCATATTCCTGACTTGATACAGGCATTTTTCGAAGACAATAATGGGTTAAACCTGGTTTCATAGCTAGCTAAACCACACACTTGTATGACATTTGTCTATAGTTCCGTTGGTCTTATATTGACAAAATTGGGTGAGCAACCCAAATAGACATAATAGGTTAGTGTGACAATAATTTTGATCCAGTAGCCAAAATGTGTAAACATACATCACAGACATACCACACAACTGACTAAAAAATTCAAACAAACATACAAATTAATCTAGCAATAGAATAGAGAATTGAAACGAGGCATGTATCAAACAGACAACAACATCACCAAAGAGCAGAACTCAGCCGAAGACCAACAATCATTCTTCAACGCAGCAAAAAAACCCGCTCCGAGCGGCGGTCTTCAGCTTGCGTTTGCACCTACACCAAAATCTATACTAGTTCAGCAAATGGACACCACACTCAACTCCGAAACATACAAATTTGAAAAAAAAAACATAAGACTTACAAAGGCTAGAGGTTTCTTATTTGGGAGAGGTGCAAAAATGCGGTGGGGTTAAACATGTTTTGTGAGATCTCAACCCCCCTCTAATACCTATAGCCAGTGTAGAATAAACAAATACACAGAAATACGCACAGTAAAACTCAGTTTAAAAGAAGTCCGAGTTCGATATTAGAATAGGTAACAAACAATACTTAGCAAAATGACAAAGATCAGAATAAACAAAGGATCACAGGCAGTAACGACATGCCATCTCCAGTCCTCAATTTAACTGATGTATAAAGGTAAAAGCATATTGAAAAGTACATGTCAATAAAAATTCAATACACCTTATCGCTATTTACTCCAATCGGGATAAGTTCTGAAATTACACAACTTTAACATCCAGTTGAAGCTATCTGGGGCCCTGTTTCAACAATGTACTATGCATTAAACTTTTCAAAGAGAAATGTTTAAACGATCGTAAACACTTCAAAAAAGGGATTTTTATGATTTTAATTTGTGTTTAAAAAAAAGTGCATCATAATCCATCATAGTTTCAAAATGTCCGTTTTCTAAACATTTTCCTTCCCCAGCTCGTTACTGATGACCTTTTTAGTTGCAATGCTTGACCCAAACAGGAAGTTGTCTAACTGACTATTTTTCCGGATTGGACTAAATAGCAATAAGGTGTATGTTTATTGTGAACATATAACGCTGTTATACTAACATTCAACAGACCCATTGAAAAATAGCGAAAGGGTTAAATCTTAAGATATATAGATGTAGACAAAATGACAAAAAATATTTTTTAAAACATGCTCTCAACAAGCCAACCAAAATAAAATCAAAACATTATAGCAGAATAAGGAGCCAAAAATGATTTACTAAATTAAATGAATCGCACCAGTAACCAGTGAGGTTCGGGTGATAGTATGAACTCTCCGAGATATTTTTTGTATTAAAGTCGAGATTCAGATTTAAGTTTTAGTATTAAAGTAATAGCGTCATGGCTCAAATAACCCCCTCAGAAACATCCTGACTACGGGCTTGTTACTGTTCGCTACTTCTCTAAATCAACATTATTGCATACGCGCATGTGGTATGACTTTGTTTGTGAACGTCATAGATTTGTATTTTGAACAAACTCTGTTGTTTAAATAATTTATAAAACAAATGTAAGATCTTGGTTTCGTATGTGGCCCTTTATTACAATTTACTAGCTTCAGGAATCATAGAGATACGACTATGAACCAACATAATATATTTAAAAAACAAACGCATAACAACATTTCTAATTTAGGTTTTGACAGGAAACGACAAATCTTAAAAAATGTAACACACAAAAAAACAGGCTTTAAAGAACATACAATTGATAAAAGATTAATCAAATCTCCATGACAAACGGAATAACGGTAATCTGATCTTTAAGAAAATAGATCACGTTCTTCTCTCATCATTAGAAATTACTACTTGTACTTCATCAGTTAAGAATGCAAAATCTGGTAATTAAAAATCATAATCCCATTCAAATGCCTGCTAGAAAGCGGGAGTTTTAAAGCAATTGAAGTGTTTAAAAGAATCAAAATTATAAAATCGTAATTCAAAACACCCAGACCCTGTACAGATATATTTGTCTGAGGAAGTTGTAACTTAAGTTTTATATATTTTATTGATTTATTAACACTACTTTCATGAATCTGTTTCTCACGATTAAGTAAGCATCACTGAATACTTTGTGTTTTAAGTTTTAGTTAAAAGCGAATATTACTTTTCAATTACCTTTACTTATACTTCAAATTATCAATAAAACATGTAAATGTAAAATATAAATTTTGAGGTGAAGAAAGATATAGAACCTGCTTCAAATACTGATCTGTTAGTAATACATCATATGATTAATTTATGAGTTGGTATTGACTTTAACTTAGCTTTCATTACCAACGAGTACTCTTAGATCGGTATTTTGTGAGTTTTGTCTTTATGTCGGTTCTTTTTTGTGCTTCATGTTGATCTGATGAGTCAACCCATTTCTAACTCATGTTTTTAGTTTGTATTCATGCTGTGCTGTTAATCCACTGTCACAGGTTAGCAAGAAACAAAATACATACTTTGTAGACCATTCCGAGTCCGAGGGGCATCTTTGGTGAAATGCAAGTCCCTGTAACTATCACCAGCTCAGGAGTATGTGCTTAGGTACTGGCAAGCATGATTTACCACATACACTTCTTAAATTATCCTTTTATCAATTTGGAAATAATTAAGGAACACAAGTTTCAACATTAGGCAATGTTGACCATGGATGTATTTTACTATTATTTCAATGTTTTTCTTTGTCATATAGCTCCTAACGTCTTCGCGTTTTTATGCATCTTGGCCTTGGATGTTTTGGCTTTAATCGTTCCTGATGAAGGTAAATTAAAAAAAAAAGCGCTTCGGAAGCAACAAATATGTGAAGTGTTTTTTCCTTGACATCATCAAACCAAATGTCAAATAATAAAACTTAGTTGGGGTAAAAAAAGAAAGAAAAACCTCAAGAACGCGTCGATAGATAAAACCACGTTCTTTCATTTTTGCTTATGTGCTTTGTCTATATGCCATTTTGTTTTTCTTTGTTGAAATATTTGTTTGTTTTTATAGTGATTAAGATTATAACATAATGTTGACTGCTGTACCCCTATTTTTGACATTTTTACCTATTATGTCTGTTTGTTCTGTCTTCACATTGTTGTCAATATAATAAAATTTCATGCGACTGTCATACAAGTGAGAAGTTTAGCTAAATATAAAACCAGGTTTAATCCATCATTTTCTACATAAGGAAATGCCTGTACCAAGTCAAAAATAAGACAGTAGTTTTTCGTTTGATATGTTTGAGCTTTTGATTTTGCCACTTGATGAGGGACTTTCCGTTTTGAATCGTCCTTTAATTTTGGTATTTTTGTTATTTTACTTTTTACGGCATGCTTGAGGATATTCAGACAAAGTCGAGTTTGGTAAGTATATTACTATTGAGTTCCCAATGGTTGGACAATTAACAGCGAGATATAGATTTATGTTAACACATTTGGAGCATTAAATGAATCTCAGTATATTGTGCATTTCATTCTTGTTGTATTGTCACTAGTAAATTGAGCTTGACCTCAGTCGATTTTTCTTTTCAGTCTCTAATTTGGATTTGCTACAACAGTCGTTGTTTTCTAAGTTGTATAAATCAATTATATGTGTACAATCAGAACAATCCCATATGTGTGTAAGTGGGAAATGAAGGTTACAATGAATTTCGGTCAGTTTTTT
Source organism: Mytilus californianus (assembly GCF_021869535.1). Classification (NCBI taxonomy): domain Eukaryota; kingdom Metazoa; phylum Mollusca; class Bivalvia; order Mytilida; family Mytilidae; genus Mytilus; species Mytilus californianus. The sequence continues at coordinate 580,823 of NW_026262720.1, forward strand.
ATCTCTGCAAAACGGTTTCTCTGATCTTCAAACTTTGTCGAGAATGGTCGTAAAAAATGAAAGATCAGTTATTTCTGAATTATCAGACCCTATTAAGTATATACATGATATAGCCGTCATTTTAAAAGAGATACGACTACTTCGGTCCTGGATTATGGAAAAGGTTAACTCGAAGCATATATAAAACCACACTTTCCTATACGTTCAGGACGGTCCCTGGTCCTTGTTGCGATGACAGTTAACATCTTTGCATCTTGTTACTTCTTTCTATTAACCTTATTTTGCGTGAACCTCCTGAGGGGTTCACGCCTATATATTGGTGAGTTTTGGAAATGTCTATGGGCCATTCGATATCATTGGGATCAAGATTTTCGGAACGTCTCGAAAATTTTCGATCATTTATACAGGTAGTTATCTATGTCTTTGATACGGTCCCTCTATGGATAGGCTACCACGTAACATTGTATATTTCAACAATCAAAGTTCATTTGTAGATTGGATAGTAAAACAATAAAGACAAGGTTGCAGTCCAAAATCATTTATATGTTAGAACCTATTTGCCTTTTGACAAAACGTATGTGTTTTTAATAATGCGAATGTTTATTAAATATCAAGTATAATAATAACGCAATTATTGAGTTCATGCTTTGAGACTCTCCGTTTACACGTTGTGTGTGTAGTATTTAATACAGCGTGCTGTTGTGCATTGTGACAATAAACATGGGAATAGCTTATTGATATATAATGTCCCAAAATAAACTGATTATTCCTGAACGTTTATCATTTTATATTGTGTATTTCAATCATAGCATGTAAAAATGTCGGAAAGCATGAAGAAAATTAAGAAAACGATATTTCTGTTATAAATATTTATCTTAGGTCGGAAACACAGTGTTCGGAAAGCAAAAGGATAATTAAACAAAAAGATTTTTTTGGTAAAAAAAATATCTAATTTCATTAATAGATACTTCCATACCAAGAGACTATTCATTATCAAGTTTAAACTGAGACTGAATTTATTCTTAATAGAATATAATTAAAATTGTCATATATATATATATGTACGTGCATTATGTCTCACAAGTTTGAACAGTTATTAAATTTATGAAAATTATATACAACGAATGAGCATCAATGAGCAGGGATGCGCACCCTAAGTTAACTAAATATCTAAATTTTAAACGATCGTGAATGAAGAAATACTTGCATGGTTTCAATTCACAAGGATTGTAAATCCTTGCAGCTCACAAAAAACGTAATTAATATTTTACAATTATCATAACAAAATTTAATTACTATCGTAATTATTTTATACTGTTCTAGTTTGGATTTATAAGTCTCTTCTCATATTTTGTATAGCAATATATTTATATAGTGGAATGTTAGACTTTAAGAAGAGATTGATTTGATAAATAAAATGTCCATCCGTAAATACTTGACGTTTGTGTTTATTGATATTATATTCTAAATTTTCGGAAAAAAATCATTAACAGGAATGTATGTTAATTATAAAATTTCATTTTGTTTGTTTTTTTGTTTTAATAGTTTAACCTTATAGCATCTACATATTTGCACTATGGTACGATTTCGAAAATTGTATTCATTATGTTGACCAGCTATCCTACACGTCTTGGTTCACTCATATTATATATCACCCTGTTCACACGCACACTATCGGTTTGCGTTCACACAAATTCCGGATTAAATGGCAATGAATCCGGAGTCAAAACACTTGAGGTAGGTAATTTGACATCCGAATTCAACTATTAGATTAATATATGTGATGACGCAAATGCGTATTCTTATCCAGAGTATCCGTACGTATGCTTTCTCGTTACTCTTTCTTGCGCATAAATACCATGTGCATACATAAATATTAATTCCGCTCGCGAATGTGAATTTTCGCTTTTCTTGTCTTAATTCAGGACACGGCAGTAAGAGCTTGACATGTGACTTTCAAGCACGGTCATCATTATTTACGGTGTTCTGACCTCATGCTGTTTCTCTTTCCTTTTCTTTTTTAAGTCACTGTCCTATTATAAACTTTGACATTTTCGAAATGCTAAGGATTTTCTACCCAAGGAATAGATTACTTTAGATGTATTCGGCAAAACCTTTGTTTCGAAATTTTGGGTCCTGAATTCCTTTCAACTTCGTACTATATTTGGCCTTTTTAACTTTTTTTATTCCAGCGTCACTGATGTTTCTTCGGAGACTTAACTCGCGTCTGGCGTACAATATTTTAACCCTGGTATCTTTATGTTAAGGTATTCATAAAACTTCTGAGAATAAGATATTCTTTAAAACCAAGTTTTCCTGTAGAATATTTGGATTGATTTAAGTAAAATCAGGAAATCTTAAAATTTGAGATGTTTTATGAGACCAAAATAAGTCTCTATAATTATAAGAGTTCTTAATGAAGCTGGTGTGTTACTCTCAAGAAAATATACGTAACCTTCTTATAAGTTGCATGCCACAGGGTTTCACTTCACATGGAAATTTATCTATACACATCTACCATGAGTACAGACAGCTTTAATAACGAGTTAAGAATAATTGAAGGCATCCAGGAAACAAAATATGAAGATATGATAGATAAAATAAATGCATCCAGATTATAAAGCAAACTGAGTGCTTAAATTTATATTGCGATTGGTTTGTGCAATTTGCAATAGACATCCGGTTTGCAGAAACTGGGATTTGCAATAGGATTATGAAAAAATGATGTACACTCCCAAGTAATAATTAAAATAGTCGAGCCTTAAAATGTATTTTCAAATAGTAGCTGTATATATACACTTTTCTATTCACAACTATCTAACATTGCTTTCAACTGCCTTGTGCAAGAATCTACACACAATTACACATTTTTAATAAAGGAGTTTTAACATCATCATTATCTTATTCTATTCACAGTCAATTATTTAAATGCAAAGGCAAACAAAAAATCAGCAACAATTTTTTGGTGACCAGTCAGCGGTCTTGGGTTCACGTATTGCTTTTCATTTTTTTAAAGAAAGCAACTTGTTTTTGTATTATTACATTTTTTTTTCATCGAATGCACTAGAAAAGTTTTATAACGGTTTTAGATGACACCAGTTTCTGGAATAACCTTCCTAGTGTACACTGGAAACTAATCAGTTTTAAATAGAATACACAAACGGTTTAACGTCATTAAAAAAAAATCCTATAACGAGCAATCCCCTCGCGTTGGATCAGAGGAATGTGCAGCTTCAGTTTTGGTAAAATGAAAGAATAAAGCTCTCCTTATATAAAAGAAATTCATCAAAACAGTCCGATACATTTTTACTTGAGTTTGTTTGAATCGAATAATTGATATCGAGAAACTCCGAGGCAAGAATCAAAATTGATATGCAAGGAAAATTGATATACAAATTCCATTCAAAATCATTTTACAACTCGTTAATAAAGTGTTTTCTGTTATGTTTAGGACTATTTAATTTAGGATTTGATGAGAACCGGTGTGAAAAATTCTGTTTATATTTTTTCTTTTCTCACTGTTACGTAAATAATGTAATAATGCGCGCGCAGTACTGAGGAAATTTTTTAATGATATTGATTTCCCCTGACTGCATAACAAATGCTGTATGAAAATTAATTCATTGTCTGCAGAAAATTATGTGATTGATAAAAACATGAACATATATAACAGTTGAGTTCATTTTTGTCTGCCATATGAGCGATCCAGACTGGTAGCAGCCTTAAGTTTACGATGCAATTTTATACGAATATATATCACAAGTTATTATAATGATTGAATATTACATATAAACTTAAAGTTTCAGTAGCATAGTTACCGCTTTGTTCGTCCGTCCGTCCGTCCGACCGTAAGAATGTTCGAAACAAATGCGTTCTTTCTCAATTAGAATAAAAATTCAACCTTTTGACTTAGGGTTAATGAATCAAAGTTTAAGGTCACTGTTAATTAAATTAGAATTCATGTAGAAAACAAAATATTCTCGTATGATAAAGAGTTTCTCTTGTCTGATTTGAATTAAACGTATACGTTGTAAGACATAGGACATGGAAGATGCTTATTGATTTAAAAGGTCAATCGGTAAAAGTTCATTGCAGCTGTTACCAAACATAGTAACTTCTGAAACAAAAAGGAAGTATATTCATTATAAAGAATGCCTCCGTCCTGACAAAGTCAGAACGTGGTTTTCAACACAAAGTAATACTCATTACTTTATGTAAGCTATTCTTGTTGGGATTTATCGTCTTAGTGTCGGGGACAATGCTGAATGTGACGCATGGAACAAATAAGTAGGGTTAAGATTCAAGAATCCCTGAAGGAATTGTAGTCTGTTACAATTCTCTTTTTTTTTTTGCAGTTATTATTAAAAATGTTCAATCCACTGTAAAAATGACATACATAAACACATGGGTATGATTTGTAGTATCTTAAATCATGACCATATAGTTGATACATTTTAAAATAAGTTATCTTTGAGAAATTCCAATTTACATCTACACTTGGTATTTCAAAACTTAATTTGTATTGAGACCGCATGTCTTGTGACATTATCCCTCAGTTGACCGTGATTATATGTGGCATCACAAGAGGGAAAATCAACGGCCTAATTTATAACAAAACAATTAACGAAAAACAAATATTAAAGACAGGAACCAACGACAACTATTGAACTACATGGTCCTGACTTGGGACTGGCACATAAAGAATGTGGATGGTTAAACATGTTTGGGTTTTTCGAAAATTAACTTCTTAAAAAAAACATTTACATAGTAAAATTTATCTACGCAGAGTTTCATTAGTTGATTGTCCAAATAAAATGATTTGGAATCATTTGCAGATACCTTTGATTTTGGTTCGGCACATTCAGTATTTGATATGATTTTGACTACAACTGGTTTTGGAAAGGACTAAATTGTTTTGACGGGTTGTTGTCATTTTAGATGATTTAAAGAACAACTTAACCTGATATACAGAATGGAACTGCAAAAAGATAATGATACACCGACGCTTCTCCTTTTTTTCTAAAAATATAATAAATTAAAAAAAAAAAAAAAAAAAAAAAACGTTATTGAATCTTATACTCAGGGAAAACGAAGAAAATCTACCGTCATTATACTGGATTCCAAAAATTCACAAAACTTCTTACAAAGGACGATACATAGCTGGATCATCAAGATGTTCGACTAAACATCTTTTTAAAGTGCTGACTACTATTCTTTCTACAGTAAAAGATGGCCTTCAAAAATATTGTGATGAGATATATTCAACCAGTGGTGTCAATCAGATGTGAATTCTAAAAAATTCTAAAGATCTACTGCTAAATCTGAGATCACAATCTCTGCAATTTTGCAGCAACATTTAGACCTTTGATTTTTCTACACTTTACACTACTATTCCCCATGCTCAATTGAAAGATCGACTTCACCATCTCATTGTACAGAGCTTTTTCTATAAAAATGGGAATCGTAGATATAAATTTCTTGTTTTGGGTTATAATAATTCTTATTTTGTGAAGAACCACATCGATTCTATCAGAAAATACAGTGAAGATGATATTATCAAAACTCTGGACTTTTTAATCGACAATATATTTGTTGAGGTTGGAGGATTGATATTTCAACAGACAGTCGGTATTCCAATGGGTACTAATTGTGCACTCCTTCTGGCCGATTTGTTTTTGTACTCGTATAAAGCAGAATTCATTAAGAACCTTCTAAAAGACAAAACAAAAAAGCACCTAGCAAAATTCTTTAGTTTTACTTTCAGATATATTGATGATTTCCTATCACTAAATAACCCATATTTCAGTCAGTACTTGCATTTCATATATCCCAGTGAACTTGAAATTACGGATACTACTGATACGAGAAGGACTGTTTCATACCTTGGTCTTTTCCTCAATATTGACACAGATGGACGACTTCACACTAAAATCTATGACAAACGGGATGATTTCAACTTCCCAATTATCAATTTCCTATTTCTCAGCAGTAACATACCCTCTGCTCCGTCGTATGTTGTTTACACATCTCAATTGATACGTTATGCTCGTGCATGTTCACACTATACGGACTTCATATACAGGAGTGTGCTCCTTACGCCGAAAGTGCTCCAACAGAGTTATGAGGACAGATTAAAAATGACACTCCGTAAATCTTATGGACACCATCATGAATTGACTAATCTATACGATGTGTCTGTGTCTAAACTAACTTACGAAATTTTTACCACTTCTTAGATTGTGGTTTACCATCTACGTCGCCTGTCTGCTAAGTACCGAACGTGACATATTCACGAATATGACTGTTTTGCCGAGTGTGAATTCGCATTGCTATACGACGTGTCTCGGTATTTATACATCCAACATTCATATATTTAGTTATGATGTTTCTTTTGTAAGTATGGTTTGATATCGTGTTATGTCTTATCGTTTGTGGTTTGAATTCTGTATTTTCGGTACATCTCACATATGTCTGAAATATCAGTATAGTCGAGTTAATTTCCATTTTCCATGGATAACGTATTGTGTTAGTTTAAGTAATTATGACGTAGTCACAGCATTAATTTCAAAAAGTCTTTCAAGACCGTCATAATCATGATAATTATTTGGACAAGTATTGTGAAAATAATTCTTAATTTTCGGATCTCGTTCCATCTAATTGTATGAATTTCAAGATTGTATATACGTCACAAAAATACGTCACTGTTTGTGGTGTCCTGTACTGTCGTTAATGGGAGATGTCCGTTGTTATTCTGCGGTTTACATGTTGAAATGTACTATTATATTATTTATTTATACATTTCTCTGTGCTGAGTGTCCTTGCGTTTGTTTGTACTGTATTCCTGTCACGAAGCGATATTTTTTAACATTGCCATATAAGCGGGAGGTTTGGCTAGCCATAAAATCAGGTTCAACCCACCAATTTTTTCTTAAAATGTCCTGTACCAAGTCAGAAATATGGCAGTTGTTATCAAATAGTCCGTTTCTATGTATGTTGGCGTTTGTTTTTGTTGCAGTTTAGTGTTTCTGTTGTTCCGTTGTTTTCCTCTGATACATTTGTAGTTGATGTGTTTCCCTCGGTTTTAGTTTGTAACCCGGATTTGTTTTCTGTTAATCGATTTATGACTTTTCAACAGCGGTATACTACTGTTGCCTTTATACTACATAAACACTAAAAAAATAAGTCAAGTGTAGTTATCAATCGGATATTTATAAACAAACAAATCAACTAAACATGCATAGCATAGAATAAAAGATACTTGGAATCGGTGAATCTTCCATGTATCGACGAAAAAACGAGTTTTCTATCCAATTTTTGAACGACATCATTTTTGTATTTAAAATTATTTTAAATTTATGGTTATTCAGGTTTTTGTTCATTTAAAGATTTGTTATGTAGTAATGTGATATTTATTTTTTCGTATCAGATCACGCCATCCGTATCTGCCCTCCATCCTTAGTACATTGTTTTTTTTTTGTATGTATAATAACTCAGCTGATACAACTATACCTGTTCAACCTAGTACTAGAACGTTCTAACAGGTTAGAATCATTCTCAATCAAAATTACGAAATCCCGTCTACATCTTTGTAAAAAAGCGACACACATGAACAAAATAGTTTGATTTTAAAATATTCTATATCATGATCGTATTTTTGTATTACACTTTAAATCAGTTGTCCTTGAAAGACCACGGAGTTCTATTTACGTCTAAACTTGATATTTAAAGCTTAATTTATATTCAGAATGCAAGTTTATAACAGTGTCACGTATCTGATTGAGCTTATGTTCAGTGTTATAAAAGGCATGTTTATGTTGGTTTTCCGAAAATAAATTCTGAAAAAAATCCTTTATCAGCTTAGTAGTCAGTACTTCCGTACTGACATGATATATGACAAACCTTTCTAACATTGTCCGTTTATAAATTTTGAAATTATGTAGAAACTAATCTATCAATTCCCTCAGGCAAAGTTGACCAGAAATGAATTTGGCAATTTGTTTTTGGTATTTTTTGGTAATGTAGCACTTATACTGTTTCGGTTCTAATACATCCTTAGCTTTCTAATATTTGGCTTTGAGCGTTCTTGGTAAAGGTAAATCCAGAAATGTGCTTCGGACGCATGAAATTTATAAAGATTTTTTTTCATTTTTTACAGCACTGGGTCGGTACCACTGCTGGTGGACTATCAGTTCCCGACGGTATCATCAGCTCAGTAGTCTGTACTTCGATACTGACATGATTTAATGTGTTGTTTTCATATTTCTAGAATAAGCCGAATGAAACATCAGTAGTATCGAATTATAGATACATTGGAATCAGTGCATATACTATTTTAAGACGAAAAACAACTTTTCCCCTCTAAACTCCTAACGGAAACATTTTTGTTACTCTTTTATATTTGTTATGGTTATTCATGGTTTTGTTCATTTACAAATCTTTTAAGTTATACGATATTTTGTTTTCGTATTAGATCACGCCATCAGTATCTGATATTCATCTCTAGTTCATCGTTATTTTTATGTATAAATGACTCAGCTGATACAAGTATAAATTTCAACCGATGACTATAGCGCTCTAACAGATTTCATACATTCTCAATATAAAATGCGAAATCCCGTATACATTTTTGTAGTATATCTGATTCGGTTAAATTATTTACTTTGACAATCATGCATAGTTATTCAGGGATAGTCGCTTTTATTAAGAGTCAAAATAGGCAATGCTTTATTTGTTTAGACTTATTCGATACTTACGTTTTACTTAAATAAGTTTTTTTCTGGTTAAGTTTAGCAGCTATTTTATTTATACAATATAAATAAGAAGATGTGGTATGAGTGCCAATGAGACAACTCTCCATCTAAGTCACAATGTATAAAACGTTAACAATTATAGGTCAAAGTACGGCCTTCAACACGGAGTCCTGGCTCAAAACGAACTGCAAGCTATAAAGGGCCCCAAAATGACTAGTGTAAAACAATTCAAAAAGGAAAAACAACGGTCTAATCTATATAAAAAACGAGAAACACTTATGAACCACACCAACAAACGACAACCACTGAACACTGAACTTAGGACAGGTGCATAACAATGCACGGGTTAAAACGTTTTAACAGGCGCCAACCTTCACCCTAACCTGAGATAGTAGTAGTGTAACATAACAACACAAAAAGACACACTATACAGTATCAACTGAATTGGCTTAACTCGATCAAAAAGACATTTAAACATAAACAAGTAAACATACGTAAGGTGAATTAAGGATTTTCATAAGCATTCTCCTCTTTCCTAAAACAATGGTTTAAGTGACATTGGTACAACCTGTTTTAACCTTGGTTTTATTTACAAAATTATCTGGCTTTGTCCTTTTTTATCTCCAGAAATATAGTTTTCCTTGATGTAACCTCACAAGGTTACATGTACCTGTTTTCACAGAGGATAAGTGGCGCAAACAAATGCCAACCCAAAATATTTATGTGTTTGGAGAATTAGAGTTGAGTTTCTCTCTCCTCTGTTGATTAATGGAATACAAAATTTGAAAATGTACACCCTTCATTAAATAAAAAAATGGGTCAGTACAATTTGTAATGATTCAGGAAACTAAATTCCTAGCGCCTGAGGCAAGGGTTTGCCGGGTTATGCCTTATGTTGTGGTTTTTAAAGTTTTTTTTCCAATTTTTAACGTTTGCAGGTTTAGGACTTTCACATATTTTGACCTCGAGTATTACTGAAGAGACGTTATTTGTCAAAATGCTGGTACAGTAACATTTGTACCACTTATGTTATTACTACCACTGGATCGAACCCTCTGATGTTAGACTGTTATGTACTGGAATGAAATTAAAACACAGATATTGTTTATTCAAATTTACTCTTATAAAACTTCATAATCGATTACAAATTAAGGAATATAGCTCCCTCTTGAATAACTCTGCTTCCTTATCGCGTTTGGTTTTACCTTTGGTCATTTTTGGTTTGATCAACGTTAACTTTGTATTAAGTTTTGTAATTTCAAATATTTTGAACTCGAGCATCATTGAGGAAACAGATATTAATTAAATGCGCATCTGGTGCAGTAAAATTTGTACCGTTTATGTTATTACTTCAATTGGTTCGTAAACTTAAAACATAAAATTTCGAAATCAATTTAGATTCAAGAATGTATAATGCATAGCTCTGGTTCCTTGTCCAGGTTTTAATTTACTATTGGTCTGTCTTTGTTTTATCAGCTCTTCAAAGTGTGTACCAGATTTTGTACTTTCACACATTTTGGCTTCGAGCATCATTTAAGAGACATTAAATGGCGAAATGCGCATCTGGTGCAGTAAAATGAGTACCGTATATGTTTTAACTACCACTAATCGAAACGTCATCATGTCATTGTTGTTATGAATAATAGGAGATGGGCATAGGTCCATTAGAAGTTACAGAAGATAAAGTTTAATTGTGTGACAGTTGAATTGAATTTCGAGCAATTATTACATAGTTGGTCTAAACAGTTTAAAGAAGCCCGACCTTAAGCAGATCTGAAGCGTAACCAACACAAATTAATGAATGTTCTGTTGAGGATTTCATCACCCTTTATCGCTGCAGATTATTGTACGGTAGTGAACTAACAACCAAGAAATAATCATTGCACTTTAACGTGTCGCATAATTGCATTTTAGACTCCTACAAGCGCATTAACTTAATTATTATTTATAGTGTTAAATCGTGATACACGGTATAAACATAAAACGATCATAACTCCTACCGTGGACCTCTCACTTCCATGCTAAGATTTATATATATATATAGCATCAGATAAGACATGACATATAGAACACGTTTTACGGCGCATTTACGTATTGACTGATTGTGGATAACAGGTGTTCTAAGTAAATCAACAACAAAAAATGTTATAGTTATTTTACATGTTATAATATGTTATCATAATATTATTATGTTTTATACTTTCGATGCAACATTTCTATATGTATGCCTGTTAAATTTAAATATTTATCATTCAAAAGATACACCTTGGTTATAACGTTAAATCTAGATAGTTTTTATTTTTAAATGTCATTGCTGGTGAACAATTCAGTCTGATAGCAACAAAATAAATGTATTATGTCAAATTATATGTATACAATTGAATAAAAATGCAGTGTCAGGCTCTTTATGTACATGTCAGAGTAAATGTTAACTGTTGTTTTACGTGTAGTCAATTTATATAAAAAATTATATTATCATATGCAAACTGTCTTCTTTAATAATTTAGTTCCAACTTAAGATTGTGGACATACTATTATAATTTTGTCTTATTTTAATCTGACTGACTGTTAAAAACCAAGGATCAAATATCATAATTTTTCGAAACTATTTAGCATGTTTAGTAACAAGTTATTAATTTGAATTATTATTTGATATGTACTTCGATGAAACTTAATTCTCAACTTGCTTTGAACAAATTTGTTCTTCGGGCTAGGAGACGTGAATCAAATATGAGTTGTTTTGGCTTTGAATTGACTTCCATTACTTGCGTGTACTCCTAGATAGGTATTTGTGTTTTGTCTTTATGTAGTTTTGTTTTTGTTTTTTGCATTATACTTATATAATGAGTACATCCATTTCCAACTAAGGTTTACAGTTCGTTCTTATGCTGTGTTTTTACTACACTTTCGTAGGTTAGGGGAGGATTGGGCTCTCATAAACATGCACAACCCCGCCACATTTTCTGTGTACCTTTCTCAGGTAAGGCGAATGTAATTAAGTTGTTGTCGTTAGTTGTTGTCTGTTATATCAGTGTTTCGTATATTGTTTTGTCAAAGATGAGAACGCTGATTTTTCCTTTGAATTGTTTCACATTTTGTTATGTGGGGCCTATAAAAGCAGTATATTGAACTATATTGCAATAGTTTTGATCATTGTCGAAAGCCGTACATTTACCAATAACTGCCCGAATGTTATTCCACTACCATTCTTTTCTCTTTGAAATGAATATTTAAACTACGTTTGCTAAACACTTACAAAAAATATTTTTTTTTATAAAATAAAGGATTTGCTTAACCACTTCCATTTTTCTTAAAGTCATTCCTGGTATCAAACAATAGCTACCTTAACAGTGAATCGAAAGTTATATAGTTCGGATGCATTTTTGATTGAAGTGAGGGAGATTATTAACTTCTTCGTTAAATAGGCTGAGTTTTAAAAACGAAAACTCTGTCCGATATCATTTGCAAAATACATGTATCAGCATAAAAAAAGTTTCCGAAGAAAAAAAAGAAAAAAAAAAAGAATCAGAACAAAATAAAAAAGTGGGAAGCCTTAAAACACAACATACCAGAATTTTTTTTTCAGTTCCATCTAGCGTTTCATTGAAACGATCAAATATGCCATTTTTTTCTATTTGCATACGCCTTGATGGTTTGAAAACTCACTTGTTATCACACAATACCGAGGCCTTGCTGGGAAGATTTTCTCAATGGATTACAGGATTAAAGTTTTCAAAGGTAACCGGTCTTTACCGGTCGACTCCTCATTTCGCTTATCTGTAAACCCCTGACATAATCCATTACATATACCTGGATGATTGTAGTCGAAAAAGAGTTCCATTGAATTGCAGCATAAACGAGTAATGCCTATATCAATTATATTATTTACAGCTATTATATATTTGAATATCAAACTATAAGTAAAATCTTTTCATGTATGGTTAACCGAATACACCCATTAATTTGGTTACGTTTCTAATTAGTGATTTCGCGGTATTCGAACAATCTATCAATATTTATGTAATCCTAGTATGTTTTAATTTTTGTCTAAACCATGACAAATCTGATATTAACTATGATATAATGTGGAAAACTTAACTGAATGTCTGGATTGGTTTGAAGTGGGGTCCTTAATTAATATGTTCCTTAAATATTTAGGGCATATTTCTTTATCTTTGAAAGTGATGCTTATTGATATTTCGGTAATTATATTTCTACATTCTATTCATCGTTCATTTTTGTAATCATTATTGTATTACCTATTTCTCTGTTTTCACAGTTATTCTTTATACGTTTGCACCCCATTATTTTCTTGTCTATACCCCTCTCAACAAACCCGTGTTAATTACTAAACCAAACCATATCAATTTTCGATATAATACGTTATGTGCTTTTCTTTTCAACAATCACAATTAAAATATTTAAAGTTTGACATGAAATATTGAATCAAACATCTTATTTACTGTGTATATACTTATTTGTAGAGAACTTAGGCAATCATTACCAACTATATAAAATAAGGACACAAGGCTCCTCGATACTAAAACGTTACAAACAATGGCAGAATTTAAGGCAGAATTATGCAATTAATGAAACGTCCTATACTACCCACATGAAACGTTTGAATCATATATTTATCAAATTTAAGCAAAAAAAAGAGGACGAACAATCTTCCCTGCGAAAGACTATCTATCTTGTGCGCATTACTCAAAACTGGTGCAAAAATTGTAAGAGTTCATGTACTAGTAAGGAAAAGACGGTATTCATTGGGTTTTTAGAAATATATTTTTGGACATATATAGAACTCAAACTGACTAAACTCATCATACAATTACTTACATTATAACGGCTTAATTCATTTAAGAAAAACGACGACAAAAAAAAAGATTGCGTTCAGTACATTGATAATCATAGAACTAAAATTCATATCAAAATATATTTAAAAAAAAGCTTTAGAAGGCTTCTTCATTACAAAATGTAAAACAATTGATACGAAAAAAAAATGGTCTGGTTTATAACAAAACAATAAACAAAAACAGAAATAACAGACAGATACCAATGCCAACCACTGAATTACAGGATCTTGCCATAGTACAGGAACACATAAAATGTGGTGGGGCTATTCATGTTTATGAGCGCTCAACGCCCAATCAGCAATTTATATAGCATATATTATTGAATCTGTCTATTGTTAACTTTTCTAAATGTATTTTCTGTTTTATTAAAAACTGTTAACTAAGGTCAATTTTAGCGAGTTTGACATTTTTTTAATAGATATACACTGAAAATAGAACGGGACTAACTTTGATTTCGAACATATATAATGATCTTCATAAAAACAAATACAAACAAAATGGTCTGATGAAATATAAAATGTGTGCCAATAAAAAATTCGTGTAATTATTAGTATTTTGTTTTTCTTTTGGTACTAATCTCAAGGGCTGATTTGGGTTTAGCTATGACTTCTCTTGTCCGTTATTAAACCTTTGCAAAAAAGTTGGCTTGAAGTTGTCAATTTTTGTCTCTGCGGGATACATTGATTCTTCGGGATATACAAATACTCAGCTACGTCTTGTCGGAATTGGAATGTTATCATCTGATGGCTCTCTGAACATTAAAGGAAACATTTGAGAGGAGCAGATAACTGTTGCATGATAAATGTTCTGCTCATGTCCTTTCCGCATGCCATCTTACACATTTCCAATGGCAGTCAAAATTTTTGCCTTAATCCCGGCCAACCCACGGAAAAAATGTCAATAATAACAAAACCAAGCGCTCAACTATACCAACAAACGGAAAAGAATGAATAGTTAATTGGCTCTCGCTTGAACATGCATATACATTTATTCATTTATATGACATTTGGGCCAATTGACGTTAAGATAACCAACGCCAATCAATATATCTTTCCACCATAACTAATTTATATTTTCAAAATTGTCTGTTTGTATTGATACATCTATTGAAGTGAAGTATGTTTAGAGACATAAACATAATAGCATTGCCCATCTAAGGTAAACCTTTACCAGGGAGTTTTAAAAAAAATATGAATGAAAAAATGTAACTTACCCAAATCTGTATGATGAAAGTTTTCAAACTACTTCATAGTCAATGATAACAACAAAAACACGCAAATATAACAACATTCCTGACAATAATTTTAAGTTTTGCAAATTTCTAAATACATTCCGAGTAGAGTGTGTTTTGTGAAGAAGAGAAACAGTTTAAAGTTTTGGCTTTTATACGATGTTTAGGTTGAATGACTTTCAGTGAAAGATAAAACTAAAACAATCACTTGTTTTTGTAACTGCCTTAACCTTTTAATGATCTGATTTTTAAAATTGCTAGTTTAGATGATTCATAAATAATGAATAGGTAAATAACAATGCAATAACACTTGCGTCCTTCCTTTTTTATCATTTTCTTATTAATCGACACAGAATTTAAGTAAATATGCTATAAACCATGTCGGTATAAAAGCTTTGACTTCTAAGCTGATGCTAACCACGGGGACTTATAAATCACCAGCAGCGGAAACGACAAAGTGCTAGTAATAGAAAATCATTTGTAAATTTTAAAATGAGAAAGTAAATCATTTCAAAAGATTACCAGGTGGAAGGATGAGATAAGATAAAAAAAAAAAAAATTTAGTTTTCCAATATTCATGTGACAGGTCTTTGGTTTACCTCGAGACGTTTTATCTGCATTTCAATTATTCATAGAAAACTACGGAGCCCTGTTGGTCTCACACAGATTATAAAGTGTCTTTTAAAGTCCTGCGCTGAAGATGTGTAAAGTCTAGCGCTGGAGATGTAAAGTCTAGCGCTAGAGATGTAAAGTCTAGCGCTGGAGATGTAAAGTCCAGCGCTGAAGATGTAAAGTCTAGCGCTGGAGATGTAAAGTCCAGCGCTGGAGATCTAAAGTCTAGCGCTGGAGATGTAAAGTCAAGCGCTGAAGATGTAAAGTCTAGCGCTGGGGATGTAAAGTCTAGCGCTGGAGATGTGTAAAATCTAGCGCTGGAGATATGCAAAGTCTAGCGCTGGAGATGTAAAGTCAAGCGCTGGAGATGTAAAATCAAGCGCTGGAGATGTAAAGTCAAGCGCTGATGATGTAAAGTCAAGCGCTGGAGATATAAAGTCTAGCGCTGGAGATGTAAAGTCAAGCGCTGAAGATGTAAAGTCTAGCGCTTGAGATATAAAGTCTAGCGCTGGAGATGTAAAGTCAAGCGCTGGAAATGTAAAGTCTAGCGCTGGAGATGTAAAGTCAAGCGCTGGAGATGTAAAGTCTAGCGTTGGAGATGTAAAATCAAGCGCTGGAGATGTAAAGTCCTGCGCTGGAGATGTAAAGTCAAGTGTTGAAGATTTAAAAACCAGGACTCCAGGGAACCGTTTCACTAAAGGTCGTAAGAGTTACAGCCAGTCGTAACTCTTACGACCTTTAGTGAAACAGTACCCAGTGCTTTCAAAGTTATCAAGATGCATAATTCCTACCAACATTTATTTACAAAACTCATCTTTGAATTCACTTCAGCTATTATTATACTGTGACCTATATATAAATTTCTCCAAGTCTGATAAACCAGAAGCTCTAGAGTCTGTAATTGTTCACCTGGTTTAAATGAACTTATTGGTATTTTCTACGCAAAACTATGTTTGGCTGCGGAAGCTATCTTTGATTTCTAAAAATTGGCACCACAATCATAAAATTTTCTTTGTATTGAGTCAGTACAGATTGCAAAGTTTGAACAAAATAAATTGTGTGTTTTGGCAAATTTGTTGACGGTTTGGTCTAACTTGAATCTCAGGGGTGCACCATAGCCTGTGTCGCTAATCCTGTAACCCGATCCTGGTCCCAAGGCATAGCACATGAAAGCCATATTGGATACGAGGAGATATTGTAGATGACCCTTTATTCATCATTCTTATTATGATACAGTTGACTCTCGTTATGTGGAACTCGAAGAGACCGATGAATTTATTTCTACTTAACCAAAAAATCGAGTAATCGGGAGTAAATTTACTTAAATATTACCACAAATGGTCCAAACATTCTGTTCGAGTTATCCGACAATTCGACTTACCGTATTTCTCGTATTAAGCGCCCAGGGCGCTTACAAAATTCCAAAGAGGGAGCGCTTATTGAAATTGACAAAACCTGGAATTTTTACCGCTTCGAAACTGTTTCTGGAGTAAAATTACCATTTAAATTGTGTTTCCAGTTTGAAACTAACTCTTATTAATTTTTTGTTGGAAAACTAGTAAGGGTGATTATAGTGGCAGGGGTGCTTAATACGAGGAATACAGTACATGTGTTCGAGATAACGAGAGTCGACTGTATTTTCAAGGTTTAAACACTAGGCCTTGTAGTTTCAGAGGACAAGACTTTAGTTTTATTTCTACCAATCAGAAGCAAGAATTTCCCATGGCGACCATTTTTGAAATCAAATCGGCATAAAATGAGGAATCTTTGTATAGGACCTCCCATACACCATTCCCACCAAGTTACAGTTTAATGGGAATTGTAGTTTCAAAGGAAAACATTTTTTGATTTCGACCAATCAGAGACAGGTATTGCCCATGGTCACGGTAATGGTGGCTATGTTTGAGGTTGAATCAACACGAAATCTTTGTACAGGACTTCCATACATCATTCCTACCATTTTAGTTACAGTTACTGAATATACTTTGACAGGAGATGATTTTAAATTTCGAAAAAAGAATTGCCCATGGCATTATTTGCTGCCATGTTTGATTGCACAAAATGTGAAATCTTTGTAGAGAACCTCCCATATTTCATTCTTACCAAGTAACAGTTCAATAGGCCTTGTAGTTTCAGAGGAAAAATTTTTGTTTATTTCGACAAATCAGAAACAAGTATTGCCTGTTGTCGCCATGTTTGAAAATCAATCGGCACAAAATGAGGAATCTGTTTAGAGGACCCTCCATACACATTCCTGCAAAATTTGGTTCCAATTGACCAAGCAATTTTGAAGTAGAAGATTAAAAATGTGAAATTTTTACAGACGGAGGATAGACTGACAACAGATGACGGATGCCAAGTGATGGCAAAAGCACAATGTTAAATTATGTTCCGCCAAGGTGGCCGTCAAAACATTGTGGAGGACCATCATAGGTTCATTCATGTATAATGTTGATTCAATCTGTGTAGCCGTTTCTGAGAAAAAAACTGTTAATGTGTTTTTGGAATAGTGTCCTATGTGAAAATGTGTTCCGCTACGGCGACCGTCTTGGATTTTTCGGATTGACACAAAAATCTTAAAATTTATGAAGGACCATCATAGGATCATTCATACATAATACCAGTTCAATCTCTGTAATGGTAATTGGTATCTGAGAAGAAGCTGTTTACATATTTCCCGTTAGGGTCCAATGTTAAATTATGTTCCGCCATAGCAGACATTCTGGATGTTGGATAGATGCCAAAAACATATTTTTCATGTAGAACCAATATCTGATCATTCATGCATAATATCAATTCATTGCTAAAAAAGGCTTCGGAAAATAACTTGTTTATTATATGTATTTCCCATAGGATTCTATGTTAAGCTATGTCTCGTGGTGGCGGCCATCTTAGAAATTGGTCGAGGTCAACGAACACAAGTTTGGTTCCAATTGACCCAGTGGTTTCAGAGGAGAAGATTTTTGAAATTGTTTTTTTTAAATTGTCAAATTTTCTATTTTTAGTAACGGTGGCGGCCATGTTTGAAAGTTGTTGGGGTCATCAACCAAAATTCTTAAAGGGAATCACAAGTGTATCATTTACCCCAATTTTGGTAGCAATTGATCCATTAAATGATTTTATAGAATTTTTTTATTGAATTTTTTATTGATTTTACCCCTATGTTTTTTTGATAGCCATTGCGGCCATGTTGGATGACAGGCTGGAACATCAGATACAATTTTGAAAGTAGACACTCTAAGGATGATCATGGCCAAGTTTGGTTCTAATTGGCCCAGTGGTTTCAGAGGAAAAGATTTTTGAATTTAAAAAAAAAAAATTGTCAAATTTTCTATTTTTAGTAACAAAGGCGGCCATGTTTAAAAGCGGTTGGGGTCATCAACCATAATTCTTAAAGGGAATCATAAGTGTTTCATTTACCCCAATTCGGGTAGCAATTGGTCTATTAAATGATTTTATAGAACTTTTTTATTGATTTTACCCCTATGTTTTATTTATAGCCATGGCGGCCATGTTGGATGACCGGCCGGAACATCGGATATAATTTTGAAAGTAGACACCCTCCAGCACAAGACTTTGCACATCTCCAGCGCTAGACTTTACATCTCTAGCGCTAGACTTTGCATATCTTCAGCGCTAGATTTTACATCTCCAGCGCTAGACTTTACATCCCCAGCGCTAGACTTAACATCTTCAGCGCTTGACTTTACATCTCCAGCGCTAGACTTTAGATCTCCAGCGCTGGACTTTACATCTCCAGCGCTAGACTTTACATCTTCAGCGCTGGACTTTACATCTCCAGCGCTAGACTTTACATCTCTAGCGCTAGACTTTACATCTCCAGCGCTAGAATTTACACATCTTCAGCGCAGGACTTTAAAAGACACTTTATAATCTGTGTGAGACCAACAGGGCTCCGTAGAAAACCACGAACTCATATTGAATGAATTGATTTCTACCAAATTTAATAGATGAAAAAGTAAAAAAAAAAAATATTGAAATTATAGAGAAACTTAGGTTTCAACTCCTTCAGACAAAGTTGACCTTATATTGGTTTGGCTATTTTTAGGTCCTTTTGGTCGTATAGCTCTTCAACTGTTTCTGTTCTCATACCAAGTCAGGAATGTGACAATTCTATTCATTCGTTTGATGTGTTTGAGCTTTTGATTTTGCCACTTGATAAGGAACTTTCCGTTTTGAATTTTCCTTGGAGTTCGGTATTTTTGTTATTTTACCTTTTGCCTGTTCGTGTAATGATTTGCAGACCTTCGTTCATGTTGTTGAAATGCAGTCTAATGCGAAATGTCCTACTGTTTTCTTTCTCTTTTTTTCTGGATTTTTTTTAAAGGGGACGCTAAACCTTTCGACACGACCGGTCTCGCGCTTTTTTAAGTTTATTCGACTCTCACCCGTGTTGTATTCCGTCAAAGGGATTTGTATTCTCTTAATGGACTTATATTTTCTTCATGGATTCATGAGATTTCAATATTCATCAAGATTTTGGTATTCCAGAAACACATATAATTTGTGTGTGCAGTCTTTTTTTTTCCTTTCTTTTTTGGTGGGGCCGATTTTTTAGCTGACTGATATTTGTTCTTTTTTTTTTCTTCTCTGTTCCTAGTTTTTGTTTTATTTTTATGTTAAACTGCTATGTTACTTGCGTTAGTTTGTGTGTGTAACTGATTAATAGTTTTATACAAGCGCCCATCTACCAAAGTACAAAGTATTTAACGCCTTGTCATAATTCAAAACTTTAACGACAAGTAATGGAGGGGTTTAAATAATTCTAATAGATTTTAGCATGTTTAGTCCATTGGCTATTTTAGGCATTTTTGATAATTTCATTTCAGACAAAATACGTCAACGATATTTTTGTTGTAACTTTAAGTTGTGTTCGTATAAAGATTGAAAAAAAATGTTAGTATCCTATCAACGTTTCTTGACGTTATTCGACGTTCGTTTTATCATGAAACGGAAATATCATTTGTGTGCTAGCTTTCAGACATTATTAATAACAGACAAAATGTACAAAAACAGAATGTAAAGTACTTTATTTGAAGTCATTGTATGTGTAGGACGTAAATAGCTCAGATAATCAGGCATCATCAATATCTGAAATATCTGAAATATGTGTATTGATATTATGACAAAGGTCTGAAGTTTGAAATCGACAAAGTTCAATACAGGACACATTTTATTACAAAACACACAACACGTACTGCACACTGATTTTCCTTTGCACGTGCACACCCAATCTTGAAGGAAGTATAATGACATTTGAACTTCACACAAGACCGGCCAAAACCAAACTCTTTTTTTTTTCAACTAAACTGTAGAGGCGGCCCAATATCCCACGTAAGTCACGAGCCTGTGATTTACTGGCTGTCGTTTGTTGCTGTATGTCATATTTGATTTTGGTTTATTGTTTTGTATAGTGATCAGCCCGTTAATTTTCTCTTGTGAATTGATTTACATTTGTAATGTTCGGGCTTTTAATAGCTGTGTTTGCAAAATGGGTACTACTCATTCGTGAAGGTCGTACAATGATCGGTATGTGCTTACGTCTACGTCATTTGATATTTAGTAGAAAGTTGTCTCATTGGTAGTCATGCCACATCTTTTTATCTTAAGATAAGTTTTATGTGCATGTTCATAAATGATGCTTCGGACCTTACCGGAATCTTTTACAGAAGGCCAATTTTATATGGAGCCTGTTCAAATTGTTATAGACTTGTTTATACTTTTCCTTCAGATCAAAAAGTCTTGCTATTAATTTTACGACTAACATCGACTGAATCATTTATATCTGTTGGCGATATCTGGGATAAGTCATTGATTCGACCTAAATCACGACGATGTAATGTTACAACCTATGAGAACATGTGCAGCTGCAAGAATGTTACATCTACTGAATTTAACAGCGTGCACATCTCATGAACTGGAACGTAACGCAGACTATCCTTAACGCTAGAAATCATTTATATTTGAAACCAAAATTCAAATGTGAGTTGTGAGAAATAGTGTATTAAAAGCTTAAATGACATTTCCAATAGATATTTAACTGCCTAATACGATGTGATAGTTATCCTGGCCTAGTTATGTATGTTTAATAATTGAATCGCCGTATCAATCCATCATCCTATTTAACAGTCTACACCTTGTGTAATTATAAACATGCTTCTTTGGAAGCACCACATAAATTTGTCCGAGTAATGTCGACATCATAAAGGCAAGTTATTTTATTAACTATTTTTATGCAGACGAAGGAAACCATTAAATTAAATTTGATTGAAAATTTCTATTTTCCTAAACCCTTTGGGGAAACCCTGCATTACGATCCTTTGGCTGGATGACCATTGGTCAGTTTCTACACAATGTATCTTATTACACATTCTTGCTGATCTACAGATCGATATTTTGTAAACAAGATTTTTATTTGGGATTTTATAAATTATTATTCGTTATTTGGACCTTTACACAGTTAAAATGATTGGATATATTTGATCATGTTGATGAAGGATCTAGATTATTTTTATTCATGCATTCGTTCGTGCATAATTCGTTTGAACTAATGAAATATTGATGATGAGTAGGAGCTCTTTCGCCATTTTGAATATATTATGTGTACACGAACATGTACTTAGAATATGAAAAATATATCGCAAACATTATAGGAACATTATGTAGCAGCGTATTCCGCAACAAAAACGTTTACGATTATTTTTATTTATATTTTCTTATAATCTATAACATGTTCACATGTACTTATGGTTCGAAACTAGAACACAGCTTCATTTCACGTCTCACTCGAGCTTCAACAAACGACATAAATGTTACAACCCGGTTTAATTTAGCGCAATACAGTGTGAGTTGTAAAGGCATGGGTGGAGACACAGTGGACAAATTGCAAAACAATGCAGCAGGAGATTTAAATACCCACTTTATACAGTTTTAGCTCTTAGTTTTTAGAAATCCAATCCCCTGATGGAGCTACACATATGACAAATTAATGGACTTTTGTACAAGTAACAATCCAAACGGTGGTTTACAGTGGACCCTGTCCCCCTTTTTCAAAATCCTGGATTTGCACCTGGGGTGAAAATACCTGTGTGATGCAAGCTTAAAACCAGATACATTATCATACTATAGTGTTGATTTGACGTGAGTTTTTTCAAAAGAATCATAATGTTGTAAATGTTGTTGTTAGTATGGGTACACGACAACTGGTACCGTTGACAACTCGTACCCAACCAACTCGTACTTTTACCAACTCGTACTTCTACCAATCCTACTTTTACACACTCGTTCCTATTTTTGTAGCATTGTTATGTATCATTTAATTAGGTACATTGTATTATTAACAATGATTAGTGGTAGTTTTGTGTTCTATATATGTAATTGATATTATCCAAGACATGTATGAGGGTCTGGATTGGGTTTACAGAAGAGAGGATGATAATAAACATTTGTTTTGAAAACATTTAAGACTTATCAACAGCTCGTAACCAATCTTTGCTTCAGAAGAGATACACTTATCAGCATTGGGAATTAGAAATACAAATGTATTATAAAAATCTGCGCCTTGCCATACTGTACATTGTACATGTAAATGTATGTTATAGATTTTAAAATATAGAGTAATCATTTTGTTTCAACTAATATACAAGTTATTATGTCCAACGTTTGCATGATCAGAAAATCATACGTGTAATAAAGATAATTATGCAGTTTGCAAATTGTGTCTTATATTTTATATGCATATCATGCATATACTAAGATAAATAAACAATGTACAATAGACACAAGCGCAAGTGACATATTCTTCAGCTACATGTATTTGGTCACAAAAATAGAGACACAATTTTTCAGTTTACATTATAAATAAATGAAAATATAAAATAAAGACCATGTATTTGGCCTATAACAAGTTTAAATCATATACATGTATCTATTTAAATATTTATAAAGTTCATGTATTTGACACAGATCATACTTGTACATATATGTACACTTAACGAGCATTTGAACCATGCAAACATACATTTATACCATGTTTTTGGTTAATGATATTTACATGGATCATGTATTTGGTCAAGAAAATTTACAAATTAACCGTGTCATGCATGTAATCGCTTAACAGAATTTGATGTTTGAGACGCATTGTATAAAAGACCCTAAAAAATAGAGAAAGACACAATTATTCAGTTAACATAAATAAATATTATATAAAAAAAAAAATACAAATAAAAAAAAAAATAAAAAAAAAACAATCTGAGGCAAGCATGACATTCATGGTTAACATGTATTACAAACATATTTTATCAGCCAATATCCTAATTTAAAATGCACTATCTTAAGACCAAAGACCATATATTTGATACAATGTATATATCACAAGTTTATTTCATATGTTTATTTAAATATTTATCAGCAATGTATTTAGAGTCAAACCATGTATTTGGCACAAACCATACTTGTACATACATGTACATATGCAGAACTTTTGAACCATGCATATGTAGAATAAGCTACAAATTGACCAGGTACATGTATTTAGTCAATAGATTTTAAAGTTAAGATACATGAAGACATTGTATACAAATTATTCATATTAGTATATGGTCAATACATGTTACAATATACATGTATATATTGAACTAGACCATGATTTAAGTATATGCCACAAGTTCAATTCATAGGCATTTTTAAGTTATTACCAGATATATACATGTACAGTCAAACCATGTATTTGGCAAAGATCATACATATACATAAAGAATATTTGAAATATCCAAAGATCATGTTGAATAGTTGTTCCATGTACAAATGTACTTTGTAAAATGGAATTTACAAATAAAAAATAAACCATTTTGGGTCACAAATAAATTACAAATAGACCATGTAATTGGTTAATAAAATTCGATGTTTAAATAAATATTGTATTAAGACCATGTATTTGATAAAGATAATTTGAAATTTAGTAATTCATTGTATATAGATCATTTTATTGGTCAATATCTATTGGTAATAGACTATATATAATTGTGCAATTGATGCCATTTATAGACCATGTATTTGATCAATAAAATATAGTTTTAGATGTCTACATTTGAGATAGAACATGAACTTATTCGAAAGAAAATGAATTGATTTTTAGATACATTTATGAACATTATATGTTGATATTATATTTATTTGTTTAATAGAATTTTGTTTTTTTAGATAAATATATTTTATGTAAACCGTTTATTTGTTAAATAGTATATGATTTTTATGTAGACCATATACAAATGTACTAATCAAAATAATATGATTTTTAGCTAGAAATATACATTTTATATTGACCATGTATTTGTTCAATAAATGTTGGTAACATACATTGTACCATGCATTTGGATATTACATGTTGGTAACAGACCATATATTTGGACATAGGATGTATTTAGACCATGTTTTTGATCAAAAGATGCTGGTAACAGCCCATGTATTTGGTCAATAGATGTTGGTAACAGACCATGTATTTGGTCATGAGATGTTACTTATAAACCATGGATTTGGTCAATAAATGTTGGTAACAGACCATGTAATTTGTCATTACATGTTACTTATAGACTATGTATTTGGTTAATAAATGTTGGTAACAGACCATGTATTTGGTCATTACATGTTACTTATAGACCATGTATTTGGTTAATAAATGTTGGTAACATGCCATGTATTTGGTTAATACATGTTGGTAACAGACCATGTTTTTTGTCATTACATGTTACTTATAGACCATGTATTTGGTCAATAAATGTTGGTAACAGACCATGTATTTGGTCAATAGATGTTGGTAACAGACCATGTATTTGGTCATGAGATGTTACTTATAAACCATGGATTTGGTCAATAAATGTTGGTAACAGACCATGTATTTTGTCATTACATGTTACTTATAGACCATGTATTTGGTTAATAAATGTTGGTAACAGACCATGTATTTGGTCATTACATGTTACTTATAGACCATGTATTTGGTTAATAAATGTTGGTAACAGACCATGTATTTTGTCATTACATGTTACTTATAGACCATGTATTTGGCCAATAAATGTTGGTAACATACCATAGGATGTATTTAGACCATGTTTTTGATCAATAGATGTTGGTAACAGCCCATGTATTTGGTCAATAGATGTTGGTAACAGACCATGTATTTGGTCATTAGATGTTACTTATAGACCATGGATTTGGTTAATACATGTTGGTAACAGACCATGTATTTGGTCATTACATGTTACTTATAGACCATGTATTTGGTTAATAAATGTTGGTAACAGACCATGTATTTTGTCATTACATGTTACTTATAGACCATGTATTTGGTCTATAAATGTTGGTAACAGATCATGTATTTGATCATTAGATGTTACTTATAAACCATATTTTTGGTCAATAAATGTTGGTTATCAGGGTAAAGACTTTGTATTTAGGCTATTAATGTTACTTATAGACCATGTATTTGGTTAATACCTGTTGGTAACAGCCCATGTATTTGATCAATAGATGTTGGTAACAGACCATGTATTTGGTTAATACATGTTGGTAACAGATCATGTATTTGGTCATTACATGTTACTTATAGACCATGTATTTGGTCAATAAATGTTGGTAACAGACCATGTATTTGGTCATTACATGTTACTTATAGACCATGTATTTGGTCAATAAATGTTGGTAACAGATCATGTATTTGATCATTAGATGTTACTTATAAACCATATTTTTGGTCAATAAATTTTGGTTATCAGGGTAAAGACTTTGTATTTAGGCTATTAATGTTACTTATAGACCATGTGTTTGGTTTTTGGTCAATTGCATTTGATAATTAGATATACATTGTATACAGACCATGTTTTTGCCGATCAATACAAGTTATTAAAAGCGTTCTTATTTTTCCAAAAAAAGGTGTCTTTAATAAATAAAAAAAAGTACTTTTGTGTGCACAAAATATGAATGGGTCATAGCAAAAGGCTATCATGCTAATTTAATCAAATTTAACTGCTTGGGCCGTTAAGTCTTTATTTCAAATGTATGCTTAACTTGACCTCTTACCCATACATTTGTTAATATTTCTTTCACTTCAAATTTGTTATATTTATATATGAAAGCAGCTTTTTATTGAGATTATTATTATTATAAAGTTGCGGTAAATAGTTATCAAAGGTACCAGGCTTGTAATATAATACGCCAGACGTGCGTTTCGTCTACATACGACTCATCAGTGACGCTCAGATCAAAATCGTTATAAAGCCAAACAAGTAAAAAGTTGAAGAGCATTTGTGATTATAAAGTTGCGGTAAAAAGTGTTGACAAGACCTGTCTTAATGTTTATTTTGCAGTAGTTGCTTGGGCTGGTATTGAATCACTACTTAGAACTTTTTAAATGTTATTCAACACATTCAGTATTTTCACTGTTTGTTTGTTTTATTTATTTGAACGCAGCTTTTTATTGAAGGTTAATATTGTAACATAGCTGCTGTAAAAATTGTTTAGAAGGACATTATTGTCTTTATATTTGTTGTGCAGTACTTGCTTGGGCCGGTATTGTATCACTACTTAAAAAAGATCAAATATTATTTATTATATTCAGTATTTTCACTGTTTGTTTGGTTTACTTATAGAAAAGCAGCTAATTATTGAAGGTGATTATATAATATAGTTGCTGTAAAAATTATTGACATGGAAATTGTCTTTATGTTTATTTTGCAGTACTTGATTGGCTGGTATTGTATCACTACTTAGAACTTTTTAAATATTATTCAACACATTTAGTATTTTCACTGTTTGTTTGTTTTATTTATTTGAACACAGCTTTTTATTGAAGGTTACTATTGTAATGAAGTTGCTGTAAAAATTGTTAGCAAGCACATTGTCTTAATGTTTATTTTGCGGTACTTGCTTGGGCTGGTATTGAATCACTTTTTAGAACTGTTCAAATATTATTTGTCACATTCAGTAGTTTCACTGTTAGTTTAGACGTAGATTGAACTTGAACTAATATAGCAAATATAGCAAATCGTGCAAATTGTTTTAGCATAAATCTCTTTTGAACAGCAGTTATGACTGTGGTTTACCATATGGGTATGCATTAATCTCGTGCTTTCTACTTTTTGCCAAGTGCTTGGCCTTTGTGGGGTAGAAAGATTTATTTTATTACATCTTTCCTGGTGGCTTAGTTGACCCCTTCCAAGGCTAAGCTATTGTATTCTGTATTATTGTATTATCGTTTCATGTTTTTCATTCATTATTATCTTGTTGTACAAATGTATATGTACAATGTATATATTGTTAATTTTTATTTGAGAACAATTTTTACTCTGAATAAATAAAAATTTTTGAATTTACTTTCTTGTTTTTCTTTTCATTTATGCATTGCCCAATATAATGTAAAATACATGAGCTACTTGCTGACTCATACAAGTTAATGTTAAACCTCTGGTGGTTTGTTTGCGTTGAAGGAGGAAAGCATGAAGGCAAGTTATTTTAATAACTATTTTTATGCAGACAAAGGAAACCATTAATTTGATTGGAAATTTCCATTTTCCTCAACCCTTTGGGGAACCCCTGCATTACGATCCTTTGGCTGGATGACCATAGGTCAGTTTTATATACAATGTATCTTCTTACACATTCTTGCTGATCTACAGATCGATATTTTGTAAACAAGATTTTTATTTGGGATTTTATAAATTTTCCCTCCCTTCAACCCCTTTCACTACCTAAAGCTTTTTTTGTTTATTTTGATGTTTGTTAGAAGTTCATCTATACTAGTGGTCCATTAAAAATGTTTTTTTGTAGATATATCAATTTTAGGTTGTGAGCATCTTCATTTGTGAATGCCTACGTTGCAGGTGTTGCACTTAGTATTTCAATATTTTTTATGCCTTGGCTTAGTTGACCCCTTCCTAGGCCAAGCTACTGTGTTCTGTATTATTGTATTATCGTTTCATGTTTTTCATTCAATATTATCTTGTTGTACAAGTGTATATGTAAAATGACATTTGTAACAAACATAAACTTTTTGCTACCTCTTTACAAGCAGAACCAAATACAATGAAAGTTCCAACTATGTACTGGCTTCCGAAGCTGCACAAAACACCTTACAAAAATAGATTTATTTCGTCTTCAAGCCATTGTTCCAATACTAAACTGTCTATTCTACTTACTAGTACACTTGGTACAATAAAAAACCTGGTAATAAATTGTTCAAATAAGGCCTTTGAAAATAGTGGAATTAATTACTTTTGGAGTGTCAAAAATTCGTTGGAAGTACTTGATAAATTGCATGCTTATATTAGTGATTTCGAATCTGTTCAAAGTTTTGATTTTTCTACTATATATACCACTTTGCCTCATAAAAAAATTCATACACCTAATTAAATGGGCATTTAAAAAGTCAGAATGCGAATATATATGTTCAAATTCTTTTAGGTCATTTTTTAGTAATAAACAAATAAAAGAACTATCATGTCAATTGGACCTGCTTTGATACGATAATTGCCCTTGAATTTTTACTAGATAACTTTTTTGTTCGCTATGGAGATTCCGTATATCGTCAAGTTATCGGAATTCCAATGGGGACTAACTGTGCACCACTTATTGCGGACCTGTTTCTGTATTGTTATGAGTTACAATTTATGACTTAAATCAGCAAAGACCGTTCGAAACAACATCTGATACAAAAATTCAATAACACTTTTAGATATTTGAATGATATATTGGCTCTCAAAAATGACGATTTAGTATGTACACTAAAGAGATTTATCCTGCTGAACTGACTTTAAATAAAGCTAATACTAACAATGAACACTGCCCTTTCCTGGATCTTGATATCTATATCTTTATCGGGAAGCTTAATACCAAAATTTATGATAAAAGATGATTTTTCATTTCTTATTGTTAATTATCCATTTTTAGATGGTGACGTTCCCTTGTCACCATCTTAAGGTATTTATATATCTCAACTTGTTCGAATCGCTCGTGTATGTAACAACGTATTTGATTTTAACGAAAGAAATCTCTGTATTACTGAAAAATTAACGCACCAGGGTTTTCGATATCACAAACTAGTCAAAACATTTACTAAATTTTATCATCGTTACAAGGACATCATTCGTAAATAAAAATCAACATGCAGACATTTTATACGTTCCGCTTTTTCACATCCAATCTTTTATGGTAATATTCTTTACAAAGCACAGACATGTCGGCATTCACTTCAAAAACTAACCAAAGTTTTAAACCGACTTATTAAGAAGGAATAAAGTTACGATACTGTTGTCAGGTCATTAAAGATGGCATATTTTGGTATTAATATTGATTCACTCATAGGGTCTTTGCATCGGAAATAAACACATGTATTCTAAACCCAGTTGTTTGAATGATACGGGTTATGTCCTTCTCATTTATTTTATGATGGTATGATACTTAACCCCTAACGGGAGGGATTGTGCTTGATTTTCATATGATGAAGACATAATCTTTCAATCAGTTTAATTGAGGTCTGGTGCTTACATGTCAGTCACTGCTAGTAGTCCGATCCTTTGTTAATTTATGCATCATTGTCATTTTGCTTAGTTTCTTTTGTGACCTATTCTCACATCGGACTCGGACTTCTTTTAAACTGAGTTTTACTGTGCGTATTGCTGTGTGTTTGTTTAATCTACATTGGCTAGAAGTATAGGGGAGGGTTGAGATCTCACAAAACATGTTTAACCCCGCCGCATTTTGGCGCCTGTCCCTAGTCAGGAGCCTCTGGCCTTTGTTGTTCTTGTTTTTTTTTTTTAATTTTAGTTCATTTGTATGTTTTGAAGTTTAGTATGACGTACATTTTCACTGAACTAGTACACATTTTTGTTTAGGGGCCAGCTGAAGTCCGCCTTCGGGTGCGGGATTTTCTCGCTGAGTTGAAGACCCGTTGGTGGCTTTCGGTTGTTTTCTGCTCTTTGGTCGGGTTGTTGTCTCATTGACACAATCTCCATTTCCATTCTCAATTTTATGTACAATGTACATATTGTTTATTTTTACATGAGAACAATTTTTACTCTGAATAAGTAAAAATTTCGCAATTCACTTTATTTTTTCTCTTTTAATTTATACATTGCCCAATAGAATGTAAAATACATGAGCTACTTGCTGACTCATGCAAGTTAATGTTAAACCTCTGGTGGTTTGTTTGGGTTGAAGGAGGAAAGCATAAAAGCCTTAAATGCTTAATTATCATTGCAAAATGTATTTCTGCTATCAACTTCACAAATGCAGTATTTTGTTTTTCTCTTTATTGTGTTATCAGTAGATATATTTAGTTATTCTGGCCGGACTATTATGGGCATTTTTATTAGAAGAGAGGCGGAAGATACCAAAGGGACATTCAAACTCATAAGTCGAAACTAAACTGACAACGCCATGGCTAAAAAAGAAAAATAGTACACAAAACACGATAGAAAACTAAAGACTGAGAAACACGAACCCCACCAACAACTAGGGGGATTTCAAGTGCTTTGAAAGGGTTAGCAGATCCTGCTCCATATGTGGCAACCGTCTTGTTGCTAATGCCATTACCTGCAAAACCATTGACACAATTTCATGATCTGAATCATTTTAGGCTACCTCTTAGTAAGCATATTTTTCATTCAGTCTTCTGATTCAACTTTGTGCAATCTTGTGCTTTTTAGTAGGTCTTAAAATATATACAGCAATAGCGGTCAGATCGGGTTGAACCATGCAAGCACTCTCGGTTTTCTCCTACGTTGCGTCCAAATCCCTGGACTCACTTGCATCAGGGACGTCTAAATCGAATAACACGAAAGCTGGATGCACAACTGGTATTTAGTTTTAGGTAGATTATTGATTTAATGGTTAATGTTTCTTGTTGCTATTGATCGTGTTGCGGTCTGCAAAAACACTGAATGTTTCGCATGGTACAAATAAACGAGATTTAAATGTCAGTAGCCCTGCAGAAAAACGTGGTTTGTACCACTTTTCGTTATTTTTTGTAGATATTATTAAAAATTTTCGACCCGCTCGCTGTAAATAGCGACACACATGAAAAAGTGGTATTATTTTGTAATATCTAATATCATGGTCATATTTTGAACTTACATCTTAATTCAGTTGTCCTTGAGAAACCACAGATTTATATTTACGTATACACCTGGTATCAACATGATTCCACACACTGAACTGTCTCGCCTGCTTTACTTAAGATTAAATTTATGTTGAAAGTTTATAATATGAAGGTTTAACCACAAGTATCACATATACTTAACATTATCAATGATCCATAAAGATGGAGTCAAGGTCAAATGAACCATACCAGAACGACAGGCCAAACCAAAAAATAAAATTAACCAATGAATCATGTAAAGGTCAATGTCATATGAACCCTGCCAGACAGAAATGTATATCTAAGAATAATTTCATATGCCAAACATAATTGACCTATCTTTATAGTATCTGATAAATTGAAAAAAATCATGAAAACATAACATTGACCTTTGAACCATTAAAAGAAGTCAAGGTCGAATGACACCTGCCAGTCGGACATGTAAACCTTCCAACCATTCCATACACCAAATACAGTTGACATATTGCTTATTAACATGACAAAAAACTAGAACTTTTTTTTCAGGTAGTCACTGAACCATAAAATTTAGGTATAGGACAATGGATATGTGATAGACGGAAACTTCGTAACATAGGGGTTTTACATACAAGGCATTAAATACGAAGGTCTTCTTCCTTCTGTAATGTAAAGCTTTAAACAAATAGTTTAGCTACCACTGATTGTAATCCCTATATGTCGTTTTCTGCTACTTTCGTCCTATGCTCGACAACAATGTATCTAGTATTGAACACACATATCATAACAGTATCGCGCAATTAATCGAGATTGTTCTCAGTGTCATAAGAGGCCTGTTAATTGTGTTTTTTTCAGAAAACTCACTTTCCAAAGAAATCATTTACATATGAAAACTTTGCTACGTAGCAGTTTAATGAGTTAATTGTCCCACTCAAATGATTGAACATGATTTTTTATTCAGACACGTAAAGTATTTGGTAGAATTGGTATTTACAACAATCATTGAGTTGACTGGTTTTGTAAACGGTTAAATTGTTTTCGACAGGTCTTTAACATTTTTGTAATTCTAAAACGGAACCTGATATAGTGGTATATAACTGCAAAATGACAACAATTCAAAGATCCCCACCCCCTTCTTAAAAAATAAACAACAAAACAAAACAAAACAAAAATAACCTGATTGAATCATATCTGACCTGCAGTACAGATACACTTCCTATAAAAATAATAACAATTCCAACTAAATTGTCATTTACATGTATACTTATATATACAAACACGCCAAATAAAACATAGATTGTATCGAATTAAAGATAAAATTGGAATCAGTGAATAATATCATGTAAAGACAAAAGTGTTCCTCTGTAAACCATTAACAAAAGCATTTGTTTTGTTTAATTTTGTTTTCATGTTTATTCATGTTTTCGTTCATTTAGAGATTTATGTAGTTATATGATATTTTGTTTTGGGATTAGATCACGCCATCAGTATCTGATATCCATCCTTAGTACAATGTTTTAACTTTATGTATGAATGACTCAGCTGATAAAAGTCGGGGAAAAGAACTTCTCACAGGTGACATACTTTCTCAATAAAAAAATAAGAAATCACGTGTAAATTATTGTCGCATTAGATACTTAACTAATATTAGTATATCAGATTCGGTTTTATTTATGACTTTGCCGATCATGCAAAATGAATAAGGGATATTCGCCAAGATGAATAAAGAAGCAATAAGGAAAAAGTAAAATAACAAAATGACCGAACCCCAAGGGAAATTCAAAGCGGAAAGTCCTCTATAAAATTGCAAAATCAAAAGCTCAAACACATCTAACGAATGGAAAACAACTGTTTTATAATATTTTATGAAATGATTTATAATATTTAGACTTTTCCTAAACGCGCGATTTTCAAATTGTTTTGATATGTCTTTTCATTTCAAACCTACAAACAACCATGCATGGTATATTTTAATGTTTTGGGTAACAATTTGCACGACAAACAGTAATGTTTTGACAGAAAACAAGAGCCTTCTAACAGCTGACATATTTAATTAAAAGAAATGGGTAATCTCGTTATTTGTCAAAATATTTTTCTATGCAAAATGAAATGCTTATCTAAAATTAGTATTTCTGATTTAATTCAAATAGCAGCTTCTTAATATACATTGTATACAAGATTAATTACAAATTTTCATTAGCATTCGCCCATTTTGCTGAAATAAAAGATGTTTTAAGCAATAACATTAAAACTTTAAATCTTTCTTTAAACCTTTGGTCTAATTTGATAAATTATCTGGCTATGTCCTTTCTTGCCTCCAAAAAAAATGTTCTGGTTGAGCTTCAACAGTTGTTTGTTCAGAGTAGGTGGTGGCGAAAACAAATGGTGGCCAATTCGTGTTTAAATAATCATGAATTGCAAAAGGAGTTAGAGTTGAGTCTCGTTTTGCTCTCCTCTTTATGAATAATGATATAAATATTTTGGAAAAGTACAATATTTGTTTTTATTTATTGCTTTTTGACTTGATATAAAGCTAAAAAAAATGTGGTATGATTGTCAACGAGTAGTTTATCTACCAGAGGCCTGATGACCGATATTTAACCGTACGGCCTTCAACAATGAGTAAAAAAAACAGAGTAGCACCTGGTCATGAGAGAACACAAAACAAATCAAACGACAAAGTCAAGGGCCTGAAATAATTGAAAAAGATATGACAAACAGCACCCAACGACATAAGCAGAACGACAGCTCCTCACCTGGGACAGACACATATACAATGTGGCAGGGTTAAACATTCATGCTAGCGCTCAACTCCTCTGACTGTGATTCAACATCACAACATTAAAACAAGCTGTAAAATGAGTTGGCTTGACTCGTGATTGGTACGAAGCACACATTTTTTTTATATTACAAACGACAACAGTGAGTACATAATAATATAAAAAAAAGATCTCACAGTTACAGAATCAAATTGAGAATGGAAATGGGGAATGTGTCAATGAGACAACAACCCGACCAAAGAGCAGACAACAGCCGAAGACCACCAATGGGTCTTCAACGCAGCGAGACAATCCCTCACCCGGAGGCGGGCTTCAGCTGGCCCCTAAATAAAAATGTGTACTAGTTCAGTAAAAATGGACGTCACACTAAACTCCAAAACATATAAATGAACTAAAATTAAAGAATATACAAGACTTACAAAGGCCAGACACTCCTGACTTGGGAGAGGCGCAAACATGCGGCGGGGTTAAACATATTTTGTGAGATCTCAACCCTCCCTCTATACCTCTAGCCAATGTAAAATAAACAAACACACAGCAATACGCACAGTAAAACTCAGTTTAAAAGAAGTCCGAGTCCGATGTCAGAATAGGTAGCAAAAGAAACTAAGCAAAATGACAATGATACATAAATTAACAAAGGACTACTAGCAGTTACTGGCGTGCCAGCTCCAAACCTCAATTTAACTGATTGAAAGATTGTGTATTCATCTTATGAAAACCAAGCACAATCCCTCCCGTTAGGGGTTTAGTATCATAACATCATAAAATATATGAGAGGAACATAACCCGTATCATGCCAACAACTGGTTTTAGAATAAATGTGTTTATTTCCGATGCAAAGACCCTATGAGTGAATCAATATTAATACCAAAATATGCCATCTTTCATGACTGACAACAGTATCGTAACTATATCCCTTCTTAATAAGTCTGTTTAAAGGCAGACTTAACTGTATCTGTTGTATTATATGAGACAATGTGTAACTGTGCATGTTATATCTAATGTATGTCATATGTGATAGAACAAAAGTAAGCTCAGACAATACCGAAAAAAAGCAAACATGAGCTACAATATCCTGTACATTAATATATATGTACAATCAAAGTGTGTAGTAATTTCAATCCTGATATTGTAGGGTAAGAATATCCAATTGCGCTGACTACCAGTTTTATGTCGTAAGCACTGATTAAATGAGCATCTTAGACAATAACGAAGCCGGAATAGGGATTTTAACTTTGGTTTGATATCCAGACCCAAACTATTTAAATTTTACAATTCAAAAGACACGAAAGGAGTTCACAGAGAAAACTGCACTGGAAATCAAACTACATCTCGGCAGGACAAGGACTAAATCACAAATTCTAATCACTACAAATTTGTAGGCTTGCTGGTATTCGAAAGGCATCTTTGGCGAACTGTTGTTTACCAAAGGTATCATCAACTCAGTATTTGGGGCTTCATTACTGTCATAATTTATACCATAACTTTCTTAAATAATCTGTTCATAACTTTGGAAATTATCTAAATACTAAGGTTTCGATCCCCTCAGGCAAAGTTTACACTAGATAAATTTGGCTACTAGTATTCTTCCTATGTCCGTCTTTGCGGTTTCATGTATTTATACATCTTTAGTTTTAAGATTTTTGCTCTTGAGAGTTCGTAATTCAGGTTGATACGGAAAAGCATTTTTGCACGCAACACCTTTTCATTTACTAGCACAGTGTTGATACCTCTGCTAGCCCCAGAATGTATTTCAATTTTAGAATGACGACCAATTTTGCCAAAATATCTCATTTATACACGTTATACACTCAAACCTACATTCTGCAGATGTTATATTTAGGCTGTTTCACAAAATTCCGTACAAACAACGGTACATTGACGGCTCAACTGCATGTTCAACGAAAGAGTTGTCCATTAGATTGACAAAGATTCTGTTCGCAGTGAAAGAGGGTCTTCAGATATACTGCGCAATTGTTTACTCGCGTAGTGGTATTAACCATATGTGGATTAAAAAAACTCTAAAGAACTTCTGGATAATTCTAAATCTCGATCTTTCTCTGAAATTAGTTCTATCAAAATTTTTGATTTTTCAACCCTGTATACCACCATTCCCCATGTGAAATTGAAAAATCGTCTAACAGAAATAATCCACAATGCTTTTCAACATAAAAAAGGTAGCATACGCTACAAATGTATTACTTTGGGATACCATACGGCATATTTTGTTAATAGTGAACAAAAAGGTAAAACATGCTACACAGAGGAACAAGTGATCAGTAGGCTGGAGTTTCCATCGACAACATATTTGTTGAATTTGAAGTTGGACTTTTTCATCAAGTTGTCGGCATTCCTATGGGAACGAACTGTGCGCCTCTCCTTGCCGACCACTTCTTATTTTCATATGTGTCGGAGTTCCTTCAGATACTTGTCAAAAACAAGAAGATCAAAGAAGCCAGATCATTTAATGTCCATTAACAATCCAAACTTTTCTGATTGGGTTCCATTAATATATCCTCCCAAACTAAAAATTAAAGAAACAACAGACACGGCGTCCTCTGCCTCATTTTTAGACTTATACCTCAAATTTGACATAAGCGGTCATCTCAGTACTAGAATCTATGACAAACGAGACGATTTTATTTTTGAAATTATCAATTTCCCCCACTTTAGTAGCAATATACCAACTTCCCCTGCATATGGGATATACATTTCCTAACTCATTCGGTATTCACGAGCTTGCAGCTGCTACTCAGACTTTGTAAAACGTCACCAGTGTCTGAGCAGAAAGTTGATGAACCAGGGGTATGTCAAAGAACGTCTCGGCCTTTTTCTGAAAAAGTTCATCGGAAGATACCAAGACCTTATTGATATATATTCCGTATCAACTTCACAAATAATACACGATGGTCTTGAAGGATAGATTCTAGGTACTGACGTTGTTTGTCATCTTTATAACGTGTTATAGTATTCCTTTATTTGTCTTTGTAAATTATTTCTTTTACTGTTTAGTCTTTTTTTTTGGTAATGTCCATTTGACGTGGCTCCGTACATGAACATCCCATCATTGTGTTATTGTGCTTTGGTAAATTTTTGTATTCTTGTCTTTCGCTTTTGCTAATGTGCTGTGTGTATATGCCTTTTTGTTTTTCTTTGTTGACATATTTGTTTGTTTTTAAAGTGATTAAGATTATAACATAATGTTGACTGCTGTACCCCTATTTTTGACATTTTTACCTATTATGTCTGTTTGTTTTGTTCACACATTGTTGTCAATATAATGGAATTTTATGCGACTGTCATACCAGTGAGAGGTTTAGCTAGCTATAAAACCAGGTTTGATCCACCATTTTCTAAAAAGAAAATACCTGTACCAAGTAAGGAATATGACAGTTGTTATCCATTCGTTTGATGTGTTTGAGCTTTTGATTTTGCCGTTTGCTTAGGGACTTTCTGTTTAGAATTTTCCTCGGAATTCGGTATTTTTGTTATTTTACTTTTTTTCAATAGAATTTTATTCATTTAAGTTTGCATGTCTATGTTTTATCAAACAAAAAAGAATGAAACAAACAAAACAAGATTGATCAATTAATTGTATTCATCAGAGAACATTAATTATTTTGCATGTCACGTAGTGTAGGAAAACTTCATAATCAACAAAAAAAAAAAACATTTACCTGAATTTTCTGAAGGACGTTATACATCTTTACTAGAGGTCTGTTCGATTATAAGTTGTTTAAATAACTTATTGTTGGAAGAAATTACTTAATATTTTTATATCGTCTGGTCTTTACGAATCTATTTCATAATTACTAACAGATTACAGTGTGTCTAAAGTACCCCGGCAAAAAAAGTTTGGTCTCAATAGACTCTAATATCAGGTACGGTGACGGACAGCTGACAGACATAGAAAAAGTAGAATTTGTTTCTATTTATTTGTATTTTTTTTTATAAGATTGAAGAATATAATGACACATACACCTATTTTCGATGGTGAGATGTAATATTTTTTACAACCGTTCTAGATTTAGGGAGATATTAGTAAAAATACACGTAAAACTGATGAATTAAGTTATCCTTATCACAAATTCGTTTATTATCTTATTAAATTGTGCACATTCCACAAAAAATGTACGGAAATAAAAATATAAACATGGGGATTGCAAAGCTAGTCAATTAAAGCACCTCAATATTAGTTTTCTATGCATGGAACGAATTAAATGGTTCAGGCGACAACTAAAAAATATTCCTACATCTTATGGCAACCAATTTAAACAATTAAAGACAGGCGTACGATACCAAAGGGACATTCAAACTTATGAGTAAAAAATAATAAACAAACTAAAAACGCCATGGGGAAAAAAGAAAAGTACGATGAGACAAACGACAGTATACATGTATACAAAACACAACATATATAACCAAAGACCGAGCAACACGAACCCCACAAAAGAGGGGGCGATCTCATGTTCACCGGAAGGGTTAGCAGATTCTGCTCCACATGTGGCACCCGTCGTGTTGTTCTTATGTAAATACAAATCCGGTGATAAATAATTCGGTAGATCACATTCGGGGAAAAGAGGTTGGGGTTATGTTTACAACAATTGGAATATATCTGTCATCATCATTCTGGAAACAGATATTCCATAGCGGTCAACCAACTCGTGATGGCTTCCGTAAAATGTTCGAAGGTATGATTTCAATTTCACCACTTGGAACTCTTGGTTTAGTACCCGGTATTATTATGATACATACATGTAATATATAATTACATAATGTAAATTAAAATCGGGCTTCCAACAGACGTTTAATGGCTGGTTGAAAACGATTTCATTCAGAGAAGAAAGTCATTATTTATTTGAATTCATAAACACTTGAATTCGTTCTTTATTAGAACAAAAATAATTTCAATTTTATTTTTTTATGTGAAAATGAATGTGTTAATATCTATAAATTGTTGTTTTTATTTTTGTCATCACTGGGTCAATACCGCTGCTTGTGGATTATCAGTCCTAGAGGGTATCAGTAGCTCAGTAGTGCATACTTCGATACTGACATGATTTTAAACAAACCTTTTTTTAATGGACAATATCGGGTCGCGGTCGGAGAAAGTACTTAATATGACGCATGGTGTAAATAAGTGGGGTAAGATTTAAGTCGCCCTGAAGTAAACGTCGTACAATTCTTTTTATTGGTAGTTATTTTTAATAACTTTTCAATCCGCTGTGAACATGAACATGAACAAATTTGTATGATTTTGTAATATTTCATACCATGATCATATTTTTGTTTTATATTTTACATAAGTTATAAATACAAATAAAATGTTGAATACGAAGTGGAGACGTAAATAGAGATCTGTGGTTTCTCAACGAAAACTTATTTGTTCATGTGTGTCGCTTTTTTACAGCGGGTTGACAGGTTTAAAACTCCATCTCAACGGAGTGGAAATGGCGGGAATAAGTTAAGGACCTATGAAACTCTTAAAACGTGAATATCCACCTAGGAATATATGCATATGATTATTGTTCTATCGCATAAAAGAGAGTACGCACAGTTTCGTTTTGCATGTTGTGGTCTGCATAGAGACTAGACGATTTTAGAGTTTACCCGTGTAACAACGAACTTGTGAAACTTGCAGACACATTGCTAAAACTGAAGGACATGTATTGTTAGAGTGTCCATTGCACGATGACCTGCGCACTGAACTTTTTAGAATAACTTTGTCAGAACAAACAAACGTTTTAAATTTTTCTAATTTGGAGAAATGGTCTATTGTTCTAGCAAGTTACTGTGATAGTATCATTATGAATAGTGCCAAAATCTGCAAATTTATTTTGGATAGAAAACGGCGATTTTTATATTGTAAATCGTTCTGTCTTAACCTGAGATATATGTTTTACGAAATTTGAAAATTTAGCTGTACGTGTTATACAATTCTATTTAGCATGGCAATAATATTTTATTAAAAGAAATCATTTACATGTGAAATACTTTCTACTTAACAGTTTCATGAGCTAATTACCATACTAAAAAGATTTAAAATCATTTGCATATACTTTGGATCGGGCGCATATATTATTTGATACTATTTTAACTACAATAATCATTGTGTTACCTGGTTTGATAAACAACTATATTGTTTCCGAAGGGTGGTAGTAATTTTAAACTCCATTAAAACTAAAACTGAACCCAATTTACTGGTTTATATCTGTCATACGACAATGATAAAGCACCCCCCCTTTTTCCCATAAATATAAATAAATAACAAAACATAGCAAAACTAAACTAAACTAAACAAAAAAAAAACTTTATCGAACAATATCTGTCCTGCACTACACGTACACTTAATCAAAAAGAATAAGTCCAACTATACATATTAACAAACAAGCAAAATAAAACATAAGTGTGACAAATTAAATATACTTGTAATCAGTGAATATACCATGTGAAGAATAAAAAGGAAATATCCTCTTTTAACTCTAAATGAAAACAGGTTTGCATTTTTATTATTTTTGTTATGTTATTTATATTTTTGTTCATTTAAAGATTTAAGTAGTTATATGATATTTTGTTTTCGTATTATATCACGCCATCAGTCTCTGCTATCCACCCCTAGTACAATAGTTTAATTTTATGTATAAATGACTCAGCTGATACAAGTATAAGTTTTCAACCGGTGACTAGAACGTTCTCACAGGTTAAATACTTTCTCAATAAAATGACAAAATCTCTTATATTA
Organism: Mytilus californianus; assembly: GCF_021869535.1. Taxonomy (NCBI): domain Eukaryota; kingdom Metazoa; phylum Mollusca; class Bivalvia; order Mytilida; family Mytilidae; genus Mytilus; species Mytilus californianus. Next base: position 621,923 of record NW_026262720.1, read on the forward strand.
GAATATCAGATTTTGTTCAATTAATGACTTTGACAATCATAGAAAAAAAGACTATGAAAAATCTATCCATGACACAAACTCAGTATATGCACAGCAAAAAACACACAAAAGCAAATGAACAGCGCTTTTAATGCTGTTCTTCATCTAAAAGCCACAGTGAGGTCTTAAATACGGAGAGAAAAAAACTCTCACTTCACTGCAAGTTTAAGACGGTATTGATAAAGAAAAAGATAAAGATAAATATATGTCTTAGTCTTAAATAAAAACCATAGGGTTCCTACTAGATAGAGCAGTTACATAGATAAACATAAACTATACAAATAAGTAACACTGAAAAAGAAAAATCTAAGTTTTTAAGTATATTTATTATTTTTTCTCAAATGCTGGACAATTATGAATCAAGAGTATTCACCTAGTTTTTTTAAAGAAGCAAAAAGGCAAATATTTAATGCTAAGACTTTTCCCAAACTTAAGTTTTCAAAGGGTTAGATATATTCTTTCTTGTCCACAGCCTCCCCAAAAAGCCGATTCGATGCAATAGGTAGTGTATCTTTTAAAGGGTGGAGTGGTGCCTGAGACGAAAGACTTTTTATTCGATTTGTAGATGATCCTCAAACTTGTCCTTTGTTAAACATATCAATACAAGCCATTTAACATTTGATTCTGTATGTATAATTCATCATTTGTTTTGTCGTTTTAAATAAAAGTAAAAGTATGAACATCTCATGAATACAATAATAATAATAATATTCTTTATTTAAAGAGGGTAACCCAATTAGTTTTCACTAACCTATTTTGGGGCCCTCATTTTACACTGAGTCTACTGAATAATGTGATATTCTGTTTACTGTTATGGTCACGTCGTCAGTGTCTCCCAACCATCCGTGATATATTATAATGTGTTTGTGTAGAAATTACACCATTTATTTATGTTTTTGACCGAATACAAGAGCGTTTTAACAGCTGACATATTTTCTTAATAGAAATAGGAAATCTCGTTATCTATCAAAATGTATAATGATGATCTAAAATAAATGTATCTGATTTATTTTAGCTGACACCCATTATATTTATATAAGGTGAATTGAGAGATACTGCAGACAAAATTTAAACTATACATTAATTAGTACTTTTTTGCTATTTGAGCGATTCAGGCTCATGGCAGCTTTCGGTTTAAATTTCTTTTGAGATTGATGTTCATTTATGGAAAGCTATATTTTAAGATGCTTATTATAGAAAAAATAGAAAGCTTGATAGACTAAAGCTACTTTAAATTGATAGCTTAAAGAAGCTATCATAAGAAATGGTTCAATTTTGTATCGACTGATGATTGAGTACTTACTATACTTACTTTAACAGAATTACCCCTAGATACAGGGTATACAATCAGAAGGTTTAATAGGCTGCAAATATTGTTTACATCTAATTCACATTAGAAATAAAGAATATACGGAGACGAAGCAGTGAAAATCCTAAAATATTAAAGGTGTAATTACCGGGTGAGCAACATATTTAGTATCATTTGCAATAAAAACAATTTATCCTTGAGGAGCTCCATTTTAAAGACGATATATAATATACTGTTTACGCTGTAATCTAATAATTTCGAAATATAATTACAGTCTGACGCATGGGCTGTTTCATATTGCACACATATATCTAAACTGGTTTTGGTAATACGATGCAAATGTATATCACAAATTTTTGGATGATTGATCACGACATATACATTTACAGTTTTTGGGAGTAGCTACTGCTTTGTCTGTCTATCCGTCTATGAGTCCAAAACAAATGCCTTATGACTCGATTGCAAGAGAACTTCAACCGATGGAAGACAGAGGAAAGAAAGTTTGACTTTATGGGTTTATAGGTCACTGTTTCCAAAAAAAGAATGCATTTAGAAATTTTTTTTTCGGATGATAAAGATTTTCCCTGCCAAATTTAACTGAAACGTAGACGTTGTAATATTTGGGGGTCAATAGGGCAATGTTCATTGTAGCTAGATGTTACTAAACAAGTTATTTTTGGAATAGGTTGGTTTATCTGAAAATTTTTAATGAAATACTAGATTTGTACATAGATATCAGCAGAAAAATACAGCTTTTAGTTGGTAAGTGAAGGATAAAATGAAAATTGGATCCTCTCTCTCAAACACTATCTTATATCCTATGTTTTAATAATAACATACATGTTGTTCATTTATGAAAGTAGGTTTTTTCATAATGTAAGTTAAAAATGCGAAGGTTATTTTTTTGTTGTTGGTTCGTTCAAGCTTCGACCGTGATCCTCTCCCTTCAATGATACGATTTACACCTGCTACATACGACAAGACGCATAAAACAAACTGTTTGGTGCTTTAACGTAAGACTGACAGTAGATAACAATGTTTTGCAGTAAATCAACACACAAATAGAAATATTATTGTTATTATGATATATATTTATAATGAAATTATTATGTTTTACTTTTCAAAGCACCCTCTCTATATGTTTGCCAATAAAACATTAATTATTAATCCTTCAGAAGATACAGCTTGGTTATCACGTGAAACACTAGATAGCTTTTGTTTTCAAATGTCATTTATTGTATACAATACAAACTGATAACAATAAGATAAATATTATTATTATTGGCTTTTAAATGTTTAACTAATTTTCATAACGTTCGTGTACTCTTAGATAGGTACTTCGTGTGTTCTGTCTGTATGTAAGTTGTTTATTTTTGCTTCATGCCGATCTGATGAGTCGTGCAATTTCCAACTGATGTATATAGTTAGTTCTTATGTAATGCTGTTATACAACTTTCCCAAGTTAATGAGGGTTGAGCGCTCACAAATATGTTTTACCATGCCACATTATGTATATGTCTCTTCCAATTCAGGAGTCTGTTATTAAGTGGTTGTCGTCCGTTATATCAGTTTATTGTATATTGTTTTTTCATAGATTATACCGTTGATTTTTTTTATTTGAATTGTTTTACATTGTGTGATGTCGGCGGCCTTTTATAGCTGACTATACGCTAAGAGTTTTGATCATTATTGAAGGTCGTGAGAGGACCTATATTTGCTTAAACTACGTCATTTTGACTATTGAATAGTTGTACCACTGGCAATCATGGCACATCTCCTTATTTTATATAATATCTTTTTTCTAAATTGAAGTGTTTGTATTAGTTGTGATCTGATATCTTTAAATGGGGAGAGGGTATTACATATTCATTTTGTAAGTAAGACTCGGTCTTCAATGTTTTGATAAGGGCAGGGATGTTAAATAGTCTGATGAATTTATTTTTTCTCCGCTAGGCACATGTCCAAAACAATCCAAACCTGAAACTGTTAATCTGCCTCATATTTTCATTGACATCTAGAAATTGACAATTAAAGTCGATTGAAAACTTTATTTTACAAAAGAAAGGGATAAATTCAGTTTTCCTTTTGTGAACTTTTCACTTTTATGTAGCAATATTTCAAAAGTGCCTGCATATGGAGTATATATTTCCCAGTAGGAGTAATATTCCAAATATAAATAAAAAGATGTGGTACGAGTGTCAATAAGACAACTATCCATCCAAGTCGCAATGTGTAAAAAGTAAACAATTATAGGTCAAAGTACGGCCTTCAGCACGGAGCCTTGGCTCACACCGAACAGCAAGCTATAAAGGGCCCCAAAATGACTAGTGTAAAACAATTCAAACAGGAAAACCAAGTCTAATTCATATAAAAAACGAGAAACGAGAAACACTTATGAACCACATCAACAAACGACAACTACTGAACAGCGGGGTTAAACTTTTTATCAGGCGCCAACCTTCACCCTAACCTGAAACAGTGGTGTAACACTACAACATAAAAAGACACACAATAAAATATCAATTGAAATGGCTTAACTCGATCAAAAAGACATATACACAGAAACAAGTAAATATACACTGAACGAATAAGTTTGATCTATGACACAATATAAATACAATATAAATTAAAAAAAAGTATAGATGTCAAAAAGACAACTTTCATCTTGGACAACATGGCGTTAAATAAAGTACACAGGTAAATTTAAATATAATATTGTTGTTGTAAGGAGTACAGAAACATTTTTTACAAAATAAATTTGTTGTTCACAGTACGAGTACAGAAGTGAACATTTATAATCAATACAAAGGTGGTACATCAAAAATAGTAAGACGAGATATAACACAAAATAGGTAAACATTGAATAACAGAAATGCATTACAAATTGTGTCAACAGGTCAAATTAACACGAAAGTATGAAAGTAAAGCCTGTTTTTTTTTTCTACCATAATTGCTGGTTATGGTATGTTGTTGAACCAAGTGTCCCTTATAGTAAAGTTGAAGGCATACTTTCGATTACTTTACGTGTGCCATCAGGATATTGTTGACCGTAATGGTATATCTGCGTTACAGAAACCGCAGATATATTCTAATTTTCCTACCCACAAGTCCGTCCTTTTTCCTTTGTGTTTGTCATCACAAAATGAGATTTGACACCGAAATCTTACATTCCACGAGCAGCAAATTTAAACAAGATCAATGTCTGCTTACCCTCCTTGAGCACCTGAGATCGTACCCGGTTTTTTCTTTTATTATCCCAAGTTTTGTGGTGTGGATTATTATTGTATATTCTGCCACTGTTTATGTATGTAACTGTCATCTGTACGCACCGGAGGTCCTTCTCCTTGCTGACTTGTTGAATTTATTAAAATTAAACGTGTATATGTAAACCTTAAAGTACCATAAAAGAGCTCTTCCATCCGTATTATAATTTTACATTTATAGTTTTTTTTTCATGACTCAGAAAAAAATTTAAACCAGGTTTAACCCATTATTTTTTCGAAAAAAAGGCTGTACCAAATCAGGAGTATGACAGTTGTTTTTCACTCTTTCCGTTGGTTGATAACATTTTATTTTGTCAGTTTTTATAGACGTCCCCCTTTTTGAATTTACCTTTGAGTTCGGTATTTTTGTAAATACTTATTGTATGCAATACATCAGACTGATTGTAGTTAACTCCTTTTAAAGTAAAGCAACAAACAAATAGAAAAATACTTGGGAAAATATATCTTAAATATTAGAATATAATTTATCATTATTTTGGAATGCAACATCTCTTGATTACATACCCTTTTGCCCTTTGTACTTTAATATATTTATCCTTTAGAAAATTGGCTTGTTTATGACATTGAAACTGGATCGTTTTAAAATTTAAATGTCATTTATAGAGAAAAATACAGACTGATAGCTACAAAATAAATCTCCTATGTTAAATTAGATATATGACCTAATTCAAGTACAGGTCTTTGGCGTATTTCTATTGATTAGATAGTTCAGAGGAAATATTTAGTTAGGTTTTTCGTAATGTTGAATTTCAAAGAACTCATTAACATACGAAATACTTTGTACCCGAATAATTTATTATTTGGTGGGGTTCGTGTTGCTTAGTCTTTGGTTTTCTATGTTGTGTCATCTGTACTATTATTTGTCTGTTTGTCTTTCTATTTTTGGCCATGACGTTGTCAGTTTGTTTTCGATCTATGAGTTTGACTGTCCCTCTGGTATCTTTCGTCCCTCTTTTATCGCAAACTATGTAGAAATATTTCAAAATTCTTGGTGTGATTTAAATTTTAATTTTGGGACAACGGCCGTGGAATGTTAGGGTACGAGTCTCTTAAGATGCATGAGGTCTTAATATTTGAAAATTCAAAACCTTGTACAACGTTGAAGAGCTCATAAAAACCAACAGGACCATAATTATTGCCAAACCGGACAAGGAACCACAGTTTTACATTAGAGAGATACACTACTATCACTCGGTTTCGATATATTAGTACATGTAATAAACAAAACAGTCATATGATGCAATAATTGAATCCGGTATCTTGTGTAACGAAGTATAGTTGTACTATCTCTTTCCATTAAATTGGTTCAACCTATCCCAGTTTAATCTGTCCTTTTCAGCACCTTATTGGGTATTGTTTTACTGAACTGTGTACGTAATTTGTATCAATTGGTATATACATATATATATCAGTACGTCTAAACAAGTGACAACTCTACGACGGATCCATCCATTGGATCACTAGTGAAGGTGATCCACGACTGAAAACACATATTATATTCATAATTACTCTAAACATCAGCACAACAATGTTAAATCTGCAAATTTGCGGAAGCAAATTTTTGTTTTTCCCTCGCCGGGATTCGAACTCAAGCTATTAGGATATCGTGACAACACCGCCTACACTGTGTCCAGCGCTCTAGACCACTCGGCCACATTGTAACACAGTGATGACTGTTGTACCCATATTTTGACTTTTTTATTTATTATGTCTGTTTTGTTCACGCATCGTTGTAAATATAACGGAATTTGATGAGACTGTCGTACAAGTGAGAGGTTTAGCGCTATAAAACCAGGTTCAATCCTATGATAAACGGGACGATTTCAACTTCCCAATTATCAATTACCCATTTCTCAGCAGTAACATACCCTCTGCCCCTTCGTATGGTGTTTACATATCTCAATTGATACGTTATTCTCGTGCTTGTTCACACTATACGGACTTCATATACAGGAGTGTGCTCCTTACGCAGAAACTGCTCCAACAAGTTATGAGGAGGACAGATTAAAAATGACACTCCGTAAATTTTACGGACACCATCACCAATTGGTTGATCCATACGATGTGTCTTTGTCAAAACTAACTAAGGACATTTTTACCACGTGTTAGATTGTGGTTTGTCATTACGTCGTCTGATCTTTTAATTACCGAACGTGACTTATTCCCGATTGTGACTGTTTTGCTGAGTGTGAAACCGCATTGCTATAAGACGTGTCACGGTACCTTTCTATCCCAAATTCATGTATTTAATTTTGATGTTATATTTGTTGTTCTCGTCGGATTTTGTCAAATGTCTTAACGTATTTTCTGTTATATTCGTGTGTTATGGTATAGATAATTAATCACCTCCTTCATTTATTAGATTTTAGTTTGGTTCAACGAAATTTATACGATATATTTGGTTTACAGTTTGATTCAGAAGAAACACCGACATAGCTAGATAATACAATTAATTATCTAATTACTACCACAATTTGATATTAATAAGTATTGTAATTTTCATTGTTATTTATAAATGTAATGGCAGTATTACAAATCTAATCTTCAATCAATCCTAATCCTATCTTATTTTTGGGAAATATTTTTACACATTCATATGTGACGTCACTTTGTGTGTTTTTTTAGAATTTCAAATGTGACGTCACTTTGTGCGTTGAGGCTTTAGCTAACTCGGCTGTGTATTTTTATATGTTGGATTAAGTTGTTTTATGTAATGTATCCGTTTTTATTCTGTAGTTAGTCCCCACTTTGGTTTTATCATGTATATCTATTACATAGTCATTTTATAAAATTTACTGTTTGCAAAATTATAAATTATTCTAAATAATAAGGATGTTCTTGTCCCAGGCAGAAAATCCTGGCCGTGTTAGGCGCAACTTTTTGGAAGTTTTGGTCCTCGTTGCTCTTCAGCTTTGTACTTGTTTTGGCTTTCAAACTTTTTTTATCTGAGCGTCACTGGTTGGTCTTGTGTGGACGAGACGCACGTCTGGCGTATTAAATTTTAAGCCTAGTACCTGATGTTGTCGTTTTGGTGTTGTGTTTGACGTTGCCATAAAAGCGGGAGGTTTGGCATGCCACAAAACCAGGTTCAACCCACCATTTTTTTCTTGAAATGTCCTGTACCAAGTCAGGAAAATGGCCATTGTTATATTATAGTTCGTTTCAGTGTGTGTTACATTTTAATGTTGTGTTTTTGTTGTGTCGTTGTTCTCCTCTTATATTTGATGCGTTTCCCTCAGTTTTAGTTTGTTACCCGGATTTGTTTTTATCTCTATCGATTTATGAGTTTCGAACAGCGGTATACTACTGTTGCCTTTATCAATCCACCATTTTCTACATTTGAAAATGCCTGTACCAAGTCAGGAATATGACAATTGTTGTCCATTCGTTTGATGTGTGTTGTCATATGATTTTGCCATGTGATTAGGGACTTTCCGATTGAATTTTCTTTGGAGTTCAGAATTTTTGTGATTTTACTTTTTAGACTGAACTAAAAATTAAGCTTTCGGTGGCCTAGTGTTTCATCGTCAGTAGAATATAGAGTTGTAACACAGTACATGATATATTAGGTATGAAGATGGAATTGATTGCAGATGCAATTAATTATCTGTCGTAAAGGATCGTAAGATGCAGTCACAGAAATAATTATTTGATAAGTACGTCTAAACAAGTGACAACTCTACGACTGATCCATCCATTGGATCACCAGTGAAGGTGATACACGACTGAAAATACTGAATTTTTAGTTCAGTCTAGGTGGCCGCGTGGTCTAGAGCGCTGGACACAGTGCAGGCGGTGTTGTCACGATATCCTAATAGAATGAGTTCGAATCCCGGCGAGGGAAGAACAAAAACAAATTTGCACATTTAACATTGCTGTGCTGATATAAATATATAAACAAGTCTAAATTGAAAACGACGTTCTAACCTATGATTGCGTTGGATAAAAACCGTAATTTTTATACGTGTGCATGCAAAACAAATTTCTTGGTAGAGGGGTCTATATACAGCACAAACAACATTTTCCAACGGACCAAATGAGTGAAAAAGTATATTTTAACGAAACGCATTTGACTAGCAGGTCGAACAACTGATGTTCTTAAACCCTGCTGACTGCCATTGGCGATTGCCAAATAAACGGATCACAAGATGTAACAAAATAGATCTTATCATTAATTAGTAACCAAACAGAAATCAATTAACTTGCGGAAAAGATGATATACCGCAAACATGAGGTGCAAAAATGTGTACACCATATCCGGATTTCGACAATTAATGTCTCTTCAGTAATGTTAGGAATCGAAACGGTATTTGGAAGGCCATATAATTTACCTCAGTTTAGGATAGACTCTTGAATTTTGAAAGAGTCAAATAGGATGAACGGATCATTTAAACCCGAAGGCAAATATAATACAAGCCCAAACGAAAAAATATAAACAAGTCTAAATTGAAAACAACGTTCAAACCTATGATTGCGTTGGATAAAAACCGCAATTTTTATACGTGTGCATGCAAAACAAATTTCTTGGTAGAGGGGTCTAAATACAGCACAAACAACATTTTCCAACGGACCAAATGAGTGAAAAAGTCTATTTTAACAAAACGCATTTGACTAGCAGGTCGAACAACTGATGTTCTTAAACCCTGCTGACTGCCATTGACGATTGCCAAATAAACGGATCACAAGATGTAACAAAACAGATCTATATATAAACAAGTCTAAATTGAAAACAACGTTCAAACCTATGATTGCGTTGGATAAAAACAGCAATTTTTAAACGTGTACTTGCAAAACAAATTTCTTGGTAGAGGGGTCTAAATACCGCACAAACAACATTTTCAAGAAGACCAAAAAAGTGAAAAAGTATATTTAAACAAAACGCATTTGATTAGCAGGTCGAACAACGGATGTTCTTAAACCCTGCTGACTGCCATGGCGATTGCCAAATAAACGGATCACCAGATGTAACATAATGGATCTTAATTATTAATTTAATACCAAACAGAAAACAATAAACTTGCGGAAAAGATGGTATACCGCAAACATGAGGTGCAAAAATTTGTACACAATATCCGGATTTCGACAATTAATGTCTCTTCAGTGATGTTAGGAATCGAAACGGTATTTGGAAGGCCATATAATTTACTTCAATTTAGGATAGACTCTTGAATTGTGAAGAGTCGAAATAGGATAAACGGATCATATAAACCCGAAGGAAAAAAAATAAACAAGTCTAAATTGAAAACAACGTTCAAACCTATGATTGCGTTGGATAAAAACCGCAATTTTATACGTGTGCATGCAAAACAAATTTGCTATTGCAAGCAATAGCGGATATATATATACATATATATATATATATATATATATATATATATATATTTATATGTATGCATTTTTAAATAATATTAATTCAAAGGCCTTTTCATTCAATTGGTTCTGTAACCAGGTATAAAAACATGTGTACAAAAGTATCATTAGCACTTGAGTTATAAGTGGAGGATATATACAATGAAAACTGGTCTAAATTATCTATCTTCATATTTCCTGGTCTTTTTGTCAGTCACTCATGAATTCAAGGGTTCGAATTTCAAATATAATAATTTGTATGTGTATTATAATCTCCTCCCCTAATTCCACTTCTTGTTGATTTGATAAATTTATTATTATATGATGTATGAAAATTTTTGGCACGATATAAGACGTTTAAGATCAGTTTCTTCTGTTCATGGATTATGTGCCTTCCTCTCCTTTTTTCAATTTTACGTTTATAGACGTTAACAACAAAATTATTGTACATAATATTGTAACACTAACTTTAGGTTACTTTTTTTTAAAAGTAAAGCGACAAACAAAATGAAAAGTGGTAGATCACCATGATAAAATAAATCAAATATTTTAATATCAATCTGTTTTATTTTGTACTAATCGTATATACTATTTCTGTCTTTCATACTTTAAATAATTTATTGTTTAGACAATACAGCTTGTTTATGGCATTGAAACTGGATCGTTTTAAAATTTAAATGTTATTTATAGTGGAAAGTACAGTCTGATAGGAACAAAATAAATCTCGTATGTTAAATTATGTATATGACCGAATTTAAGTGCAGGTGGTTGACTTATTTCTATCGAAACATTAGTTCATAGGAAATGTTAAGTTAGGTTTACCGTAAATTTGAATTTCAAAGAACTCATTAACATATGAAATACTTTGTACCCGAATAATTTATCTCAAATTATGGAGAAATAGTTTAAAATGCTTGTTGTTATTTGAATTTTTTTTTTTTTAGAACAGCCGTGGAATGTCAAAGATCAAGTATTTCTGACTCTTCAGACATGAGTTGTTCGTGTATTATAATAATACTTAAATTATACTGATCTTGCTTTAAATATAATAGTGTCGAATGTTTTTTACATTTATAGATAAAAGAAGATGTGGTATGAGTGCCAATGAGCCAACTCTCCTTCCAAGTAAAAATTCAAAAAAGTAAACCATTACAGGTCAAAGTGCGGTCTTCAACACGGAGCCTTGGCTCACACTGAACAGTAAGCTATAAAGGGCCCCATCTAGAAATTGACAATTAAAGTCGATTGAAAACTTTATTTTACAAAAGAAAGGGATGAATTCAGTTTTCCTTTTGTGAACTTTTCACTTTTATGTAGCAATATTTCAAAAGTGCCTGCATATGGAGTATATATTTCCCAGTAGGAGTAATATTCCAAATATAAATAAAAAGATGTGGTACGAGTGCCAATAAGACAACTATCCATCCAAGTCGCAATGTGTAAAAAGTAAACAATTATAGGTCAAAGTACGGCCTTCAACACGGAGCCTTGGCTCACAACGAACAGCAAGCTATAAAGGGCTCTTAAATGACTAGTGTAAAACCATTCAAACGGGAAAACCAACGATCTAATGTATATAAAAAACGAGAAACGAGAAACACTCATGAACCACATCAACAAACGACAACTACTGAACATCAGATTAATCATGTATCTATTGAATTCTGTTTTTGTTTTTTTTCTTAATGGGAATAATCATCTCGTATCGTCTTCTACGGACGCCTAAGTCTTGTTTTATTTTTTCTTAGGGGAAGGGATGTTATATAGTCGGTTGGATTTATGTTCCTTGTAAAGACCGCACACGTTTTAAAACAAATCCGACCCGATACAAACTTATCTGCGTTTGCGTATCTTTTGCTATTTAAGGTAATAATTGTATCGCACCAGATGCGCATTTTGACAATTAATGACCCTTCAATGGTTCATGAGATCTAAATATTTGAAAAATTTTCCTTTCCACGCATGGACTTTGAAAGAGTTGGGGTGGTATCCTCTGTGAGTTTTGATCACAGTACCTCTATAATATCAATGTATTCAGGATTCCCCACTATATCTCTTTTATTATATATATATATATATGTCGATTGTATTCATGATAATTGTTCCAAGTAATTTCCTCTAAGTAGAAGGCTTTTATCTAAGACGATAGTCTTTGTTATGATGTTATAAGACTCCAAATGATTGTCTGTAGACAGTCTTGGTTATGCTAATATTAGACACTTAATAATTATCTGAAGACTGTCTGTCTTAGCTATGATGGTATTAGACACCAAATAATGGTCTGCAGACAGTCTGGCTATGATGTTATTAGACACCAAATAATTGTCTGCAGACAGTCTGGCAATGATGTTATCAGACACTTAATAACTGTCTGAAGACTGTCTTGTCTATGATAAAAATAGACACCAAATAATTGTTTGCAAACTGTCTTAGCTATGATGTTATTATACACTTATTAATTGTATGCAGACAAGTCTTAGCTATGCATTTAACATACACCAAATAATCGTCTGCAGACTGTCTTGTCTATGATGTTAATAAGACACCAAATATTTGTATGTAGACAGTTTTGGCTATGCTGTTATTAGACACTACGTAATTGTTTGCATACTGTCTCGTATATGATGTTAATAAGACACCAAATACTTGTCTGTGGACATTCTTGGCTATTCTGTCATTAGACACTTAATAATTGTCTAAAGACTGTCTGAGCTATGATTTTATTAGACACAAATAATGATCTGTAGACAGTCTGGCTATAATGTTAATAGACACCAAATAATTGTCTGCAAACTTTTTAAAGCTAGATGTTATTGGACACTTAATGGTCTGAAAACAGTCTTGTCTATGATGATGTTATACATTTAATAATTTTCTGCAGACTGTCTTAGCTATGATTTTATTAGACACCCAATAATTGTCTGAAGACAGTCTTGTCTGTAATGTTAATAACACACCAAATAATTGTATGTAGACATTTATGGCTATGCTGTTAATAGACACCAAATAATTGTCTGCAAACTGTCTTATCTATGATGTTATTATACATTTAATAATTGTCTATAGACTGTCTGAGCTATGATTTTATTATACACTTAATAATTGTCTGCAGACAGTCTGACTATGATGTTAATAGACACAAAACAATTGTCTGCAGACAGTAGTCTTAGCTATGATGTTAATAGACACCAAATAATTGTCTGCAAACTGTCTTAGCTATGATGTTAATAGGACACCAAATAATTTTCTGATCACAGTCTTGTCTATGATGTTGATTAGACTCCAAAAAATTGTCATTAGACAGTATTGCTATGCTGTTATTTGACACTTAATACTTGTCTGAAGACTTTTGTCTATGATGTTATTAGACACCAAATAATTGTTTTCAAATTGTCTTAGCTATGATATTATTATACACTTAATAATTGTCTGCAAAAAGTCTTAGCTATGCATTTAATAGACACAACATAAATGTCTGCAGACAGTTTAGCTATGATGTTAATAGACACCAAATAATGGTCTGCAGACTTTCTTGTCTATGATGTTAATAAGACACCAAATAATTGTCTGTAGACAGTCTTGGCTATGCTGTTATTAGACACTTAATACATGTCTTAAGACTGTCTGAGCTATGATTTTATTAGACACCAAATAATAGTCTGCAGACAGTCTGGCTATAATGTTAATAGACACAAAATAATTGTCTGCAAACTGTCTTAGATATGATGTTAGAAGACACCAAATAATTGTCTGCAAACTGTCTAAGCTATGATGTTATTGGACACTTGATAATTGTCTGAAAACAGTCTTGTCTATGATGATATTAAACATTAATTATTGTCCGCAAACTGTCTTAGCTTTAATGTTATTAGTCACTTAATAATTGTCTGCAGATTGTCTTAACTATGATTTTATTAGACACTAAATAATTGTCTGAAGACAGTCTTAGCTTTGATGTTATTAGACACCAAATAATTGTCTGAAGACAGTCTTGTCTATGATGTTAAAAGACACCGAATAATTGTCTGCAGACTGTCTTAGCTATGATGATATTAAACACTAAATAATTGTCTGCAAACTGCCTTAGCTATGATGTTATAAGACACTTAATTATTGTCTGAAGACTGCCATGGCTATGATTTTATTAGATACCAAATAATTGTCTGAAGACAGTCTTAGCTATGATTTTAATAGACACCAAATAATTTTCTGAACAGTCTTGTCTATGATGTTAATAAGACTCGAAATAATTGTCAGTAAACAGTATTGATATGCTGTTATTAGGTGTAATACCACCAAATCATAGTACGTCACATCCGGTTGCACACGAAAATAGGTCGAAAAAAAATATTCCCTTGAATTTGACAGTTGTAGGTAATTGATCCTACATTTCATTGCAGTAAAACATTTCTGAGTCATAAACATATATCTTGGGTATTTGAAAGCACCATTATTTCTTTATTTGGGGTTTCTATAGAATATTTTGTAAACTTGAGGTTACATGGTTACTAAAGCTTGTACACAGGTTAAAAAAGGGGGAAAATTTGATTGGTTAACTTCCAGTGATGGTTATTTTCTTATATGCAATGAAATGTTATGTGAAATTTTTTCTATAGTACTGGACAGGATAAAACTTTACTCATGCCAAGTATTTCTTTATTTGAAACAAAGATAAATTCTGCACAATTTTTTGAAAAGTGCAAATTTAACAAAGACTAATAGGGGAAAATCAATGGTGGTATTACACCTAATATGGGAAGCTGTACATGCACCTTTGACCTTGTGAGTACTCTCATGTGTTAAAATTTCTTGCTATTTAAGTGAAATATTACAAATAATGAAATATTCTGAGTGGATTGAGTCTCCAAAATACATTTTATGAGAAAATTTCCTTGAAATAGGACTTTACCATGAATATTAGTTGACAGAACAAGCCATACTTAGAGTCTTAGGGAGCTTTTTCTCCTTATTTCTTATATTCTGCTATACTAGAAAATTTTTCCTAAGAAATACTTTAATAAATATATAGTTTTAAGTAAATGAAATTATTTTTAAAGCAGTAACAACAAATTATTCACCAAAAGAGAAGTTTTTTATGTCCCTCTCTGGAACGCGGCGTAAATTTAAGTTTTACGCAAGGACTTATTGAAACCTCCTTGGAGACAGTAAACTTTTATACGGATAGTTCAAGCAGCTTGAATACTTCAATTAATCATTTATAATAACATTCCTATCATAAATGAGTGAAAGTTACCCCAAAATTTTTATTTATTGGCCTAAAAAGTAGAAATTTTGAGGAAATGAGAGGTATAAATGGACCAAAAGAGACTTTATAAGGAAGAATAAGAGGTCCATTAGTAGTATTTATCATCCTAAAGTCATCTTTTGTATCATATTCAACTGTTTGTAGGCAGATGAGATAAATATTTGATCATTTATTGGTCCACACTATATTCTATCATGATGCGGCTTGGTTTGAATTTTTCCAAGAAATTTTGCTCGAATCGCTGTAGATGTCGTCTTACATTATACTAGATTTTTCTCAAACTATTGAACTGATTATGACAAAACTTGATAGGAATGCTTGAAATAACCAGTATTACAAAGGAAAAAAGTCACATTCAGTTTATTCAACAAAAAAGTCTTCTTTAGGTGTAATACCACCAAATCATAGTACGTCACATCCGGTTGCATACGAAAATAGGTCGAAAAAAAATATTCCCTTGAATTTGACAGTTGTAGGTAATTGATCCTACATTTCATTGCAGTAAAACATTTCTGAGTCATAAACATATATCTTGGGTATTTGAAAGCACCATTATTTCTTTATTTGGGGTTTCTATAGAATATTTTGTAAACTTGAGGTTACATGGTTACTAAAGCTTGTACACAGGTTAAAAAAGGGGGAAAATTTGATTGGTTAACTTCCAGTGATGGTTATTTTCTTATATGCAATGAAATGTTATGTGAAATTTTTTCTATAGTACTGGACAGGATAAAACTTTACTCATGCCAAGTATTTCTTTATTTGAAACAAAGATAAATTCTGCACAATTTTTTGAAAAGTGCAAATTTAACAAAGACTAATAGGGGAAAATCAATGGTGGTATTACACCTAATAGACACTTAATACTTGTCTGAAGACTGTCTTAGCTATGATTATATTAGACACCAAATAATTGTCTGCAGACAGTCTGGCTATGATGTTAATAGACACCAAATAATTGTTTACAGATTGTCTTAGCTATGATGTTAATAGACACCAAATAATTGTCTGCAAACTGTCTTAGCTATGGTGTTATTAGAAACTTGATAATTGTCTGCAGAGAGTCTGGCTATGATGTTAATAGACACCAAATAATTGTCTGAAGATTGTCCTAGCTAAGATGTTATTAGACACTTAATTTTTTGTATGCAGACTGTCTAAGCTATGATTTTTATCAGACACCAAATAATTGTCTGAAGCCAATCTAAGCTATGATGTTAATAGACATTAAATAATTGTCTGCAGACAGTCTTAGCTATGATGTTATTAGACACCAAAAAATTGTTAGCAGACAGTATGTTTACGATGTTAATAATTGTCGGAAGACTGTCTTAGCTACGATGTTATCAAACACTTGATAATCGTCTGAAGACCGTCTTGTCTATGATGTTAATAGACACCAAATAATTGTCTGCAAACGGCCTTAGCTATGATGTTATTAGACACTTAATTATTGTCTGCAGACTGTCGTGGCTATGATTTTATTAGATACCAAATAATTGTCTGTAGACAGTCTAGCTATGATGTTAATAGACACCAAATAATTGTTTTCAAACTGTCTTAGCTATGATGTTATTTGACACTTAATAATTGTCTGCAGAGAGTCTGGCTATGATGTTAATAGGCACCAAATATTTGTCTGGAGATTGTCCTAGCTAAGATGTTATTAGACCCTTAATTATTTGTATGCAGACTGTCTAAGCTATGATTTTTATCAGACACCAAATAATTGTCTGAAGCCAATCTAAGCTATGATGTTAATAGACATTAAATAATTGTCTGCAGACAGTCTTAGCTATGATGTTATTAGACACCAAAAAATTGTTAGCAGACAGTATGTTTACGATGTTAATAATTGTCGGAAGACTGTCTTAGCTACGATGTTATCAAACACTTGATAATCGTCTGAAGACTGTCTTGTCTATGATGTTAATAGACAACAAATAATTGTCTGCAAACGGCCTTAGCTATGATGTTATTAGACACTTAATTATTGTCTGCAGACTGTCGTGGTTATGTTTTTATTAGATACCAAATAATTGTCTGTAGACAGTCTAGCTATGATGTTAATAGACACCAAATAATTGTTTTCAAACTGTCTTAGCTATGATGTTATTTGACACTTAATAATTGTCTGCAGAGAGTCTGGCTATGATGTTAATAGACACCAAATAATTGTCTGCAGATTGTCTTAGCTATGATGTTAATATACACCAAATAATTTTCTGATCACAGTCTTGTCTATGATGTTGATTAGACTCCAAAAAATTGTCATTAGACAGTATTGCTATGCTGTTATTTGACACTTAATACTTGTCTGAAGACTTTTGTCTATGATGTTATTAGACACCAAATAATTGTTTTCAAATTGTCTTAGCTATGATATTATTATACACTTAATAATTGTCTGCAAAAAGTCTTAGCTATGCATTTAATAGACACAACATAAATGTCTGCAGACAGTTTAGCTATGATGTAAATAGACACCAAATAATGGTCTGCAGACTTTCTTGTCTATGATGTTAATAAGACACCAAATGATTGTCTGTAGACAGTCTTGGCTATGCTGTTATTAGACACTTAATACATGTCTTAAGACTGTCTGAGCTATGATTTTATTAGACACCAAATAATAGTCTGCAGACAGTCTGGCTATAATGTTAATAGACACAAAATAATTGTCTGCAAACTGTCTTAGATATGATGTTAGAAGACACCAAATAATTGTCTGCAAACTGTCTAAGCTATGATGTTATTGGACACTTGATAATTGTCTGAAAACAGTCTTGTCTATGATGATATTAAACATTAATTATTGTCCGCAAACTGTCTTAGCTTTAATGTTATTAGTCACTTAATAATTGTCTGCAGATTGTCTTAACTATGATTTTATTAGACACTAAATAATTGTCTGAAGACAGTCTTAGCTTTGATGTTATTAGACACCAAATAATTGTCTGAAGACAGTCTTGTCTATGATGTTAAAAGACACCGAATAATTGTCTGCAGACTGTCTTAGCTATGATGATATTAAACACTAAATAATTGTCTGCAAACTGCCTTAGCTATGATGTTATAAGACACTTAATTATTGTCTGAAGACTGCCATGGCTATGATTTTATTAGATACCAAATAATTGTCTGAAGACAGTCTTAGCTATGATTTTAATAGACACCAAATAATTTTCTGAACAGTCTTGTCTATGATGTTAATAAGACTCGAAATAATTGTCAGTAAACAGTATTGATATGCTGTTATTAGGTGTAATACCACCAAATCATAGTACGTCACATCCGGTTGCATACGAAAATAGGTCGAAAAAAAATATTCCCTTGAATTTGACAGTTGTAGGTAATTGATCCTACATTTCATTGCAGTAAAACATTTCTGAGTCATAAACATATATCTTGGGTATTTGAAAGCACCATTATTTCTTTATTTGGGGTTTCTATAGAATATTTTGTAAACTTGAGGTTACATGGTTACTAAAGCTTGTACACAGGTTAAAAAAGGGGGAAAATTTGATTGGTTAACTTCCAGTGATGGTTATTTTCTTATATGCAATGAAATGTTATGTGAAATTTTTTCTATAGTACTGGACAGGATAAAACTTTACTCATGCCAAGTATTTCTTTATTTGAAACAAAGATAAATTCTGCACAATTTTTTGAAAAGTGCAAATTTAACAAAGACTAATAGGGGAAAATCAATGGTGATATTACACCTAATATGGGAAGCTGTACATGCACCTTTGACCTTGTGAGTACTCTCATGTGTTAAAATTTCTTGCTATTTAAGTGAAATATTACAAATAATGAAATATTCTGAGTGGATTGAGTCTCCAAAATACATTTTATGAGAAAATTTCCTTGAAATAGGACTTTACCATGAATATTAGTTGACAGAACAAGCCATACTTAGAGTCTTAGGGAGCTTTTTCTCCTTATTTCTTATATTCTGCTATACTAGAAAATTTTTCCTAAGAAATACTTTAATAAATATATAGTTTTAAGTAAATGAAATTATTTTTAAAGCAGTAACAACAAATTATTCACCAAAAGAGAAGTTTTTTATGTCCCTCTCTGAAACGCGGCGTAAATTTAAGTTTTACGCAAGGACTTATTGAAACCTCCTTGGAGACAGTAAACTTTTATACGGATAGTTCAAGCAGCTTGAATACTTCAATTAATCATTTATAATAACATTCCTATCATAAATGAGTGAAAGTTACCCCAAAATATTTATTTATTGGCCTAAAAAGTAGAAATTTTGAGGAAATGAGAGGTATAAATGGACCAAAAGAGACTTTATAAGGAAGAATAAGAGGTCCATTAGTAGTATTTATCATCCTAAAGTCATCTTTTGTATCATATTCAACTGTTTGTAGGCAGATGAGATAAATATTTGATCATTTATTGGTCCACACTATATTCTATCATGATGCGGCTTGGTTTGAATTTTTCCAAGAAATTTTGCTCGAATCGCTGTAGATGTCGTCTTACATTATACTAGATTTTTCTCAAACTATTGAACTGATTATGACAAAACTTGATAGGAATGCTTGAAATAACCAGTATTACAAAGGAAAAAAGTCACATTCAGTTTATTCAACAAAAAAGTCTTCTTTAGGTGTAATACCACCAAATCATAGTACGTCACATCCGGTTGCATACGAAAATAGGTCGAAAAAAAATATTCCCTTGAAATTGACAGTTGTAGGTAATTGATCCTACATTTCATTGCAGTAAAACATTTCTGAGTCATAAACATATATCTTGGGTATTTGAAAGCACCATTATTTCTTTATTTGGGGTTTCTATAGAATATTTTGTAAACTTGAGGTTACATGGTTACTAAAGCTTGTACACAGGTTAAAAAAGGGGGAAAATTTGATTGGTTAACTTCCAGTGATGGTTATTTTCTTATATGCAATGAAATGTTATGTGAAATTTTTTCTATAGTACTGGACAGGATAAAACTTTACTCATGCCAAGTATTTCTTTATTTGAAACAAAGATAAATTCTGCACAATTTTTTGAAAAGTGCAAATTTAACAAAGACTAATAGGGGAAAATCAATGGTGGTATTACACCTAATAGACACTTAATACTTGTCTGAAGACTGTCTTAGCTATGATTATATTAGACACCAAATAATTGTCTGCAGACAGTCTGGCTATGATGTTAATAGACACCAAATAATTGTTTACAGATTGTCTTAGCTATGATGTTAATAGACACCAAATAATTGTCTGCAAACTGTCTTAGCTATGGTGTTATTAGAAACTTGATAATTGTCTGCAGAGAGTCTGGCTATGATGTTAATAGACACCAAATAATTGTCTGAAGATTGTCCTAGCTAAGATGTTATTAGACACTTAATTTTTTGTATGCAGACTGTCTAAGCTATGATTTTTATCAGACACCAAATAATTGTCTGAAGCCAATCTAAGCTATGATGTTAATAGACATTAAATAATTGTCTGCAGACAGTCTTAGCTATGATGTTATTAGACACCAAAAAATTGTTAGCAGACAGTATGTTTACGATGTTAATAATTGTCGGAAGACTGTCTTAGCTACGATGTTATCAAACACTTGATAATCGTCTGAAGACCGTCTTGTCTATGATGTTAATAGACACCAAATAATTGTCTGCAAACGGCCTTAGCTATGATGTTATTAGACACTTAATTATTGTCTGCAGACTGTCGTGGCTATGATTTTATTAGATACCAAATAATTGTCTGTAGACAGTCTAGCTATGATGTTAATAGACACCAAATAATTGTTTTCAAACTGTCTTAGCTATGATGTTATTTGACACTTAATAATTGTCTGCAGAGAGTCTGGCTATGATGTTAATAGGCACCAAATATTTGTCTGGAGATTGTCCTAGCTAAGATGTTATTAGACCCTTAATTATTTGTATGCGACTGTCTAAGCTATGATTTTTATCAGACACCAAATAATTGTCTGAAGCCAATCTAAGCTATGATGTTAATAGACATTAAATAATTGTCTGCAGACAGTCTTAGCTATGATGTTATTAGACACCAAAAAATTGTTAGCAGACAGTATGTTTACGATGTTAATAATTGTCGGAAGACTGTCTTAGCTACGATGTTATCAAACACTTGATAATCGTCTGAAGACTGTCTTGTCTATGATGTTAATAGACAACAAATAATTGTCTGCAAACGGCCTTAGCTATGATGTTATTAGACACTTAATTATTGTCTGCAGACTGTCGTGGTTATGTTTTTATTAGATACCAAATAATTGTCTGTAGACAGTCTAGCTATGATGTTAATAGACACCAAATAATTGTTTTCAAACTGTCTTAGCTATGATGTTATTTGACACTTAATAATTGTCTGCAGAGAGTCTGGCTATGATGTTAATAGACACCAAATAATTGTCTGCAGATTGTCTTAGCTATGATGTTAATATACACCAAATAATTTTCTGATCACAGTCTTGTCTATGATGTTGATTAGACTCCAAAAAATTGTCATTAGACAGTATTGCTATGCTGTTATTTGACACTTAATACTTGTCTGAAGACTTTTGTCTATGATGTTATTAGACACCAAATAATTGTTTTCAAATTGTCTTAGCTATGATATTATTATACACTTAATAATTGTCTGCAAAAAGTCTTAGCTATGCATTTAATAGACACAACATAAATGTCTGCAGACAGTTTAGCTATGATGTTAATAGACACCAAATAATGGTCTGCAGACTTTCTTGTCTATGATGTTAATAAGACACCAAATGATTGTCTGTAGACAGTCTTGGCTATGCTGTTATTAGACACTTAATACATGTCTTAAGACTGTCTGAGCTATGATTTTATTAGACACCAAATAATAGTCTGCAGACAGTCTGGCTATAATGTTAATAGACACAAAATAATTGTCTGCAAACTGTCTTAGATATGATGTTAGAAGACACCAAATAATTGTCTGCAAACTGTCTAAGCTATGATGTTATTGGACACTTGATAATTGTCTGAAAACAGTCTTGTCTATGATGATATTAAACATTAATTATTGTCCGCAAACTGTCTTAGCTTTAATGTTATTAGTCACTTAATAATTGTCTGCAGATTGTCTTAACTATGATTTTATTAGACACTAAATAATTGTCTGAAGACAGTCTTAGCTTTGATGTTATTAGACACCAAATAATTGTCTGAAGACAGTCTTGTCTATGATGTTAAAAGACACCGAATAATTGTCTGCAGACTGTCTTAGCTATGATGATATTAAACACTAAATAATTGTCTGCAAACTGCCTTAGCTATGATGTTATAAGACACTTAATTATTGTCTGAAGACTGCCATGGCTATGATTTTATTAGATACCAAATAATTGTCTGAAGACAGTCTTAGCTATGATTTTAATAGACACCAAATAATTTTCTGAACAGTCTTGTCTATGATGTTAATAAGACTCGAAATAATTGTCAGTAAACAGTATTGATATGCTGTTATTAGGTGTAATACCACCAAATCATAGAACGTCACATCCGGTTGCATACGAAAATAGGTCGAAAAAAAATATTCCCTTGAATTTGACAGTTGTAGGTAATTGATCCTACATTTCATTGCAGTAAAACATTTCTGAGTCATAAACATATATCTTGGGTATTTGAAAGCACCATTATTTCTTTATTTGGGGTTTCTATAGAATATTTTGTAAACTTGAGGTTACATGGTTACTAAAGCTTGTACACAGGTTAAAAAAGGGGGCAAATTTGATTGGTTAACTTCCAGTGATGGTTATTTTCTTATATGCAATGAAATGTTATGTGAAATTTTTTCTATAGTACTGGACAGGATAAAACTTTACTCATGCCAAGTATTTCTTTATTTGAAACAAAGATAAATTCTGCACAATTTTTTGAAAAGTGCAAATTTAACAAAGACTAATAGGGGAAAATCAATGGTGATATTACACCTAATATGGGAAGCTGTACATGCACCTTTGACCTTGTGAGTACTCTCATGTGTTAAAATTTCTTGCTATTTAAGTGAAATATTACAAATAATGAAATATTCTGAGTGGATTGAGTCTCCAAAATACATTTTATGAGAAAATTTCCTTGAAATAGGACTTTACCATGAATATTAGTTGACAGAACAAGCCATACTTAGAGTCTTAGGGAGCTTTTTCTCCTTATTTCTTATATTCTGCTATACTAGAAAATTTTTCCTAAGAAATACTTTAATAAATATATAGTTTTAAGTAAATGAAATTATTTTTAAAGCAGTAACAACAAATTATTCACCAAAAGAGAAGTTTTTTATGTCCCTCTCTGAAACGCGGCGTAAATTTAAGTTTTACGCAAGGACTTATTGAAACCTCCTTGGAGACAGTAAACTTTTATACGGATAGTTCAAGCAGCTTGAATACTTCAATTAATCATTTATAATAACATTCCTATCATAAATGAGTGAAAGTTACCCCAAAATATTTATTTATTGGCCTAAAAAGTAGAAATTTTGAGGAAATGAGAGGTATAAATGGACCAAAAGAGACTTTATAAGGAAGAATAAGAGGTCCATTAGTAGTATTTATCATCCTAAAGTCATCTTTTGTATCATATTCAACTGTTTGTAGGCAGATGAGATAAATATTTGATCATTTATTGGTCCACACTATATTCTATCATGATGCGGCTTGGTTTGAATTTTTCCAAGAAATTTTGCTCGAATCGCTGTAGATGTCGTCTTACATTATACTAGATTTTTCTCAAACTATTGAACTGATTATGACAAAACTTGATAGGAATGCTTGAAATAACCAGTATTACAAAGGAAAAAAGTCACATTCAGTTTATTCAACAAAAAAGTCTTCTTTAGGTGTAATACCACCAAATCATAGTACGTCACATCCGGTTGCATACGAAAATAGGTCGAAAAAAAATATTCCCTTGAAATTGACAGTTGTAGGTAATTGATCCTACATTTCATTGCAGTAAAACATTTCTGAGTCATAAACATATATCTTGGGTATTTGAAAGCACCATTATTTCTTTATTTGGGGTTTCTATAGAATATTTTGTAAACTTGAGGTTACATGGTTACTAAAGCTTGTACACAGGTTAAAAAAGGGGGAAAATTTGATTGGTTAACTTCCAGTGATGGTTATTTTCTTATATGCAATGAAATGTTATGTGAAATTTTTTCTATAGTACTGGACAGGATAAAACTTTACTCATGCCAAGTATTTCTTTATTTGAAACAAAGATAAATTCTGCACAATTTTTTGAAAAGTGCAAATTTAACAAAGACTAATAGGGGAAAATCAATGGTGGTATTACACCTAATAGACACTTAATACTTGTCTGAAGACTGTCTTAGCTATGATTATATTAGACACCAAATAATTGTCTGCAGACAGTCTGGCTATGATGTTAATAGACACCAAATAATTGTTTACAGATTGTCTTAGCTATGATGTTAATAGACACCAAATAATTGTCTGCAAACTGTCTTAGCTATGGTGTTATTAGAAACTTGATAATTGTCTGCAGAGAGTCTGGCTATGATGTTAATAGACACCAAATAATTGTCTGAAGATTGTCCTAGCTAAGATGTTATTAGACACTTAATTTTTTGTATGCAGACTGTCTAAGCTATGATTTTTATCAGACACCAAATAATTGTCTGAAGCCAATCTAAGCTATGATGTTAATAGACATTAAATAATTGTCTGCAGACAGTCTTAGCTATGATGTTATTAGACACCAAAAAATTGTTAGCAGACAGTATGTTTACGATGTTAATAATTGTCGGAAGACTGTCTTAGCTACGATGTTATCAAACACTTGATAATCGTCTGAAGACCGTCTTGTCTATGATGTTAATAGACACCAAATAATTGTCTGCAAACGGCCTTAGCTATGATGTTATTAGACACTTAATTATTGTCTGCAGACTGTCGTGGCTATGATTTTATTAGATACCAAATAATTGTCTGTAGACAGTCTAGCTATGATGTTAATAGACACCAAATAATTGTTTTCAAACTGTCTTAGCTATGATGTTATTTGACACTTAATAATTGTCTGCAGAGAGTCTGGCTATGATGTTAATAGGCACCAAATATTTGTCTGGAGATTGTCCTAGCTAAGATGTTATTAGACCCTTAATTATTTGTATGCAGACTGTCTAAGCTATGATTTTTATCAGACACCAAATAATTGTCTGAAGCCAATCTAAGCTATGATGTTAATAGACATTAAATAATTGTCTGCAGACAGTCTTAGCTATGATGTTATTAGACACCAAAAAATTGTTAGCAGACAGTATGTTTACGATGTTAATAATTGTCGGAAGACTGTCTTAGCTACGATGTTATCAAACACTTGATAATCGTCTGAAGACTGTCTTGTCTATGATGTTAATAGACAACAAATAATTGTCTGCAAACGGCCTTAGCTATGATGTTATTAGACACTTAATTATTGTCTGCAGACTGTCGTGGTTATGTTTTTATTAGATACCAAATAATTGTCTGTAGACAGTCTAGCTATGATGTTAATAGACACCAAATAATTGTTTTCAAACTGTCTTAGCTATGATGTTATTTGACACTTAATAATTGTCTGCAGAGAGTCTGGCTATGATGTTAATAGACACCAAATAATTGTCTGCAGATTGTCTTAGCTATGATGTTAATATACACCAAATAATTTTCTGATCACAGTCTTGTCTATGATGTTGATTAGACTCCAAAAAATTGTCATTAGACAGTATTGCTATGCTGTTATTTGACACTTAATACTTGTCTGAAGACTTTTGTCTATGATGTTATTAGACACCAAATAATTGTTTTCAAATTGTCTTAGCTATGATATTATTATACACTTAATAATTGTCTGCAAAAAGTCTTAGCTATGCATTTAATAGACACAACATAAATGTCTGCAGACAGTTTAGCTATGATGTTAATAGACACCAAATAATGGTCTGCAGACTTTCTTGTCTATGATGTTAATAAGACACCAAATAATTGTCTGTAGACAGTCTTGGCTATGCTGTTATTAGACACTTAATACATGTCTTAAGACTGTCTGAGCTATGATTTTATTAGACACCAAATAATAGTCTGCAGACAGTCTGGCTATAATGTTAATAGACACAAAATAATTGTCTGCAAACTGTCTTAGATATGATGTTAGAAGACACCAAATAATTGTCTGCAAACTGTCTAAGCTATGATGTTATTGGACACTTGATAATTGTCTGAAAACAGTCTTGTCTATGATGATATTAAACATTAATTATTGTCCGCAAACTGTCTTAGCTTTAATGTTATTAGTCACTTAATAATTGTCTGCAGATTGTCTTAACTATGATTTTATTAGACACTAAATAATTGTCTGAAGACAGTCTTAGCTTTGATGTTATTAGACACCAAATAATTGTCTGAAGACAGTCTTGTCTATGATGTTAAAAGACACCGAATAATTGTCTGCAGACTGTCTTAGCTATGATGATATTAAACACTAAATAATTGTCTGCAAACTGCCTTAGCTATGATGTTATAAGACACTTAATTATTGTCTGAAGACTGCCATGGCTATGATTTTATTAGATACCAAATAATTGTCTGAAGACAGTCTTAGCTATGATTTTAATAGACACCAAATAATTTTCTGAACAGTCTTGTCTATGATGTTAATAAGACTCGAAATAATTGTCAGTAAACAGTATTGATATGCTGTTATTAGGTGTAATACCACCAAATCATAGTACGTCACATCCGGTTGCATACGAAAATAGGTCGAAAAAAAATATTCCCTTGAATTTGACAGTTGTAGGTAATTGATCCTACATTTCATTGCAGTAAAACATTTCTGAGTCATAAACATATATCTTGGGTATTTGAAAGCACCATTATTTCTTTATTTGGGGTTTCTATAGAATATTTTGTAAACTTGAGGTTACATGGTTACTAAAGCTTGTACACAGGTTAAAAAAGGGGGAAAATTTGATTGGTTAACTTCCAGTGATGGTTATTTTCTTATATGCAATGAAATGTTATGTGAAATTTTTTCTATAGTACTGGACAGGATAAAACTTTACTCATGCCAAGTATTTCTTTATTTGAAACAAAGATAAATTCTGCACAATTTTTTGAAAAGTGCAAATTTAACAAAGACTAATAGGGGAAAATCAATGGTGGTATTACACCTAATAGACACTTAATACTTGTCTGAAGACTGTCTTAGCTATGATTATATTAGACACCAAATAATTGTCTGCAGACAGTCTGGCTATGATGTTAATAGACACCAAATAATTGTTTACAGATTGTCTTAGCTATGATGTTAATAGACACCAAATAATTGTCTGCAAACTGTCTTAGCTATGGTGTTATTAGAAACTTGATAATTGTCTGCAGAGAGTCTGGCTATGATGTTGATAGACACCAAATAATTGTCTGAAGATTGTCCTAGCTAAGATGTTATTAGACACTTAATTTTTTGTATGCAGACTGTCTAAGCTATGATTTTTATCAGACACCAAATAATTGTCTGAAGCCAATCTAAGCTATGATGTTAATAGACATTAAATAATTGTCTGCAGACAGTCTTAGCTATGATGTTATTAGACACCAAAAAATTGTTAGCAGACAGTATGTTTACGATGTTAATAATTGTCGGAAGACTGTCTTAGCTACGATGTTATCAAACACTTGATAATCGTCTGAAGACTGTCTTGTCTATGATGTTAATAGACACCAAATAATTGTCTGCAAACGGCCTTAGCTATGATGTTATTAGACACTTAATTATTGTCTGCAGACTGTCGTGGCTATGATTTTATTAGATACCAAATAATTGTCTGTAGACAGTCTAGCTATGATGTTAATAGACACCAAATAATTGTTTTCAAACTGTCTTAGCTATGATGTTATTTGACACTTAATAATTGTCTGCAGAGAGTCTGGCTATGATGTTAATAGGCACCAAATAATTGTCTGGAGATTGTCCTAGCTAAGATGTTATTAGACCCTTAATTATTTGTATGCAGACTGTCTAAGCTATGATTTTTATCAGACACCAAATAATTGTCTGAAGCCAATCTAAGCTATGATGTTAATAGACATTAAATAATTGTCTGCAGACAGTCTTAGCTATGATGTTATTAGACACCAAAAAATTGTTAGCAGACAGTATGTTTACGATGTTAATAATTGTCGGAAGACTGTCTTAGCTACGATGTTATCAAACACTTGATAATCGTCTGAAGACTGTCTTGTCTATGATGTTAATAGACAACAAATAATTGTCTGCAAACGGCCTTAGCTATGATGTTATTAGACACTTAATTATTGTCTGCAGACTGTCGTGGTTATGTTTTTATTAGATACCAAATAATTGTCTGTAGACAGTCTAGCTATGATGTTAATAGACACTAAATAATTGTTTTCAAACTGTCTTAGCTATGATGTTATTTGACACTTAATAATTGTCTGCAGAGAGTCTGGCTATGATGTTAATAGACACCAAATAATTGTCTGCAGATTGTCTTAGCTATGATGTTAATATACACCAAATAATTTTCTGATCACAGTCTTGTCTATGATGTTGATTAGACTCCAAAAAATTGTCATTAGACAGTATTGCTATGCTGTTATTTGACACTTAATACTTGTCTGAAGACTTTTGTCTATGATGTTATTAGACACCAAATAATTGTTTTCAAATTGTCTTAGCTATGATATTATTATACACTTAATAATTGTCTGCAAAAAGTCTTAGCTATGCATTTAATAGACACAACATAAATGTCTGCAGACAGTTTAGCTATGATGTTAATAGACACCAAATAATGGTCTGCAGACTTTCTTGTCTATGATGTTAATAAGACACCAAATAATTGTCTGTAGACAGTCTTGGCTATGCTGTTATTAGACACTTAATACATGTCTTAAGACTGTCTGAGCTATGATTTTATTAGACACCAAATAATAGTCTGCAGACAGTCTGGCTATAATGTTAATAGACACAAAATAATTGTCTGCAAACTGTCTTAGATATGATGTTAGAAGACACCAAATAATTGTCTGCAAACTGTCTAAGCTATGATGTTATTGGACACTTGATAATTGTCTGAAAACAGTCTTGTCTATGATGATATTAAACATTAATTATTGTCCGCAAACTGTCTTAGCTTTAATGTTATTAGTCACTTAATAATTGTCTGCAGATTGTCTTAACTATGATTTTATTAGACACTAAATAATTGTCTGAAGACAGTCTTAGCTTTGATGTTATTAGACACCAAATAATTGTCTGAAGACAGTCTTGTCTATGATGTTAAAAGACACCGAATAATTGTCTGCAGACTGTCTTAGCTATGATGATATTAAACACTAAATAATTGTCTGCAAACTGCCTTAGCTATGATGTTATAAGACACTTAATTATTGTCTGAAGACTGCCATGGCTATGATTTTATTAGATACCAAATAATTGTCTGAAGACAGTCTTAGCTATGATTTTAATAGACACCAAATAATTTTCTGAACAGTCTTGTCTATGATGTTAATAAGACTCGAAATAATTGTCAGTAAACAGTATTGATATGCTGTTATTAGACAATACTTGTCTGAAGACTGTCTTAGCTATGATTATATTAGACACCAAATAATTGTCTGCAGACAGTCTGGCTATGATGTTAATAGACACCAAATAATTGTTTACAGATTGTCTTAGCTATGATGTTAATAGTCACCAAATAATTGTCTGCAAACTGTCTTAGCTATGGTGTTATTAGAAACTTGATAATTGTCTGCAGAGAGTCTGGCTATGATGTTAATAGACACCAAATAATTGTCTGAAGATTGTCCTAGCTAAGATGTTATTAGACACTTAATTTTTTGTATGCAGACTGTCTAAGCTATGATTTTTATCAGACACCAAATAATTGTCTGAAGCCAATCTAAGCTATGATGTTAATAGACATTAAATAATTGTCTGCAGACAGTCTTAGCTATGATGTTATTAGACACCAAAAAATTGTTAGCAGACAGTATGTTTACGATGTTAATAATTGTCGGAAGACTGTCTTAGCTACGATGTTATCAAACACTTGATAATCGTCTGAAGACTGTCTTGTCTATGATGTTAATAGACACCAAATAATTGTCTGCAAACGGCCTTAGCTATGATGTTATTAGACACTTAATTATTGTCTGCAGACTGTCGTGGCTATGATTTTATTAGATACCAAATAATTGTCTGTAGACAGTCTAGCTATGATGTTAATAGACACCAAATAATTGTTTTCAAACTGTCTTAGCTATGATGTTATTTGACACTTAATAATTGTCTGCAGAGAGTCTGGCTATGATGTTAATAGGCACCAAATAATTGTCTGGAGATTGTCCTAGCTAAGATGTTATTAGACCCTTAATTATTTGTATGCAGACTGTCTAAGCTATGATTTTTATCAGACACCAAATAATTGTCTGAAGCCAATCTAAGCTATGATGTTAATAGACATTAAATAATTGTCTGCAGACAGTCTTAGCTATGATGTTATTAGACACCAAAAAATTGTTAGCAGACAGTATGTTTACGATGTTAATAATTGTCGGAAGACTGTCTTAGCTACGATGTTATCAAACACTTGATAATCGTCTGAAGACTGTCTTGTCTATGATGTTAATAGACAACAAATAATTGTCTGCAAACGGCCTTAGCTATGATGTTATTAGACACTTAATTATTGTCTGCAGACTGTCGTGGTTATGTTTTTATTAGATACCAAATAATTGTCTGTAGACAGTCTAGCTATGATGTTAATAGACACCAAATAATTGTTTTCAAACTGTCTTAGCTATGATGTTATTTGACACTTAATAATTGTCTGCAGAGAGTCTGGCTATGATGTTAATAGACACCAAATAATTGTCTGCAGATTGTCTTAGCTATGATGTTAATATACACCAAATAATTGTCTGAAGACACTCTTGTCTATGATGTTAATAGACACCAAATAATTGTCTGCAAACAATCTTAGCTATGATGTAATTGGACACTTGATAATTGTCTGAAAACAGTCTTGTCTATGATGATATTAAACATTAATTATTGTCTGCAGACTGTCTTAGCTATGATGTTATTCGACACCAAATAATTGTCTGAAGACAGTTTTGGCTATGATGTTATTAGACACCAAATAATTGTCTAAAGACACTCTTGTCTATGATTATTAAAGACACCGAATAATTGTCGGCGGACTGTTTTAGCTATGATGTTATTAGACACCAAATAATTGTCTGAAGACACTTTTGTCTATGATGTTAAAAGACACCGAATAATTGTCTGCAGACTGCCTTAGCTATGATGTTATTAGACACTTAATTATTGTCTGCAGACTGTCTTAGCTATGATTTTATTAGACACCAAATAATTGTCTGAAAACAGTCTTGTCTAAATGTTAATAAGACTCCAAATAACTGTCAGTAGACAGTGTGGCTATGCTGTTATTAGACACTTAATGATTGTCTGAAGACTGTCTTAGCTATGATTTTATTAGACACCAAATAATTTTCTGCAGACAGTCTGGCTATGGTGTTAATAGACACCAAATAATTGTTTGAAAACTGTCTTGTCTATGATGTTATTAGACACCAAATATTTGTGAGCAGACTGTCTTAGCTATGAAGTCTTCAGAAAAGTCCTAGCTATGCATTTAATAGACACCAAATAAATTGTCTGCAGACAGTTTTGGCTATGATGTTATTAGACACTTAATAATTGTTTGCAGACAGTCTTTTCTATCATGTTTATAAGGCAACTCAATATTGACCAGTGCATAGAAGAATCAGTTATTGGATCATTGAAAATCAAACATAGCAGTCAGTTTAAACATTTTAATATATCACAGTTAGTATATACATAAACATCAACATTCAAATATTGCACATAATATCATAAATATTCATATTTACCCACATATAATTTGTATTATAAAAAATTCACAGACATGAATTGGAAATTTATTGTGTTTCACTGTAACTTTAATACATTATTATGGTACTTTTTTGTTTGTATGATCAAACTTTTTTAATCAAACGTAGTACAACAAACAAACTTAATATTATCCATTCCCAAAAAAATAATTGGTCATCATAAATTTCATAGTGACAAAAGAAACAGTATGCAGAGACAATCTGAAATTTTTCCTTTCCTGATTTTTTACCTCTCAAGACATTTCAATAAATAACACATATAGAGCTTTAAGAAATATAGTCTTGTAACGTTTGTCCTGAATATTGACCTCATTCTGGTATACAATCAACACCAAGTTCTGAGGGAAGAATCAGTCTAACTCCTAGTGCTTCTCTTTCTTATGAGGCCAGTTGTCTGAAATAAAATAACAGCATTCAGGCATCCATAGCAATAACAAAGATATTACACTGAAGGGGGTGTTGTACTGTCTAATAAAAGTAAATAAAGAAATGGTAAGTCTAGAGAGGTAATAATTCATTGTCCAAACAAATGTACAGAAGGAAATGGTGAAGTCTAGAAGACTAACAATTCACTGTACACTAAAGGAGATGGTGAAGTCTAGAAGAGTAACAATTCACTGTACACTCAAGGAGATGGTGAAGTCTAGAAGAGTAACGATTCACTGTACACTCAAGGAGATGGTGAAGTCTAGAAGAGTAACGATTCACTGTACACTCAAGGGGATGGTGAAGTCTAGAAGAGTAACGATTCACTGTACACTCAAGGAGATGGCGTTTGTAAAAAAAGAAATGTATACAAAGAAATAATAAAGTCTAGAGGGGTAGCAATTCATCAATATACACATATTTTTTACGGTACAAAGACAGCTTATTTTGTTACTAAATTTTATTAATTTTTTCCACTTTTTAATGTTTGTCGTATCAATGGCAACCCTATTTGACTGCATTTTCAAATCAGTAAAATAAAAGATTAGCAGTTTTTAAAAGCAACAATATTATGCACTTCATATTGTTATGTACTCATAAATGCCTCAATGTAATATTACAACTATAGCTACTTTCTTAGTTTAGTGACCTTTGACCTTAATTCTATGTCATACTATCTGGACTTCGTGCCAAGCCTCCTTTTGCTTTGTTTGGTCTATGGTATAACCTATATATAATAATTTATTTTCTCGTTTAACAATTATCTGTTTATGATGTTTTTTTATGATAAATAAGAATAAAATCAGTTTTTTCAATCTGCAATTCTCAAAATTTGTTGTCACATTATAAACTTGTACTTGAATAGAAAAAAAAACTTATCAGGGTAATTAGGCCATGCTGTAAAACTTCTGGTCTAGCTAAATTTGTCCTGTAAAAAAGATATCACTTATTGAACCTTATCATCAAATGAGTTTTGTCTTTGATTGTTGTAAAAGTTGTATTCCTTCTATTTAAGGATGTAAAAAAAGATTTGCCATGTTAACAGAGTTCAACGCCCTCTGCATGTCAAATAGATTCCCTAGATAACAGAAATTCAGGCTCTCTGCATGTTAAAAAGATTCCCCATGTTAACAGAGTTCCATGCCCTCTGCATGTTAAATAGATTCCCCATGTTAACAGAATTCCAGACTCTGCATGCTAAATAGATTCCCCATGTTAACAGAATTCCAGACTCAGCATGTTAAATAGATTCCCCATGTTAATAGAGTTCAAGGCCCTCTGCATGTACAATTGATTCCCCATGTTAATAGAATTCCAGACGCTCTGCATGTAAAATTGATTCACCATGTTAACAGAGTTCCGGGCTCTCTGCATGTTAAAAATATTTCCAATGTTAACAGAATTCATGGCCCTCTGCATGTTAAATAGATTCCCCATGTCAACAGAATTCCAGACTCTCTGCATGTTAAATAGATTCCCCATGTCAACAGAATTCCAGACTCTCTGCATGTGAGATAGATTCCCCATGTTAACAGAATTTCATGTCCTCTGCAAGTTAAATGAATTCCCCATGTTAACAGAATTCCAGGCCCTCTGTATGTTAAATAGATTCCCCATGTTAACAGATATCCAGGGTTTCTGCATGTAAAATAGATTCCCCATGTTAACAGAATTCCAGGCTCTCTGTGTGTTAAATAGATACCCCATGTTAACAAAATTCCAAGGCATTCTGGTTGTAAAAAATATTCCCTATGTTAACAGAATTTCAGACCCTCTGTATGTTAAATAGATTCCCCATGTTAACAGAGTTTCAGGGTCTCTGCATGTTAAATAGATACCCCATCTTAACAGAATTCCAGGTTTTCTGCGTGTTAAATAGATACCCCATGTTAACAGAATTCCATGCATTCTGCTTGTAAAAAATATTCCCTATGTTAACAGAATTCCAGGCCCTCTGGATGTTAAATAGATTCCCCATGTTAACAGAATTCCAGGGTCTCTGCATGTAAAATAGATTCCCCATGTTAACAGAATTCCAGGGTCTCTGCATATAAAATAGAGTCCCCATGTTAACAGAATTCCAGGGTCTCTGCATGTTAAATAGATTCCCCATGTTAACAGAATTCCAGGCTCTCTGCGTGTTAAATAGATACCCCATGTTAACAGAATTCCAGGCTCTCTGCTTGTAAAAAATATTCCCCTAGTTAACAGAATTCTATGCTCTCTGCATGTAAAATAGATTCCCCATGTTAACAGAATTCCAGGGTCTCTGCATGTAAAGTAGATTCCCCATGTTAACAGAATTCCAGACTCTCTGCATGTTAAATATATTCCCCATGTTAACAGAATTCTATGCCCTCTGCGTGTTAAATATATTCCCCATGTTAACAGAATTCCAGACTCTCTGCATGTGAAATAAATTCTCCATGTTAACAGAATTCCATGTCCTCTGCATGATCAATAGATTCCCCATGTTAACAGAATTCCAGACTATCTTCATGTTAAATAGATTCCCCATGTCAATAGAATTCCAAACTGCATACATGCATGGATTTTCGAAACAACTCTTTGTGAGGTTCATAATTGGCCTATTGCATTGCAAAATTCTGCCTGTAGCAATATTATAGTGTAACCCCCATTTAAAGTTTGAACCCATAATGCCCATATATGTTATCACTCAGTGCTAGTCCCTCAGACTTTAACAAGTATGAGATGTTTCTTGATGACCAGTTACTAAAATATTGTAACCCTGGACTGATCCTGAAGTTTTTATCTAAATTATACTTTTCTTCACTTACCATAAAGACTTTGAGAGATTGTTCTTGAGGACAATTTACATTCCCTTTTTTCCTTTTCATTATTGCATAGGAATGTATATAAAAATAGAACAAAATATCCAATAATGATAATCACAAAGAGAACACATGAGAGCGCAAATGCCAAATCTGGGTCATACAAACTGGTTGAAACATGTAATATATATATGCCTGACACCTGTTGGTCGTGGACATATGTAATAAATGGCTTGACATCTGGTTGACGCTTTATATCTGGCTAACAACTGGTTATTTAATGGTGTATTTTGTTGACACATGGCTGACATATGTAATAAATGGCTGACATCAGGTTGACACTTTATATATGACCGACACCTGGTTTACAAATGGTATAATTTGTTGACACCAGGTTGACATATGTTATATACGGCTGGAACCTGGTTGACAAATGGTATAATTTGTTGACAACTGGTTGACATATGATCTAAATGGATGACATATAACGTATATGGATGACACCTAGTTGACATATATTATATTTGGCTGACACCTAGTTGACATACGTTTTATGTGGCTGATACCTGGTTGACATATGGAATGTATGGCTGACATGTACCATATATGGATGACATATGGTATATATGGATGACAGAGGGTATATATGGATGACACATAGTATATATGGATGACACATGGTATATATGGATGACACATGGTATATATGGTTGATACATGGTATATATGGATGACACATAGTATATAAGGTTGACACATGATATATATGGTTGATACATGGTATCTATGGTTGACATATACTATATATGGTTGATAGATGGTATATATGGATGACACATATATAAATGGTTGACACATGGTATATATGGATGACACATGGTATATATGGTTGTCACATGTATATATGATTGACACATGGTATATATGGTTGACATATAGTATATATGGATGACACATGGTAAATATGGATGACACATGGTATGTATGGTTGACACATGGTATATATGGATGACAGAGGGTATATATGGTTGACACATGGTATAATGGATGACACATGGTATATATGAATGACACATGGTATATATGAATGACACATGGTATATATGAATGACACATGGTATATATGGATGAAACACGGTATATATGGATGACACATGATATATATGGTTGATACATGGTATATGTGGATGACACATGGTACATATGGATGACATATGGTATATATGGATGACACATGTATATATGGTTGACACATGGTATATATGGTTGACATATAGTATATATGTTTGATACATGGTGTATATGGATGACAAATGGTATATATGGATGACACATGGTATATATAAATGAATCATGGTATATATATGAATACTTTATTATCAAAGACTGTTTGTTAACATTTCATTGTACTTTGATGATTATTAATGGACAAATGTCTCTTCCATATATAACTCACATCTCCATTGTTATAAATATAATCTACTGTGAATGAAGTTTGGAATGATACTCCTGTTGTGCTTATTAAAGTACCATGAAAATAGCAGAAACCAAGGTTTTTTTTCCAGATCTGTTGATCATTTTTTATAATGAGTGGTAATCTTTTTCTCAATTCTTCATTGATGCAAATTAATGACTTCATATTTTCTTGCTGTCTTTTAATTTAGTATTGATGACCTCTCAATAAAGGTTACCATGCCTGATAACCTTTCCCATATAGGTTAACATGCCTGATGACTTCTCACTAAAGGTTAATAAAACATGATTGATGACCTCTCACGAAAGGTTAACATGCCTGATGACCTCTACCTTAAAGATAACCATGCCTAATGTTCTTTCACTAAAGGTTACCACGCCTTGTGACCTCTCACTAAAGGTTAACATGTCTGATGATCTCTCCCAAAGACAAATTACGATGTAACATTGTTTATCTCACTCTAAATAGTTTCTGAATCTGAACAAGATTTAGTTGTAGCCAGCTTCTGTTATCTACTTATTGTAAAACCTACCTGGGAACAGTATATCTAACAATATATATGTTCCTGTACCTACCAAATTGTAAGGAGTAGGTCATACGCAACTATATCAGCACCCGCAGTGTGCATGCGTTAAATTTAACCACACTCGATATTGATAAATTTACTATAGATTATTAAAGGAAATCTTAAATTTGGTTTAGCTGTCAGTAAATAACATTACATTTCTTTTTCATTCGCATCAATTTTGAAAGTTCAATTTTTAAGCTTTCTACAGATCTAATTTGTATTTTGATAAGGATTGTACAAGTTTGTTCCATTTTAAAATTAAAAAAACACCAGGTACACGACCTATTACTTCATACAACACAAAACCAAAAATGTGTGCACATGGGTTTTCATATATGAATAGACATCAAATCTTTATTAAAAACAACTTTATTCGCACATATATTTATTGTCTGGTTTTAAATCTATCCAACGATATAAAGTTCATATTTTACCAAATTTTGTGAATCTGTTCCTTTTTTATTAAAAAATCGAGTTGCGGTCATTTTCTGAAGATGACCAGAAATAATCTAAGTCATACCAGGTAAATATTCATGGATAATTTATTAACACTTGACCATGTGGTGACTTCTATTACTCTCTGTAGTTTGTGGGTATTTTTCTTTGTGACGTTTAGCCCTCTTCCTTTTTTTACTTTATAAATTGTAAATTTCCATGCATAAAAGATTCAAATGAGTAAACAAATATATTCTCCAAGACAAACCAATTCCAAAAGTCTGAAAAGAACAAGACAAGGGCAGTATATGTGCCAGTGTGGACTATATACGAACATATATTTACATAGTAAATGTTAATTTGGAGATTACAAAACGGCAATCGCTTACATTTAAAATTGAAATAAATTGAACTAGATAATTTGAATGTGTTTAAGAAGCAAAATTTTCGATACATACATGTGATATATTAGTCTGTTGCTTATGTGATGCACATTCTCCTTTTATCCACTTAACTTTAAGAAAAATAAATCGCATAAAATGAAGTAAATATTATTCTTTATTCCTCAGGTCCAAAATTTTCTGTCGCGAAAAATATTTAATTTTTGTATTTGAACATTTAAATAAAATTTGTGTTAATAAGGATACTTATTTTAACTATTTTTCTATTAATATCAAGTGCATTACTTAACATGTTTGTACATGTATTTGCTGAATATTAAATTTTGAAATTATCAAATTATTAAGATAATTGTTATTGTACAAATTTAGAATGATTATACTTGAAAACAGATGTCTGCCACCCCTGTTGTTTCGACTAGCATGTTTTCTAAAGATATCCGCGAGAAGACCACAAATTTCAACATGTATTTGGTCACCTAGTGTGAATTTCAGATAAAATTGT
The DNA here is from genome assembly GCF_021869535.1 of Mytilus californianus. Taxonomy (NCBI): domain Eukaryota; kingdom Metazoa; phylum Mollusca; class Bivalvia; order Mytilida; family Mytilidae; genus Mytilus; species Mytilus californianus. Next base: position 660,775 of record NW_026262720.1, read on the forward strand.
CAAGTTCAAATCCGTCGTTAAAACTTTCCTGTAGTATAGCATTGCATATCAGTAATTTTATTTTCAAGGCAGCCTCCTCCTCTTGATAAGATATCACACAATGAAAAGACTGATCCTCAGATAAGAAATTAAAACCATTCGCGATAACTTGTACTGGCTTACACTGAGGAAAATAGTTTGCCATGGTGTTCAAACAACATGACAAGAAACGCTTCATTGAATTCAAATGAACAAGGAAACTGTTGCCATATCTACAATGTAAATAACACTTATCAATTATTCGACAAAGCAAAGAAGTATAATATATATGTACATGCCAGTATAAAATGTCTGTTTCTGAGTATTTAAGAAACCCATGAAGTAAGTTTCATTGGTGTTTAATTCGTGTGTCAGAGAATGAATCAAAAGCAATGTAGAATAGTCTATAAAATAATAAACTGCTGACACAGAAATATGTCTCGCCTTTCTGTTATTTTAATAGTACATGTATAATACAAATATTGAAATTAAAATGGCAAAGTGGAAGACAGTTTCAGTTCAAATAATAATATAATAAAAGAACAGAGTTCCAATGTCCCCCGTGTTGCACATATTTTATCTATCCAAGGTACAAGGGCAATAACTAAAAAAACACTTTTTTGTTGTTCTTTAAAACCTTTTATCAACATTTTAGAGAAATGAAGGTTTCAGAGCAAATGCAACGTGATTTTCATTATAATTAATATTTCCAAAGGGCATAACTCGTTAAAACTATTTGATCAGAGCTTATTTTCGAAAGTGTCAAAGACATTGCTGATATAAACCTATGATATAAGTTTCATAAAATTCTTTCAAGAATTGAACATACGAGAGCGCTAACAATGCAATTTTCCATATAATCAATATTTCCAAGGGGCCTAACTCTTTTAAAAATAATTGATCAGCTCAAATTTTGAACTCGTCAAAGACATTGATGATAAAAACCTATAATATAAATTTCATAAATAGCTGGCAAGAATTGTACACATTAGACATGTTAGAGAGCTCATAAGTACTGTATCAATCAATGTGTGACACTCAAATAAAATATTATTTCATAAGGCAATTTTTCATATAATTAATGTTTCCAAGGGGCATAACTCTTTTAAAAATTATTGATCGGCACTGATTTTCGAACTCGTCAAAGACATTGTTGATATAAACCTATGATTTAAGTTTCATAAAAATTCTGACAGGAATTGTACACATGAGAGCGCTAACAATGCAATTTTTCACATAATTAATGTTTCCAAGGGGCATAACTCTTTTAAAAATAATATATTGGCACTGATTTTCGAACTCTTCAAAGACATTGTTGATATACAATGTAAGCCTATGATATAAGTTTCATAACAAGAGTGCACACGCTGAAATGTCTCGCCTGCTTTACTGACTATTGATTTTATGTTGATAGTCCTAAATATAAAGCTTTACTAAAATATCACATAAACTTAACATGATCCAAGAAAATGAGGTCAAGGTCAGATAAATCAAACCGGAAATACATGTACACCTTATAATCATTCCATACACAAAATATAGTTGACCTACTGCTTATAGTTTCTAAGAAACAAACTTAACCAGGAAAACTTAACATTGACCAATGAACCATGAAAATGAGGTCAATGTCAGATGAACCATGCCAGGCAGACAAGTACACCTAACAATCAATCTATGCATTAAATATAGTTGACCTATTGCTTATAGTACATAAGAAACAAACTTAACCATGAAAACTTAACATTGACCAATGAACCATGAAAATGAGGTCAAGGTCAGATGATACCTGCCAGACAGACATATACACATTACAATCATTCCATATATACACCAAATATAGTTGACCTATTGCTTATAGTTTAAGAAAAACAGACCAATACACAAAAACTTAACACTGAGCAATGAACCATGAAACATGTGGTCAAGGTCAAATAAAACCTGCCAGACTCACATGTACGTCATAAAATATTTCCATACACCAAATATAGTTGACCTATTGCATATAGTATTAGAAAAAAAGACCAAAACACAAAATATTAACTTTAACCACTGAACCATGAAAATGAGGTCAAGGTCAGATGGCACCTGCCAGTTGGACATGTACACCTTACAATCATTCCATACACCAAATATAGTAGACCCATTGCTTATAGTATCTGATATATGGACTTAACCACGAAAACTTAACTTTGTTCACTGATCCATGAAATGAGGTCGAGGTCAGATGAAAACTGTCTGACAGGCATAAGGACCTTGGAGGTACGCACATACTTAATATAGTTATCCTATCATTCATAATAAGAGAGAAATTAACATTGGAAAAAATCTTAACTTTTTATCAAGTAGTCACTGAACCATGAAAATAAGGTCAAGGACAATGGACATATGACAGACGGAAACTTCATAACATAAAGGATCTATTTTACAAAGTATGACGGACGGACAGACGGACGCTCAGTATTTCTATGTTCCCCGCAAGGCGTTGCTCGGGGGACAAAAAGAAGACGACAGTGATATTTCAATAGCTGATGCAGTTTCCTTGTTTAATAGTTCTTTAAATAAGGTCCTACAAAGACAGAAAAGTGAGATTTTGTCGGAGTTCAAGAAGACAAGTAAGCTTTGATAATTCAAATACACGCACTATCGCCAGTGAGTGGTCAAGCCTCTACAATTTCTTTCCAGCCTCCGTCTTTTGACCTTAACAAATATTCAGTTCAAATTCAATACTGACCCCGTATTTCAGCTTTGAGAAGAGTTGAACATCTGCTAAATTCTGAGTCACTCGACCATACTATTAATATACAGTCTATTGTCAAGACACTTTGAGCCAGCGCAATACGATTTTGAAAATGACAGATCGCCATAGGTGGGATACCGTTCATGAATATCTGTACGATCCTCTTGCTGGCAGTGTTGAAGATGCTTCAAAACTACGAACCGCTGTTTTTAGAGCTAACCGTAAGCGTACAGCTTACAAGCATTACAACAGAGGTGGTGGTAGAGACGGTTTTAGTGCTTGAGACTTTTTTCATGGCTTCAGCAAAGAATCTAGACCAAGAAATGACAACTACAGTCAGCAAAACAACTTCCAGCAGCAGTACAACGACGGACTGTGCTTCTACTGTAAAAGGCCAGGACACACTGCCCGATTCTGTCCCTACAAAGGACATACCTTCAACAGTAACAAGTCAGCACCAGCCACTATTTCAAGTGTCCCACCCCTGTCTTAATGAAAAAGTTGAGTATGATATACAATTTAATAGTTATGAATACACTGTTGAAAATAAGACTATAAAAAATTGATTACTATTAGTAAAAGATCATGTACAGTTTTGGGAACATAGTTAAAAGCCTCCTGAAATAGTTTAAGCACTGTAAAATTTGGTTATGTTATTCCTTTTATTCAAGAACCTCCATCAGTTTATTTCAATAATAACAGATCAGCATTTAATAATTCTTCATTTGTTTTGAAAGCTATTACAGAATTAAAAACGAATATTTGTATTACTGAATTTCAATAAACCATTTGTAATAAATCCTCTAACTGTGTCTATCAGTGATTCAAAGAAAGAGAGATAAGTTTTAGAACTGAGACACGTTAACAAACATGTACAAAAACAGAAAATAAAATTTGAAGGCGTTAAAAAGGCCAGGCAATACGCAACAAAGGGTTTTTTCATGTTTAAATTCGATTTACGTTTTGGTTATCACCACACAAATATACATCCAGAACATCAGAACTATCTAGGTTTTTCTTGGGTAATTGATGGACAAGAAAGATATTTTATTTTCTCAATTTTACCTTTTGAGCTATCTTCTGCTGGACACATTTTCACTAAAGTTGTTCGAACATTAGTTAATTTTTGGAGAACTCAAAAGTTACCTGATCAAAGTGTATTTGGACGACGAATGGGCTTGTGACAACAAGGAAAGGTGTTTACGTTACATGTCAAAATCTATTTTAAATACTTAGTGAAATCTGGATTTTCACCAAATTTTGAGAAATCATTTTTTTTCACCAGTGCAAAGATTAGACTACTTAGGTTTTTCATGGAATCTTGTATCTGGTGTTATTGAAGTTCCAAAAAAGAAAATTGAAAAAATACAGTCCAAAATCGAAAAATTCTTTCAGATAATCGTTCAACTGCTAGAAATTTATGCATGTCTGTTTGCCAGAGAGATACTTAGGACTTGTATTTTGAAATTCCCTTTCAAGTCAAAACCGAACTAGAATTTTGGAAAAGTAATTATAAATCTATACCAAATTTATTAGTATGTCCTATACACAAGATTCCAGAACGTATTTTTTTTTCCGATGCAAGTATGTATGCTGGAGCAGGTTTTATTGATGGCAATGTCTTACAAATTGCTCATAATATGTTTAGTGAACAAGAAAGAATTAGGAGCTCCACCTGGAGAGAGTTGAAATCTGTTGAGTTCATATTAGAAAGTATATTTGCACAGTTAGCAGGAAAACATGTAAACATTTATACTGATAATCAAAATGTTGTGCATAAATGTCAATTGCAAGTGGGCAGCATGAAACCTGATTTACATGAACTTGCTATGAATATTTACAATTTGCATAGTTAATAGTATAACTATTGAAGCTGAGTGGATCCCACGATCTGAAAATGTACAAGCAGATTACTTTAGTAGAATTTTTGATTTTGACAACTGGGCTTTGGCCGACAGTGTTTTTCATATGTTTAATAACAGATGGGGAAAATTAACTTTGACAGATTTGTCGACGATAAAAGATTGATCGGTTTAATTCAAAATTTTGTGTTCCAGGAACTCAAGGAGTCGACACTTTCGCTTTCTACTGGTCATGAGAAAACAACTGGAGTGTGCCCCCGGTTGGTTTAGTTTGCCGAGTACTAAATCATATGTTAACTTGTCGAGCAAAAGGTGTATTGGTAGTTCCTAAGTGGAAGTCTGCTCTGTTTTGGCCTATGGTTTGTAACAACACAGAAAAAAAATTTTACGAATTTATTCAGATTGTGTTGAATTTGATCGCCCAAAAACATTTCTTTTTTTCAGGTTCAGCCAAAGACAGTGTTTTCCCTCAGTCACCATTCACCAGTAATGTCCTTGTTTTTAAACTTGATTGTTCATCCTAGGAGGTCATATTCTTTTGTACGGTTCAATGCACATTTTTACTATCGGGTGTAAATTTATTACTATAAGGTAAATAAACGTATCTAAATAGGTAACTACTACGGAATGTACCATACGCTTACATATATGTGTACATTATTAGTTATAAAGATTGATAGAATGGAGTTGCACCTGGTGCAGTTCATAATTGAGAAGCACGTTGTGCGGTTTAAGTACAAAAAATGCACCTTGTGCGGTTGAAGAATAAAAAAAATGCACCTTGTGCAGTTGAAGAATAAAATATACAGCTTGTGCAGTAAAAAAATGCACTTTGTGTATTTGTTAGATAAAGATGCACCTTGTGCGGTTATTGGATAAAAATGCACATTGTGCAGTTGTTAAAGATGCACCTTGCATGATTGTTACGTTATTATGATGTATACTTTTTTATTTAGATAAGTTGTTGCGCTTAGTTTTATTTCTGTTTCATTATTACAGGACAGTGCAACATGGAGGGAAATTTCTCGGTTTGCGAATTCGAATCAACAGTTTACTGGATGTGAAAAAGCATTTTCAAGATTGTGAGAAGTGGTAAAGCAATTTCTACAAATACAAATTATGATGTGTATTTCAAAAAATTTAAAGAATGGTGTATTACATATAAAGTTATTCCGTTGCCCGCAGTTGTATCATACGTTGCAGTTTATATTAGTGGCCTTGTACAGCAATCAGTATCTGAATCAGTTTTATTAGGTCATTTGTATAGCATAAAGTGGTATCATGATTTCAGTTTAATGTATAATCCGTGTGAAGACAAGCTTATTCAGATGATGATTGAAGTAGCGAAGTTAATTCTTAGTAAACCAATAGTGAAAAAGAACCAATTACATCATATCATTGACAGAAGATAGTAGACAAAATTGGTATTGATCGTTCTCATTTGCCGAATGTTGTGCGATGATGTTAGTTGGTTATGCAAGATTTTTACGCTACAGTGAGATTGCAAATGTAAAGATGTCTAACAAAAAAATGTTTGACACTTATGTTTCTTTGAATATCAAATCTGGGAAAACTGATGTATACAGAAGGGGAAATAATGTTATAATTTGATATTTTATAAACAAATTTGTCTACCTGTCCAGTAGCCTGGTTATTGACATACATTAATTAAGCTAAGCTTTCTTTAGATTCTGATCAATATGTTTTTCGTTTTGTTAGTTTTTTTAAGTCAAAAAGTTCTTATAAGTTAGCAGAAGTTAATCGTCCTTTACCTTATACAAGGGCTAGGGAATTACTTTTGGGCACATTAACTGCGATTGGTCTTGATAGTAAACAATTTTGTCTTCATAGTTTGCGCAGCGGTGGTGCCACTGCTGCTGCAGGAAATGGTGTTTCTGATCTTTTAATTAAGGAACATGGAAGGTGGCGTAATAATTTAGTAAAGACGGTTATATTAAAGATTCTGTAAAAAAGCAACTAACAGTTTCGTCAAATCTTGGTATATAACGAGTTGTAAACATCTTTCTTTTCTTTTTGATGTTATTATTCAGCTCAAGAATAATATAACTTTACTATTTTGCCTTTGTCTCGAGGTTATAGCGAGTAGCACACATACATTAGATCTTTGTTCTTTGTTAAGGCCATAGAATATAATTACTTTATATTCGAATGAACGTAGTGAGGGAGAATAAAAATAAAATTTAGTTCGTTGTCTGTTCATTAATATTCATGACATGTGACCATTTGTCTGCACTTAAAACCCGTGCGGTCATTTTTCTGACCATCGACTCTCGCTATAGCCTAAAGAAGAGACATGTTTATTCATGGATAATTTAATGTGCATTTGTATTTGTAATTATGATTACTATTGTTATTATGTTTGTATTTGATACATAAGGTATAGAATTAAAGGTAATAGCGAGTAGCACACCTGCATTAGATCTTTGTTCTTTGTTAAGGCCATAGAATATAATTATTTTATATTCGGACAAACGTAGTGAGGGAGAATACAATTACAGTAAAACTTTCAAATATTGTTTTATTTCACATGATTGTAGCATCATTTTACATTCCGGAAACAAATATTGAGCATAAAAAATACCAGAACAACTGATTTTTTTATCAATTCAAACTAGGGTGTCAACTGATATTAAAAACTAACGAATATGCAGTTCTACTAAATTTTGGTTTGCATTCAAAAAGTTTATAACTGCATCTTCATTGCTTGATAAAAGTTAAAAACAAGAATGTGTCCATAGTACACGGATGCCCCACTCGCACTATCATTTTCTATGTTCAGTGGACCGTGAAATTGAGGTCAAAACTCTAATTTGGCACTAAAAGTAGGAGATCATATCATAGGGAAAATGTGTACTAAGTTTCAAGTTGATTGGACTTCAACTTCATCAAAAACTACCTTGACCAAAAACTTTAACATGAAACAGTACAGACGGGCGAACGGACGGACGAACATACGAACGGACGAACGAACGGACGCACAGACCGAAAAACATAACGCCCCTAGGTGGGGCATAAAAATCTAAATGTTGTACCCATTAATGGTCCTAGTCATGGTCCAATATAAATTGTACAAGGGAAGTAATTTTACTTGTAATGTTGAATCAAATCCCTCAGATCCATGGACCAATACCCAAGCTCCTGTGAACAAGAATGTGTCCATAGTACATGGATGCCCCAATCGCACTATCATTTTCTATGTTCAGTGGACCGTGAAATTTGGGTCTAGAGCCTAATTTGGCATTACAATAAGAAAGATCATATAATAGGGAACATGTGTACTAAGTTTCAAGTTGATTGGACTTCAACTTCAACAAAAACTACCTTGACCAAAAACTTTAACCTGAAACGGGACAGACGGACGAACGGACGAACGAACGGACGCACAGACCGAAAAACATAATGCCCCTAGGTGGGGCATAAACATCTAAATGTTGTACCCATTAATGGTCCTAGTCATGGTCCAATATAAGTTGTACAAGGGAAGTAATTTAACTTGTAATGTTGAATCAAATCCCTCAGATCCATGGACCAATACTCAAGCTCCTGTGAACAAGAATGTATCCATAGTACATGGATGCCCCAATCGCACTATCATTTTCTATGATCAGTGGGCCGTGAAATTGGGGTCAAACTCTAATTTGGCATTAAAATTAGAAAGATCATATCATAGGGAATATGTGTACTAAGTTTCAAGTTGATTGTACTTCAACTTCATCAAAAACTACCTTGACCAAATACTTTAACCTGAAGCGGGACAGACGGATGAAAGGACGCACAGACCGAAAAACATAATGCCCCTCTACTATCGTAGGCGGGGCATAAAAATACAATCAAATATCAACTGACACAAATGATATAGTTATTCATGTTTATAAGTTCATGAACTAGCACATAGGAGATATCCTACAGTGTTGTATCAAACCCCTCAGATCTTTGGACCAACATGTCATAGACAGAATAGATATGGTTCTATAGAGACATGAACTAGCACAGAGGAGATATCTTACAATGTTGTATCAAACCCCTCAGATCTTTTGACCAACACTACATAGACAGAATACATATGGTTCTATAGAGACATGAACTAGCACAGAGGAGATATCCTACAGTGTTGTATCAAACCCCTCAGATCTTTGAACCAACATGTCACAGACAGAATAGATATGTTTCTATAGAGACATGAACTAGCATAGAGAAGATATCCTACAGTGTTGTACCAAACACATCAGATCTTTGGACCAACATGTCATAGACAGAATAGATAAGGTTCTATAGAGACATTAACTATCACAGAGGAGATATACTAAAGTGTTGTATTAAACCCCTCAGATCTTTGGACCTATATGTCATAGACAGAATAGATATGGTTCTATAGAGACATGAACTAGCACAGAGGAGATATCCTACAGTGTTGTATCAAACCCCTCAGATCTTTGGACCAACATGTCACAGACAGAATAGATAAGGTGCTATAGAGAATGGAACTAGCACAGAGGAGATAGCCTACAGTATAGTATCAAACCCCTCAGATCTTTGGACCAACATGCCATAGACAGAAAAGATCAGGTCCTTTAGATATATGAACTAGCACAGAGGAGATATCCTACAGTGTTGTATCAAACCCATCAGATCTTTGGACAACATGTCACAGACAGAATAGATAAGGTCCTTTAGATATATAAACTAGCACAGAGGATATATCCTACAGTGTTGTATCAAACCCCTCAGACTTTGGACCAACATGTCACAGACAGAATAGATCAGGTCCTTTAGATATATGAACTAGCACAGAGGACATATCCTACAGTGTTGTATCAAACCTCTCAGATCTTTGGACCAACATGTCATAGACAGAATAGATAAGGTTCTTTAGAGACATGAACTAGCACAGAGGAGATAGTTTAAAGTGTTGTATCAAACCCCTCAGATTTTTGGACCAACATGTCACAGACAGAATAGATGTGGTTCTATAGAAACATGAACTAGCACAGAGGAGATAGTCTAAAGTGTTGTATCAAACCCCTCAGATCTTTGGACCAACATATCACAGACAGAATAGATATGGTTCTATAGAGACATGAACTAGCACAGAGGAGATATCCTACAGTGTTGTATCAAACCCCTCAGATCTTTGAACCAACATGTCACAGACAGAAAAGATATGTTTCTATAGAGACATGAACTAGCACAAAGGCGATAGTTTAAAGTGTTGTATCAAATCTCAGATCTTTGGACCAACATGTCACAGACAGAATAGATATGGTTCTATAGAGACATGAACTAGCACAGAGGAGATAGCCTAAAGTATTGTATCAATCCCCTCAGATCTTTGAACCAACATGTCATAGACAGAATAGATAAGGTCCTTTAGATATTTGAACTAGCACAGAGGAGATATCCCACAGTGTTGTATCAAACTTCTCAAATCTTTGGACCAACATGTCACAGACAGAATAGATAAGATCCTAAAGAGACATGAACTAGCACAGAGGAGATATCCTACAGTGTTGTATCAACCCCCCCCCCCCCCCCCAGATCTTTGGACCAACATGTCACAGACAGAATAGATATGGTTCTATAGAGACATGAACTATCACAGAGGAGATAGCCTAAAGTGTTGTATCAAACCCCTCAGATCTTTGGACCAACATGTCAAAGACAGAATAGATATGGTTCTATAGAGACATGAACTAGCACAGAGGATATAGCCTAAGGTGTTGTATCATACCCCTCAGATCTTTAGACCAACATGACACAGACAGAATAGATATGGTTATATAGAGACATGAACTAGCACAGAGGAGATAGCCTAAAGTGTTATATCAAACCCCTCAGATCTCTGGACCAACATGTCATAGACAGAATAGATATGGTTCTATAGAGATATGAACTAGCACAGAGGAGATAGCCTAAAGTCGGTGTTGTATCAAACCCCTCAGATCTTTGGACCAACATGTCATAGACAGAATAGATAAAGCCCTTTAGATATATGAACTAGCACAGACGAGATATCCTACAGTGTTGTATCAAACCACTTAGATCTTTGAACCAACATGTCATAGACAGAATAGATATGGTTCTGTAGAGACATGAACTAGCACAGAGGATATATCCTACGGGTTGTATCAAACCTCTCAGATCTTTGGACCAACATGTCATAGACAGAATAGATTAGGTCCTTTAGATATATGAATTAGCACAGAGGAAATATCCTACAGTGTTGTATCAAACCTTTCAGATCTTTGGACCAACATGTCACAAACAGAATAAATATTGTTCTATAGAGACATGAACTAGCACATAGGAGATATCCTACAGTGTTGTATCAAACCCCTCAGATCTTTGGACCAACATGTCATAGACAGAATAGATAAGGTCCTTTAGATATTTGAACTAGTACAGAGGAGATATCCTACAGTGTTGTATCAAACCCCTGAGATCTTTGGACCAACATATCATAGACAGAATAGATAAGGTCCTTTAAAGTTTTGGGGGCGCTGGCAGGCATGTATAAACCTGCTGCATTCTGTGTTAGCCTGCACCAAGTCAGGAGCCTGATATTCAGTGGTTGTCTTTAGTTGCTGTACATCATATTTGTTTTTGTTTGTTGTTTTGTACAGAAGTTATGCTGTTGGTTTTCTTGTTCTAATTTTTTTTACATTTTAAAATGTCAGGGCCTTATGTAGATTGCTTTGCGGTATGGGTTTTGCTCATTGTTGAAAGCAGAATAATCATTGCTAACATCTATGTCATTTGGTCTCTTGTGAATAGTTGTCTCATTGCATACCACATCTCCTTATTTCATATTCAAGTCATTTCGTCTCTGCTGGATAGTTGTCTCATTGGTAATCATACCACATCTCCTTATTTTATATGTACGTCATTTGGTCTCTAATGGATAGTTGACTCATTTGTAATCATACCACATCTCCTCATTTTATATTTACCTCATTTGGTCTCTGGTGGATAGTTGTCTCATTGGTAATCATACCATATATCCTTAGTTTATATTTACCTCATTTGGTCTCTGGTGGATAGTTGACTCATTGGTAATCATACCATATCTCCTTAGTTTTTATTTACCTCATTTGGTCTCTGGTGGATAGTTGTTTCATTGGTAATCATACCATATCTCCTTAGTTTTTATTTACCTCATTTGGTCTCTGGTGGATAGTTGTTTCATTGGTAATCATACCATATCTCCTTAGTTTTTATTTACGTCATTTGGTCTCTGGTGGATAGTTGACTAATTGGTAATCATACCATATCTCCTTAGTTTATATTTACCTCATTTGGTCACTGGTTGATAGTTGACTAATTGGTAATCATACCATATCTCCTTAGTTTTTATTTACCTCATTTGGTCTCTGGTGGATAGTTGTCTCATTGGTAATCATACCATATCTCCTTAGTTTTTATTTACCTCATTTGGTCACTGATGGATAGTTGACTAATTGGTAATCATACCATATCTCCTTAGTTTTTATTTACCTCATTTGGTCACTGATGGATAGTTGACTAATTGGTTATCATACCATATCTCCTTAGTTTTTATTTACCTCATTTGGTCACTGATGGATAGTTGACTTATTGGCAGGCTTTGGGTAATTGTAATTGTAATCATTAAATAGCTGTAATGATTACAATTTTTCAAGTAATCATTGTAATCATTAATCAGCCAAAAATCTGATTACAAGTAATTTAATTTAATCAATTACTTTTCAAAATACCTTGTAATCCTGAATACTTTTTGATAACATTCTGATTACAATGAAAAAAATATATAATATTGTGTTTATGGTCAATATGTCATGTCTTAAATGAACCTTTTAATAAATATTTAACTTGTTAAAATAGTTTTGTTTATTAATAAAGCATATGTTACTTGATTTATTTACTTCAGTAAAACATAAACAGTTACAGTATTGAAAGTCATCATTAGCCTAAGTAAAGGGTATTGTACATGTATTTACAATTTAAAAGTGTATTTTTGATAATGACTGTTATATTCAAGTTATACTTTCCTTTAATCCCTGAATTATAATCCTTTGTTAATATTGTGATTATTGTCAGCTTTGAATCAACAAGGATGAGACTTAATTAAGGTATGTTTTATTGCAATTACTAATTGTGTATAGCTGTAGGGCAATATATTTTTTTTTATCTAATTAGCACAAACAAAAAGTGTGACAAATATGTTGTTAAAAATAAACAAATGTTGGTATATATATGGACATGTGAAATGCAATAATTTTTAATACTTATATTTTGTTTAGGTTTTTTTTAAACAATTCTACTACAATTTTAGATATGTTTTTAACTGGTAACTTTATTTCATCCATATTTTTACTTCCTAAGACTGCACCCTGAAGAACATATAACGTCTGGATAATGTCAGAAAGACAAAAAAACAAACTGGTTTACAAACCTTTATTCAATTGAAGTCAAAATAATTCAGAGATCAATGATGATAAAGTGTAATGTGTCAGAACCTGTAACACAATGTTCAGGTGTATATGTTGTGAATCTTTGTAGTTTATAATATTGATGAAGTTTGAATTTATTATTTAATAACATATCAAATAAAGCCCTTTCTCAAAAAGTGCTACAGTTATTTTTAACCTTTATTCATTTACATCATTCAAAGCGGTTATTTTGAAATTCATTGTAATTAGATGTAATCATGACTACTTGTCAATGTAATCGTTAATTTAATCAGTTACTTTGAATAATGAAGTAATCATTAATTTAATTTAATCGTACAATTGACAAAGTAATTGTAATTTAATCGATTACATTGAAAGTAATCAAACCCATCTCTGCTTATTGGTAATCATACCACATCTCCTTATTTTATATTTACCTCATTTGGTCTCTGGTGAATAGTTGTCTCATTGGTAATCATACCATATCTTCTTATTTTATATCAAGGCTTCTGTAAAAAATATATAACATTATCAATAGACAGAATAGTTATAAATATTTTTTGACAAGCACAAAGGGGGAGTGGAGGGGGAGGGGGAGTGGGAGTAACTCTAATTTGGCATTTAAAGTAGAAAGATCATATCATATGGAACATGTGTACTAAGTTTCAAGTTGATTGGACTTCAACTTCATCAAAAACTATCTTGATCAAAAATTTTAACTTGAAGCGGGACAGACGGACGAACGGACGGATAGACGGACAGACGGATAGACGGACAGAAGACATTTGTATACCATAATACGTCCCGTCAAAATTTTGACGGGCGTATAAAAATTGTTTTCTATCAATATACAAAACAAAGCTTAGAAATTACAATTGCGTGTTGATATTGGGATAATATTTTATTAATGACAGGTTTTTCTTGCTGGGCTCTTTATTGATGTTACCATGGCAACCGTTTTATTACGCCTCAGTTTTTAGATTCTAAGTAACCAAATTTGAGAAAAATGAAACATCAGGGAGTGAAAATGAGAAATTTTTCAGATGAAAATATTACACCTATGGTATTTAGTGGAGACATATGATAACAAGTTACCACAATAGACAAATTCATCTACAATTGACTAATAATATCACTTTTCTAGGTCCCTGTTTTCTGAACTTTGAATAAATTGATACGTTTCTTCAAGATGTTGGCATAAATATTGTAATAACCTATTCATTGTCCTTTTTCCACGAATTATTCACATAAAAAAATTGCTGCTAGGACCAAATCTTTATTTCAAAGAGGAAGGTTGTTACTCTTGTTGCTGTTTTGGTTTTTAGCTGAATCGCATTAGCTCCTCAATTTAGGAGATTACCATAGCAACATAACATCAGGCAAATTATGGAGGGAAGCAGAAGATGAGTGAAAAATGTTTGTTTTCTAAGTTTAATGCTGTGGATTGTGGGTTTTATAACTTTTACAACGATACCAAACAAGTTTACAAGCTTAATGAATGTGAAAAGAACACTGATGCCCATCTTAGATCACTACATTCATATAATCTGAACTCAAGACGTTTCTGAATCAACACTAATTTTATCTCGTGTCGGAGCCGTTTTCAATTATAGTTGTGACTATAACATATGTCAAGCCCACAGATACACTTTAGGTATCTATTGGCAAAGATCTAACAGAAATGACTGTAAGCACCCACTGCATGGTTCATCCAAACGAAAGGCTGATAGAGGAATTTCATTGAAGCGCTCGGTTGAGATTTTCCTTTTTTGGGGAGAGCATGTGCCCATTGGGTCAGGTATGTTATATTTTGGATAGATAAAAAAATAAAACATTTGGGGATCCACACTTTATGCATTGTAGCCTATAAAGAAATGGGCCATTCCACTAAAAATCCGAACAAAACAAGGGGGGTGTTATATTTTCTGAGTGGTATCAAAAGTCATAGCATTGTTTATATCTAAGGGATACCCAATTTGTTTTTCTGTGAGTCTTTTGTCTATATATATATGTAAAAATGAGGGGTAAGTGTCATATTTGGTATCTGAGGGATAGAAATTTTGCAAGAAAATTGTATGAGGGGGGTTGAAAAATGCTAAGCTGGTCAGTTACATGTAGGCCACCCAAATGATTTCAATAAATGGTGGATCCCCACAGAAGCAGTCTTAACCATTACCAAACTATCATGTTTTTGGCAAAGGCCAAACCACCATTAAAGCAAAAAAAAAACATGTTCCCCATTTTAGTCTTTATAAAATAATTAAATCACTTTGTCTACCTAAATTCATCTACTTAATTTTTTATGAAGCAGCACACTAATTTTCATTTATGAGAGTATAAACAGATGTGGTGCTAGTATGGGTCGCTTTTTCAACTCGTCAAATATATGACTGGGTTGAAAATTTCAGACAAAATATATGACTAGACCCAAATATTTGGAACAAAATGTATGACTGGGCTGGGAATTTCAGACAAATATATGACCGGGCCGAAATTTTGGACTAAATATATGGTTATATAACATCTTTTTATGCAATGGATCAGTTTTTTATTTTGGTCTTGGGCTACAGACAATAAATGAATGTGTTTTTCAAATTCCAGAGGCACACCTGTACCAACTTTTCAACAAAATGCCCCCCCCCCCCCCCCCACCACCCCCATGATTGGCATAATTTGTTTTCATGCTACAATGGATTGGTGAGATCAGTTATTATTTTTTGAGACTTATTGAGACCAACATTGAACAAATATGTGTTTCCTCTTACAAATCTTCAAATGATTTAACTAACAAACAAGACCAATAATCAAAAAATAATTATTCATGTTAACTTACATGCACATAAAAAGTCATTCTTTAAAATTTACAGGTATATGCAGAGGCTGCAGAGAAGACCACAGCAAAGAATTATCGAAATTCACATTTTGTGATGAAGACAATGAAGAGTCAAACATAGAAGATGGTATGTAAAAAAATCATTTGACATTTTGTTCATATAAAAAAAAAAACATCAGTTATTTTGATGAGCGAACAATGATCATGTTGTATTATAGAGTGATGTTCAGGTTGCATTTAAAACTTTTTTATGCAAGTCATTGACCATGCACAGCACAATGTAGGAATTAATTTTTTAAAAATAGCAGCAAACTTTTCATATTTTAAAACAAATTTAATTCATACACCAAATCACTAAATGCAATACAAAAAGAAATTGAGTGCTTACCACATGTACTTAAATGGAGCAGGAATAACCCACTTACAGACGGCCAGATCTGGATGCCCCCTCCCCCCCCCCCCCCCCAAAAAAAAGAGCAATCAAACCTAAGGGCACAGCACATGTCCAGATTATGAGATATCTTTTTTAGAATAATAGGTTTAACAATGCAAGGGCAATCCAATGACGTAAATACTCCTGATTTAGGACAGGAGCACAAATGTGGTTTTGTTAGGATCCATTCTCTATACTGCATTTTAAACATACAGCTAATTCAAAAATTATTGCATGCTTTTATTATTGTGATTTTGAAATGCAATATGGTTATCTCCATACTAATGAAACCTCGGACTCACTAAGCATGTACTGTAAATCGTGTAATTGATGCTATGAAATTTTACTCATTGTCCAAATACATTTGGCGTTACATTAAAAGTTGCATTAGAATATGTTTTTACTACTTTTTAGATGTACCACAAGCAAAGAAAATATGCCTCTCAAGCGAAGTTGTGTGTCGACTTTCTGTGACAGATGGTAACTATCTTCAATATGAAAATTGCACAACATGTAAGTAGATTTAATTTGTATTGTGTATAATCAGGGGCGGATCCAGACACTTTAAAAAAAGGGGGAGGGGGTAGGGGGGAATCAGACACTTTAAACTAGAGGCTCTAAAGAGCCTGTGTCGCACACTTTAGTCTATGTGCATATTAAACAAAGGACACAGATGGATTCATGACAAAATTGTGTTTTGGTGATGGTAATGTGTTTGTAGATCTTACTTTACTGAACATTCTTGCTCCTTACTATTATCTCTATCTATAATGAACTTGCCCCAGTAGTTACAGTGGAAAATATTTTGTAAAAATTAACAAAAATTTACAATATTTATGATAATTGTAAAAAATTGACTATAAAGGGCAATGACTCCTTAAGGAGTCAATTGACAATTTTGGTCATGTTGACTTATTTGTAGATCTTACTTTACTGTACATTATTGCTGTCTACAGTTTATCTCTATCTATAATAATATTCAAGATAATAACCAAAAGCTGAAAATTTTTCTTAAAATTACCAATTCAGGGGCAGCAACCCAACAATGTGTTGCCTGATTGGTCTGAAATTTCAGAGCAGATAGATCCTGACCTAATGAACAATTTTATCCTCGTCAGATTTGCTCTAAATGCTTTGGTTTCAGAGATATGAGCCAAAAACTGCATTTTACCCTATGTACTACTTTTTAGCCATGTCGGCCACCTTGGTTCGCGGGCGGGGTTATCGGACACATTTTTTAAAACTAGATACCCTAATGATGATTGTGGACAAGTTTGGTTATATTTGTCTTAGTAGTTTCAGAGGAAAAGATTTTTGTAAAAGATTACAAAAATTTACGAAAAATGGTTAAAAATTGACTATAAAGGGCAATAACTCCTTAAGGGGTCAACTGATCATTTTGGTCAAGTAACTTATTTGTAGATCTTAATTTGCAGAACATTATTGCTGTTTACAGTTTATCTCTATCTATAACAATATTCAAGATAATAACCAAAAACGGCAAAATTTCCTTAAAATTACCAATTCAGGGGCAGCAGTCCAACAACGGGTTGTCCGATTCATCCGAAAATTTTAGGGCAGATAGATGTTGACCTCATAAACAATTTTACCCCAAGTCAGATTTGCTCTAAATGCTTTGGTTTCAGAAATATAAGCCAAAATCTACATTTTACCACTATGTTCTATTTTTAGCCATGGTGGCCATCTTGGTTAGTTGGCCGGGTCACCGGACACATTTTTTAAACTAGATACCCCAATGATGAGTGTGGCTAAGTTTGGTTAAATTTGGCCAAGTAGTTTCAGAGGAGAAGATTTTTGTAAAAGTTAACAGACGACGGACGACGGACGCCAAGTGATGAGAAAAGCTCACTTAGGTGAGCTAAAAAAAGGGATGGGGTTGGGGGAAGTTGCCAGTCAGGGTTCCACATAAAAGGGTGTGTGTGTGCTAGGACATAATTAATAAATTTTTGTCATTTTTTTCACATAAAAAAGACAAATTTTCCAAAAAAGGAGGGCCCCCCCCCCCCCCCCCCCCCCCCCCCCCCCCCCCCCCATATCCCCTGAATCCGCCACTGAATTATGTAGCTTTGAATATTTGATCATGAAAACTTAAAAGACATGACAGTATATACATGTTCAAATAGGTTTAGCTTTATCATTGGTATTATATATCATGTATATATATGTACAAAATACAGTCTTAGCTTTTTGCCACGAGCATTTATTATGCCCGAGACTAGTTATCAAAAATCAATTTAGGCTTGTAAATAACCGGCAAATTAGTTTTTAGCACAAACTGCACTATATAATTAATTTATTGAAATCAGAAACAATACCAGAAAAATAAGCCCATCATGAACATGATAAAAAGCACTGCTTGCCCAAGTCCAATAAATCTCAACATTGAACAATGAAACAATGAAAATATTCCACAATCAATCACCCTGACCTCAATTTCACAGTCAGTTGATAAAGATAATTTTTTGTGACTTTTTTTGTGTTTAGATACTATAAGCAATGATAATCCATAGTATTTTATGGAATTAATTAAACAGGCGAGACATTTAGCATGTGCACTCTTGTTGTGTATTTTTGCTTATATCTTGTGAACTGCTATAGACCTAGAGCCATAGTGTAAATTGCACAAATAATAAGATGATGAATTCATCTGATGAGACTTCAATACATGCATGACAAAATTAGTTTAACCTCAAGGCTCAACGTCTTTGATGACTTTATATTGTATTTTATGTTATTTATTAAATTTTAGTTGATCATGTAGAAGACAAGTCTGTGGAAGGATCGCAGGACTCCCAAGAAGCAAGTACAATACAGGGCACATCATCATCCCAAGTGACAGATAGTCAGACTTCTGATTGGTTTCATGATCAGCTAACAGCAAGAGACAAATTCAATCATGCTATGAATACTATTTCTCAAGAATTTACACCATAACGGTCTCAACTGTCACATGATTGGGATATCCTACAACACCGTACAAAAAATTACTACTTATCTAAAGCAGTAGAAATTATCAATATAGTAGTAAGCTACATTGCTCCTGATCAAGAAGATAAGATTCTCTATGATGTATGCATTAAACTTGCACCAGCCAATTACATTCAGAAGGATACACTGATTGATGAACTGATTGTAGCATATATTGCAAGTAATCATTCTGATATCCAAATACAAATATTGTCCATTTTCGCTAATAAATACACAAAAGAAGAGCTGAAAAAACTGGTGCCTGGTTAAACCATCTCCAAAATCGATAGAGCTAGATAGCATGCTGCACTTTGTGGACCTGGTGATGTTGTTAAAAAAGAAGAGATTCATAGAGACAGATTAACAAGAGCAAATATTGCCCATTTTCTAGAATTTTTGTCATCACCTGCTTACGTCAAATTGTTGGTTTTGGATCAAAGGTAATCAAGTTATCTAACGGAGCAGAAATCAAAATTCTTAAGGTTGTCAGAACCGTGATGGCGTCACGTGTCATTCAGCTCTATGATACATTTTGTGAATCAACAGATTTTTCTTCATTGAGGAGATCATCCCTTTATAAAATTGTAAAATTGTGTGCTTCATCACAAAAGACTAGCCTTCAAGGTCTTGACAATACAATCGCTGATGGTATGAAAGGGATTGATACTTTAGAGAAAATTGTACGAAAGCTGAACACTTTTGGACTTGATCCCACTTCAACCAAAGAAGTTACTCTATTCCTGTATAGGACAATTCAGCATTTAAAGTTTGACATCAAAGGACATATATCATTCCAATCAGACGTTGTAAACCATTGTTCAACATATGCTCTTAGTGACAATAAGGAAAAAGATTTCTCTGGGAAATGTCAGCATGAACACGATAATTCTTTCTCAGTTTGCTCTGCTGTTTTGCAATGTGAGTCAAAGGTGACAGATTTGTATAAGGAAATACAAGATAACATTCCGTCTGAGCAAAAAGAGGAAATTGAACATGACTTGGAGATGCCTGGTAAGCAAATCAGTGCATGGCATTCACACTGTATTCGTACAGTTCACCAAGACACGGCAAAGCAAGACATTTTGTCAAACTTAAAGCCAAACGAGGTTTTAGTCATTATGGATTGGGCGATGATGTTCATCCCATTTCTTAATCGAGAAAAACAAGCAGACTTTTTTGGGAAAAAGGGCATGTCATGGCATTTTGCATGTGCAGTAACAAAGCCAAAGGATCAACTTGAACTGAAACGCTATATACATATATTAGATGATGGAGTTCAAAGATGGTTTACTGTAGTAAACATTCTGTAAGATGTCATGGTTGCTCTCAAGAAGCAGAACCCAATGTTAACATGTGCTTTCCTAAAAAGTGACAATGCTGGCTGTTATCACTGTGGTTCAATTTTATACAGGCGCAGAATCTGAAAGGTGCTCCAATACAAATCAAACAGTATAATTTTAGTGAGGCACAGTCAGGTAAAGACTTGTGTGATAGCAAGACATCTCATAGTAAACTTCACATCCTTAGATATGCACGATGTGACAAGCCCATTTGACATGAAGCAGGCTCTAGAAAGTTATGGTGGACTACGGGGAACATTCACATCAGTTGTTTCTTGTCGATAAACATATGGAACCTAAAGTGTCCATAAAGATTCCTGGTATAAATCAGCTGAACAACTTTTCAATTTACTGAAGCAGGAATAGTAGTGAGAAAAGCCTACAAGATTGGACATGGAAAGATGTTTGCACATGCTAAGCTTTCACTTAGACAGTGTACAGATATAGATAGTTTGAAGGTATGTTTATCAGAATGATTCGAGGTTGCTATAAAAGGAGAAATGAAATATTCAAGTTTCATATATACATTTATAATGAGCCTCATTAGGGCCACAACACTTGATGTCAGACGCCCTATAGTAATCACTTTGTGTGTCTGTCCTTCTGTCTGTCGGTCTGTCTGTCACCATTTTTGTTGTATGCTAACTCAAGTTTGCCTTGACCGATTGAAATAAAAGTTATACACAACAATAAGCATCACTAGAAGAAGCTCCCTTTTGATTTTGAATTGTTTTTGATTTTCGTTTCTGAGTTATGGACATGTGGACTTATGCAGATGGGGCCCTTTATGACGGGTCATTTTTCTAGTTTTCGCTTGACTAGCCTTAAAGACTGACAAGATAAGCTCAAAGGTAGTTGACTTGCTCACCTATGAAATCACTGCTTTTTTGAATAATGATGGAAATGCGTTCACAGGTCACTATCCATTTGGAAACAAAATTTTGTACAAATAGGAGCAACTTAGCATTTAACCATCCATTTTGAATTCAAAATGGCCACCTTAAAAATACAAAATGACTGCCTTAAAAAAGGGTTAAAAAATTGACAAAATACTCAATTCAAGTGCCATAACTTCTGGACAAGTTTTCTGATAGACCTAAAATTTTTGTTTTAGGTAAATCTTAATGCATAATGTAATGTGCTGATCAATTTTGATAAATGTTAGTTTATGTGTTATTCTCAAAAAACAGTTTAGACCCCTGTGGTCTATATTTAGCAATGGCGGCAATGTTTTTGGCAGGCAATCATACATTTCACAGATTTGGTCATGTTGATACAGGACATCCTATATATATATATATATATAAATGCATGATTAAATCCCTTCAGTGGATTCAGAAATGAATATCTTTGAAGAAAAGTTTACGATTGACAATAGACACAAGGTGATGGCAGAAGCTCACATGATCTAATGATATATAAATGTTTTGTAGATTTTACATCCATTCGGAAACAGTGACAGTGTGAAAGTAGGAAAAGTTACTTTGAAGACATCCCAAGAAAGGGTTGATATTCCAGACACAGATTCAACTGAAACTGAAGAACAAGAAGATGAACAACAAGATGAACCTGATGAGGTAAGAAATATTTGTCAAAAGCCGTATCAATACTGAGGTACATGTAGGAAAGTAAATGGAAATGGGGAATGTGTCAATGAGACAACAACCCATCCAGCGAGCAAAAGTTACAACACAGGATGACCCATCGGTCTCCAATGAACAGTGAAAAAATCATCCCACTGATAAGTAGGCTGTAGCCGGCCCCGAAACCACAAACTGTGGAACAAATAATACACACTAGGACCAACAACAGAATATATAACATAAACAAGAGTGCACATGCTGAAATGTCTCGCCTGTTTAATTAATTCCATAACATAATATTGATTACCCATTGCTTATAGTATCTAAACGCAAAAAAAATATGAAAAGTTAACATTATGAATGGACTGTGATATTGAGGTCAAGGTCAGGTGACAGGAGTCAGACAGACATGTACATCTTTGGATGATTTCATACACCAAATGTCATTGACCTACAATGTAAAGTTGTTGAGAAACAGATCTTATCACAAAAAACAAACATGGTCAGTGGACCATGAAAATGAGGTCAGGGTCAGATGACAGGAGTTAGACAGACATGTTCACCTTTGGAAGATTCCATAGACCAAATATCATGGACCTAACATTATTAGTTATTGAGAAACAGAACAAATCACAAAAAACAAACATGGTCAGTGGACCATGAAAATGAGATCATGGTCAAATGACAGGTGTCAGACAGACATGTACACCTTCGGATGATTCTATAGACCAAATATCATGGACCTAATATTATTAGTTATTGAGAAACAGAACAAATCACAAAAAACAAACATGGTCAGTGGACCATGAAAAAGAGGTCAAGGTCACATGACAGGAATCAGACAAACAGGTACACCATCAGATGATTCCGTAGACTAAATATCATTGACCTACCATGTAAAGTTTCTAAGAAACAGAATTTGTCACACAATTTTAATCTGCTCAGTGAACCATGATCATGAGGTCAAGGTCAGTTAAAATGTGTCAGACTGACATGTACACCTTCCAATGATACCATAGACCAAATATCAGTGGCCTATCATGAACAGTTTCTGAGAAACTGACCTAATCACAAAACTTTGATAAAAGTTTACGCCGTCGCCGTGGCCGAGGCCAGAAAAGCAATCCATAAGTCTCGCTTTCCGCGACTTTCGTCGCAGGCGAGACATAAACTAAAAACAAATGAGAAACATGGACCCCAAAAAACTGGGATCAGTACTCCAGAAACAATTTTCACTTTTTGGTCCTATTGTTTCATGGCTGACATTTGTCAGGATGGTGCATTTTTGCTTCATAAGCAATGGTCAGGCGACTTGTCTCATTAATTTTGTTTTATGTTTTGTTATCAGGAGGACACAGAACCTATGAACAACATTGGATTTGCCTGTCCGGAGCCTGGATGCCAAAGGGAGTTTGTTTCGGCAAATGGTCTTGAAAGGCACATTTTTGAAAGGATCCCATCAATATGTTAAACCAGCAGCAGGAACAGATGTTGTAAAACAAATGTGGGTTGACAAATGCAATCATATCGGAAGTGAATACAAATCTGTGATTGACCAATTTGTTATCTCAGGCTCTGAAGATGATTCTGTTGTTGAAGGATGGGCTTTGAAGAAAACTCGAAAAATTGTTCGCTTTTCTCCCAAAATTAAAATCTTCCTGAAAAACATTTATGATGAGGGTGAAAGAACAGGGAAACGCCCTTACTATGACGATCTTTGTGACAGGTTGAGGAAACAACGAACAGAAAATGGAACCAAAATGTTTTCCCCTGATGAATGGCTATCTGTTAGTCAAATTAAAAGTTTGTTTGCAGGTTTTGCATCTAAACAACATTCAGGAAGGGATATCCCGCATGCTCTACATGTTGTAGCTCTTGAAGTTGAAGTAAATGACGTTGAATTGAGAAATGTATTGTCTGAAATTGAAAACTCGGAGATACAAGAGAACATGTCCCTCTTGACCGACAAAATTTTGTCAACAGAACTTGACCCATTTCATGCAGATACATGTAATTGAAAGTGTTTGTAGCAGATCATGGACTTTATATGAATACACTATAAAGATATGTCTCCCTTTAATGTTATTATAAGTGATTACTTGTCTTTTAAAATATTCAGAATCAACTGAGAAATTGAAGTCAAACTTTCCTTTCTTTAAATATCATATCAAATTTGGCTGTACAAATAATTAAAAATGAAGGATAATGTAAGACGGTCCTTGCTTTCCAAAAGTCTCAACTTGCCAGGTGGTGCATTCAGCCTCTAGTTAGAAAAAAAGAATCCAAGTTATGACCATGGCCTTAGATAAAAGCTTTTAAAAATAAATTAGGCATCGTCCTTTGATGGTGCATGTTTTGTACAAAATTATATCAAAATTAAATCATTTACCCTCAAATTTTCCTTTTGAAAAAATACAAAATATCAATTACTGTTGTCTTAAGTAAGTTGTGACCTTGACTTTTGACCTTTAAGGCTACTACAGAGTCTGAAACTGATAGGAGCCTGTTTCCTCTTGTTGGTTAGGTGCATGTTTGTACCATATATTTTAATGAAAACTTGATTTGTTTTAAGGTGCTGTTATATGAAAAACTTTAAAAAAAAAAAGAAAATTGCTATTATCTGTATATATTGTGACCATGACCTTTGATCTACAGAGCCAACTTTCAATCAATTTCTTTTCTCCTCATTCCATTGGGTGTTTGTTTATTTAGTTTTATGAAAATCCAAAGATGTGTTTCTTTGTTTTCATCTGTAAATGATATTGTGACTTAGGAACAACCAGATGCCAGCTTGTATTTATAATTTTGTTAACAGGGGTAAACCTATTTGCCCCTTCCATATTCATATCTTATGTTGATAGATTATCTTTTTAATACAATTTCAATAATTTTTCAACATAATTGACCTTAATAGCTCAAGGTTTAATGTTACTTATTCATGTGCAAAAAATTTGATTTTTACAGCGTTTGAAGAAAAATCACAAAATTTCATCATTTTCATGTCTCTGCCAGACATATGAATATGAGTGCCCACCAATTTTATTTATAAAATTAGTTTGTACTATACTTCAACTTTGCAGTGTGATATGATTTTTTCAATTGTCAGTGGTAGATGAGATTTTGTATATGTTTTAAAATGTGTAATTTTCATAAAAAAAAATACGGGAAAATTGAATATGATTATCTCCCTTTGCCAGGCAAAACTTAAAAATTTGATTTTAATTATAATTGTGTAAAATGTTTATTTTACCATCAAACTTACTGTCAATAAAAGTTTAAATAGTAAGAATTATACTTTGTTGCATTTTTTTCCATCTCAATGTTGTCACAAAATTGAAGAAATTAATTTTTCTGAGCCGAAAAACTGGTTCCCTGTATAGAATACTGCATTACTCATTACAGAAATAAGGTCCAGAGGAAATATTTTGTGTGAAGTCTTGAACTACTATGGTGTTTATATTCACAAAGTTTTGTGAAGATTTGAAGACCCCCTCCATGTGTCACTTAATACATGGTTTTATGGTGGATTGGGTGTTAAGGACATTATTTAAAGAATATTTTATTATTTATTACAGTAAACTTATATTTTTAGGTATCATGAGGAATAAATGAAACTCCCAAAAAATGGTTTATGCTGTTCTACGAGATGGATCTACTGAAGCCATGTTGACAAAAGTTACATTTATAACCTTAATTTCTTGTTATAAAGGCAGTGCAAACATATACCAAAGATTTTGCTTGTTTATTATAGTTATCATAATACATCAAATTAATCTGAATTAAAGGTTAAAATTATGGTTGAGTTTTATTGCTTTTACTGACCAGTGCAAGACTCAAAAGACCTTACCAAACTGAAACAATGCATTGCACCTACACACATGTAGTTTATCTATGTTCATTATTACAGATGAGGTTAAACAGGGTATTTTGCCAAAAGGTTAATTTAAGCAATCTTTTTAAATGGAAATGATGGAAATATTTCCATGGAATTCCATGGGAAAAGAAACATCATGGAATATATTTCCATGGAATTCCATGGAATAATATCATGGAAAGTATTTCCATGGAATTCCATGGAAAATGTTTCAGATGGAAATATTATTATTTCCTTTTTTTTCTCTTTTTATTTTCCATGGAATTCCATTGAAAACGGGTTCCAATACTCCATGGAATTCCATGAAGTTTTCCATGATAGATGATGGAAAATCTAGGAATGTGTTTTGCTCCTCATGACCATATTGGAGTTTTCTAGCTTTCCTCAGGACAGAACTAACAAACTTGGTAAATACCTTCTTAGGAACATCCCTTCATACGGTGTTTTCATTTCACAGTTCTATTACTTCACTACAACATTACATTGACCATGAACATGTTGTCAAGGACAGGTGATTATTTTTGATGTTCAACTTGGAATGATTTTCTACACCAAGTTTTCCTGTTACTAATACAATGACTGAAACAAATTCCACATACTTAAATTTCTCGCCTGCTTATAACTGTTTATAATTTAATTTCATGTTGAAAGTCTGTAAGATTAAGGTTATACAACAGATAAAACAGAAATTAACATTATTATTGATCAGCAAAAAAAGTTTGAGGTCAAATGAAACCTTTCAGATGGATTGACATATATATTTTATATTCATTACATACCCCCGCTCCCATTTAGATAAGTTAATTTATCTGACAAGCAGTATATACCCTCAATAGAATTTGTTTGAGGTATCCGAGGAATGAAAAAAAAAACCTAGAAAACTGACATGTCAGCAATGACATCGAATGAACATTTTTGTGAGAGGCACAAAACCAATACATGAAGATAAATACTGAGGCACACAAAGAAATACATCCTCTTTGGGCATCAATGTATGTGGATTTCATGTTGCAATTATTCATGTTATTATGAGAAAGAAAGAGAAAAAGGAGCTTGTAGCCAGGAGCCTGTTATTCAGTGGTTGTCATTTGTTGGTGTTGTTCAAAAGTGTTTCTTGTTTCTCATTTTTATATAGATTAGACCAAAATGAATTCTATCTACGAATTTTATCTTCATGTATTGGTTTTTCAAAATTTTCGTACTATTATAGTCATTTTGGGGCCCATTATAACTTGCTGTTCGGTGTGAGCCAAGGCTCCGTGTTGAAGGCCGTACTTTGACCCATAATTGTTAACTTTTTATACATTGTGATTTGGATGGAGAGTTGTCTCATTGGCACTCATACCACATCGTCCTATTTATATTGTATTGCTCACCTGACTTCCTTTCATAAAATTGATACAATGCAACATGAATATTTGTATAAAAGGAACTGTGATGGCCAAAGTCTGATCTTTTTCATCATTTTTGCTGGAATTAATTGTTTATGTTTGTCTGCTATAGTTTTTCAAGATAGTGAAAAAAATAATAAACAAAACTGGCTCAACTTGTGATTTAGGGGGCAACAACTCGTCTTAGCAGTTGATTAATGATTGAACAGCGGTATACTAATGTTGCCTTTATTTATCATTCATATTGACTTATTTGTATATCTTGTTTCTGTTAATTTCAATGTTTGGTTAGGACTATAGCTTTCAAGATATCAGTAAAACACCCTTATATATATATATATATATATCTATCTCAATTTACTATCCATTCGAACCTCAGTGTGCACCAATTACCAAACGGGGCCAAAAATCCAACATCTAAAAACAGGATTAGAATCAGCATATTAAAAACCCCAAGAGTTCAAGACTTTGTATTTAACCCCATTGCCATTGGTAAAAAAATAAGCAATGTATACAATACAAGAGTGCACACGCTGAAAAGTCTCGCCTTCTTTACTAACCACTGATATTATGTTGATAGTTCTATAATATAAAGCTTTACTACAACTATCACATACACTTAACATGATCCAAGAAAATGCGCTCAAGGTCATAACCAAACGAGAAATACTAAACACCTTACAATCATTCAATACACTAAATATAGTTGACCTATTGCTAATAGTTTCTAAGAAACAGACTTAACCAAGAAAACTGAACATTGACCAATGAATCATGAAAATGAGTTCAAGGTCAGATGAACCATGCCAGGCAGACATGTACAGCTTAAAATCCTTACATAACACAAATATAGTTGACCTATTACTTAGAGTTTAAGAAAAACAGACTCAAACACAAAAACTTAACACTGAGCACCGAACCGTGAAAATGAGGTCAAGGTCAAATAAAACCTACGAGACTGACATGTTAACATCATAAAATATTTCCATACACAAAATATAGTTGACCTGTTGCATATAGTATTAAAAAAAAAGACCAAAACTCAAAAACTTAACTTTGACCACTGAACCATGAAAATGAGGTCAAGGTCAGATGACACCTGCCAGTATGACATGTACACCTTACAATCATTCCATACACCAAATATAGTAGACCTATTGCATATAGTATAAGAGGAACAGACCAAACACAAAAACTTAACTATAACTACTGAACCATGAAAATGAGGTCAAGGTCAAATGACTTCTTACAATCCTTCTATACACCAAATATACTAGACCTATTGCTTATAGTATCCGAGATATGGACTTGACCACGAAAACTTAACCTTGTTCACTGATCCATGAAATGAGGTCGAGGTCAAGTGAAAACTGTCTGACTGGCATGAGGACCTTGCAAGGTACGCACATACCAAATAACTCATTATAAGAGAGAAATACACATTACAATAAATTTTAACTTTTTTTTCAAATAGTCACTGAACCATGAAAATGAGGTCAAGGACAATGGACATGTGACAGACGGAAACTTCGTAACATAAGGTATCTATATACAAAGTATGAAGCATCCAGGTCTTCCACCTTCTAAAATATAAAGCTTTTAAGAAGTTAGTGAATGCCCCCGCCGCCGGATCACTATCCCTATGTCGGGCTTTCTGCGACAAAAGTCGCATGCTCGACAAAAATTACAAAAGGATTGTTTTTGGCTTCTAACTTCCAAACAATAAAGATCATAACCCACAAAATCAATCCCAACAATTCCTTTTTTGGTATGGAACCATGTGGTAAAATTTTAAAGAGATCCGTAGACTTATACTGAAGTTATTGTCCGGAAACCAGAAAATCCTTGCTTTTTTTTCTTGCCCCTAGTTCCGAAATATTTGGTCCATAACCACCAAAATCATTCCCAACCTTTCTTTTCAGGTATGGAACATTGTGGTACAATTTAATAGAGATCCATACATTTATAAACAAGTATTTGGCCCCTAATTCCTAAGAAGTTGGGAAAAGTAACTCCCAAAATCGATTCCAACCTTCTTTTGTGGAATGCATGTACCCTGTGGTACAACTCCGTAGATATCCATTCGCTTATACTCAAGTTATTGGCTGGAAATCAAATGTCTTTGGGAGAAGGCAACACAGCCATACCTTTATACGGACGCAAATTTTTGCGGTCTTATATATGATAAAATATTGTAAATTTGTGTTTAAAGGGCAATAACTTTCTACAAAATTGTGTCCCTTATTTTCCTAGAGCCTGCCACATTTATGTCGTGAAAGAAAGACATTTCAATCCTAAATTCCGTCGTTCGCGTCAACATTTATGTCCAGTCTGTGGTTAAAAATTTTAAAGACATAAATAACTTTGTCAAACCTTCATTGAGTTTAATGTTATTAGGACAAAAGCTTGATTAGGACCAAAATACAGTATTCAGAGCAAAATTTTGAAAACATTGATTTGCATTTTTCCTATTTTACTGGTAAATGGATTTTTTGTTTTTAGTTAACAAATTCAGGCTCAATCTGACGTTATTTCAGTCATTAATAACTTGTCAAACCTTCATGAATTTTTTTTGTTAAGGTAAAAAATACAGTATCCAGAGTAAAATTTTGAAAACATTTTTATTTATTTTTTCGTTTTTTACTGATAAATGGACTTAATTATTCTTTTACAGGTAATAAGTAGATACAGTTGTGGGTAAAATTTTGTTACACATCAATTATTTTGTCAAACCTTCATGAAATTTTATGAAGCTTTGGCAGAAGCTTTTTTATGATTAAGAGATAATATCTGAAGCAAACTTTCGAAAAATGTATGTTTTCATTTTCAGTATTTTTCTGATAGATGGACTTTATTTTTTTTACAGCAAACATTTACAGATCTAGACAATATAGGACTAAATGTTTTTGACATGATAAATTTGTAAAACCTTGATTGTTTTGAAAATTTGACAGAAGCTAATCTTCAAGACCAAGAAATACCATCTAAAGAAAAAGATTAAATTATTTTTTTTTTACATTCTGTATCTTAATGATAAATGGACTCACTGTTTAAGTCAAGATTACACTTTTACACTGACAGCAGCAAGCGAGACACAGGGTTCCACGGAACCCCTATCGAGATTTTTAATGTAAATGGATATAAGGTAAACGTTTTAAACATTTCAGCCCCCGTCAGATTTTCTCTATATATATTGAGGTTTTGAAAATAATATACAAAACTTGCATTTTACACCTTTATTCTATTTTTAGCCAGGTTGACAATTTTGGATAGCAGACAGAATCATCGGAGACATTTAAACTATACATACCCTAATGATACTTTATCGGACAGGTTTTTTGTATATTGCTATTTTTATTTCGAGGCTTATCTAGAAAAAAGTAGATTATCACATAGCAAATGTGCAAAATCGGTTGTGTTTATGGCCTGTTTGAAACAAGTAAAATATGAGGTTCTTTAAAAATTGAACACCTTAAGTTCATAAATTGCATTATTGTCTATAGCATATATCCAATTGACATGACACTTAGTGAACTGTCTTTTAATTCACTAAGCTTAGATCTGACATGCCAAGTTTAATAAAAATTTATCACATTGTTTTATTCTATTATGTCCGGGAACATAGTTTTCGTCCTTTGATTATCGTTGCGTACAAATATAGTCCCTTAAGTATGCACAGAAAGTGTATCATGTGCATTACTTGCACATTTTTTCATACACCTTCCAAATTTAATTCCTCATATATGCTATGCATAAAAATGGACCTCGGTAGTTGATCTACTTATAGTTAGCCTGTCAAAAGGTCAGTGGTTTCTTATGGCACTCCAACAATGAAAACTGGCCGTCAGGTTATAGCCAATAATGCTGAAAGTGGCATTTAACATTAACAATCTATCAATCTATATATAAAATGGTAAGCAAGAGGTGAAATTACAGGCCCACCAGCCAATGCTTGTAAAAATGCTATCGGACCTGTAAAAATCATTTCTACAGGCCAATAGAATATAACTAAATTTTTCGTAAAATTCAGCTTCGGACCTGTACATTCAAAAGTTTATCATGAAGACGTTTTATGTGAAAACAATTTGGATCACGAATTTTAATATCAATTAGTAATTTGATCCAGTAGAAAAGGTAAAAAATTAGAATATATCTGAAGCTATCAAACTGAATAAAAGACCCCTTAACATAAAAGTGTCCATGTTTTGAGTAAGAGCTGGTAGACTCTTCATTAATTTTGATATAAATTAACCTAAAAGTGATACATTACACTGTAAATATTTATTGAGAAAACGCAAGTGCAATTGTTTTAATTTACATTTATTGTTCTAAAGAAATGCACTACGACCTACCTGTGCACTCCTACCAAGGCAACACTAGTATTCCGCTGTTCAAGAGTTGTTATTAGACAGAACTCTCATGTTTTAACATATACTAGAAGAAAGAAATCCGAATGTTCTGAATGTCCTGAGACATACTAATACCACAATCTGTACCAGGAACCAAATATCTATTACAACTGCAAATATCTTTGACTCACTATTTGTGATTCATCTTAAACTGAACTAATTACTTAGTTTAACATGTAAACTATGTCAACTTTTCAAAGTCAACAGACCATGACTATGGAGACAAAGGCCAAATGATCTCCATGGATATGAGATGTGCTTATGCTGATACAACTGCATACCAAACATTATTGTTCCCCCTTAAACTGATCAAATAACTAACTTTTAACATTTAAACTAGGCAAAATATTTTAAGTTAATAGCCCATGAATTTACATTTCTACAAAACCAAATGTATGGTTCTTCAAAATAGAGAAGGTGTGTTTGAAAAAGAAAATAAGAAAGCACACAGTGTTGTGATAATAAGCATACATGTACCTCCACTCCTAATTCATAGTATTGGAAAATATGGAGTAGGTGACTGACAGATCTGAAAAGTGCACATATGTTACAACGCATTAATAACAAGCAGCTGATAAAATAGGAAGTCATTCTGTTTTGCAGAAATGTATGACGAAAAGTTTTCAGTTTATTCAACATAATGTAACATCCAAAGTATTGGCAAACAGGAAGAATGTATTTGACAGGTCCAAAAAGTGCTGCCATGTTATATACATATTTCTTTATGTGTTTTTTCCAAAATACCATACAGTTCCTCTAGAAAAACATAAACTTTTAAAAATACATCATCATTCTTTTTTACTTTTATTAGTTACTAGTCTTTCAAACTTCCAATGGTAAAAAATGGCATACCATTTTAAATTGTAATAATCTATAGCTGCCTTCTTTTCTGATTTTGAAAGTTTAATCTTTGCCAAATGATCATTGTATTATTGCCTTGGGTATATGTTCTTTGTTTTCTTTCCCTGATTCATATTTATATTCTGCAAAGTTTCAAGAAATTTGTTGTTGCTTAAATGCTATTAATCCAGATTAAGAAGTGAAAAGATAAGATGAGTATTTAAGAAAATTTACATATCCAATAGATCAGATGGAAAGATGATGTGACTGGCAAAATTTCATATCTTCATTTGTCTATTTTTGATCAGCCCAAACTGCCTCGACCATTGAAGAGAAATATCACAAAGAAATACGAGTAAGTTCTGTTTTGAATACGAACAAATACTAAAAATTGAAGATCTTTTAAATCAGTTTATATTATTTTTTGGAATATAATTTTAAAAAGATTATTCATCAAGAATAGTTCATCAAATGTACATGTATTTGGAAGATAAACAAAAAATCCCAAAATTATAACTTATTGCCTGAAATGATGTTAGGCAATAGGTTGAATAATCATCATCAGATTTCAGGAAATAAGCTTAATGCCTGAAAATTTCAAGCAATAACTTAATGCCTAGGCGTTAGCTTATTGCCTGCCTAGGATTTAAGATTAATGCCTAATTTCACTTATTGTCGCTTACATATATATACAATGCTCCACAAGGTGCAGATTGATACGACCGCAGAGGTCGAACCATGAACAGTAGGGGCAAGTATGCACACAACATTCAAGCTTGATACAGCTCTGAACTTGGATTGTGATTGACTACTTGACACAGTATAGGTTTCTGACACAGAATGAATGTGCTTTAAGAATTTAAAAAAATGAAATTGGGCAATTAATTTACCTATTATGGGCCAATATCCAAAATATAAATATATCTAGATTCAGCATATCAAAGAACCCCCAAAATTCATTTTTGATGAATTCAAACAAACTTTAATTTTGGACCCTTTGGACCTTAATGTGGACCAATTTAAAACCCGAGTCCAAAATCAATAATCTAAATACACAGTTAGATTCAGCATATCAAAGAACCCCAAAAATCTTTTTTTTAGAAATAAATCAAAGTTTAATTTTGGACCCTTTGGACCTTAATGTGGACCAATTTAAAAAAACAGGGCCAACATTTTAAAATCTAAATGCACATTTGATTCACCATATAAAAGAACTCCAATATTATATTATTTTATGAAAATCAACCACAGTTCAATTTTGGATCCTGTGTACCTCAATCTGGATCAATTTAAAAAAAGGGGCCCAAAATCCAAATCTACTTCCATGGTTGGATTCAGCATATTAAAAACCCCATAAATTCAAGATTTTGAATTAAACCCCATTGAAATTGGTCAAGAAATAAGGAATTTATACAAAAAATAAGAAAAGCTTTGTTTTTGGCACCTTATTCGTAAACGGTTCGGGCCATAAACCCCAAAATCAATCCCAACCTTCTGTTTTGGTATGAAACCTTGTGGTACAATTTCATAGAGATCAAAAGTGTATACTAAGTTATTGTCCAGAAACCAGAAAAGCCTTGTTTTTGGCCCTTAATTCTTAAACGGCTGGGGCCATAACCCCTTAAATCAAGCCCAACCTTCCTTTTGTGGTATTGAACCTTGTGGTACAATTTCATAAATATCCATATACTTATACTCAAGTTATTGTCTTCGGAAGAAGACGATGAAGACATCGCCTTACCATTATACGGTCGTATAACAATCACTCTCAAGCTCCTGAATAAATATGAAGTTATACTGTTCAGTAGTGTCTGAGAATATTGTGACAAAAAACAATTGTTTGTAGAACGTAGAAACAAACGGACAGACAGAAGAACCAACAAATGGCCATAAGAACTGACAAACAGACAGACGAATGGACAAACAAACATAGATGAATGCAATATAGCCCCACTCTTAGAGTCAATACCACATTTAAACTTATATTCTGCTCGTGAGAACATACTACAATAAGAGAAGACGGGCATAACTTTCACAGACATGATTGAATTAATGTTGAAAGTCTTAAAAGAAAAAGGTAATACAACAAACATTACATAACATTAACATTATCAATGTAAATGTAAATGAGGTAAAGGTCAGATGAACCATGACAGACGGACATGTATGCCTTACAATCATAGTAATAACCAAATATAGTTAACCTTTTGCTCAAAGCATCTGCGAAAAAGCCCTTGCCAAGAAAACTAAACTTTAACCAATGAACAATGAAAATGAGGTCAATATAAAAATAAGGACATGTAGTATGATTGCTTAGAAGACATCTATCCACCAGAGTTTAGAAATTAGCAATTATAGGTCACGGCACGGCCTTCAACATTTATAAATCCAAACCATATAGTTGTCCACAAAAGGCCCTGACATGACCAGTTCACATGAACTCTGCCAAACAGACGTGTACACCATACACTCATTTTAAATACCAAATATAGATGAACTAACGAATAAAGTACATGAGAAATGGACCTTGATATGAAAACTAAACATTGACCAATGAACTGTAACAATGAGTTCAAGGTAAGATGAACAGATAAGTACACCTGAAAATAATTGCATATACCAAATATAATTAACCTACTACTTGTAGTTTCTTAAAAACGAACTTATCATTGACCAATGAACCATGAAAATGAGTTCAAGGTAAGAAGAACCATGCCAGACAGACATGAACACCTTAAAATCAACATATGCATTAAACATGTTAAATATAGTTCACATATTACTTATAGTATCTAAGAAACAATAATAACCATGAAATTCTAACATTGACCAATGAACTATGACAATGAGGTCAATGTCAGATGGTACCTGCTGGGCAGACATTTACACCTTATAATCATTCCATACACTTAATATAATTGACGTATTGCTTATAGTTAAAGAAAAACAGACCAAAACATAAAATATTAACACTGAGCAATGAACCGTGAAAATGCTGTCAAGGTCAAATAAAACCTGCCAAACTGACATTTACATTGTAAAATATTTCCATACACCAAAAACACAGAAAATTAACTTTAACCACTGAACCATGATAATGAGGTGAAGGTCAGATGACACCTGCCAGTTGGACATGTAAACCTTATAACCATTGATACAGCGAATATAGTAGACCAATTGCTTATATTATCTGCATGATATATGGACTTGACCAAGAAAATTAACCTTGTTCACTAATCCATGAAATGAGGTCGAGCTCAGATAAAAACTGCCTGACAGGCACACGGACCTTGCAAGGTAAGCACATATTAGATATAGTTATCCTATTACTCATAAAAGAGAGAAATTAACATTACACACTTTTTTTTTCAAGAAGTCACTGAACTAATAAAATGAGGTCAAGGACAATGGACATATGACAGATGGAAACTTCATAACATAAGGCGTCTATATATACAGAGTATGAAGATCCAGGTCTTCCACCTTCTCAAATATAAAGCGTTTAAGTAGTTAGTTAAAGCTGCCGCCACGGTTGCCGCCGGATCACTATCTGTATGTCGAGCTTTCTGCGACAGTAGTCACAGGCTCGACAATAATAAGATCAAGGTCATATGAAAACTGCCAGACAGACATGTTCACATTACAATCATTCTATACATCAAATTAAGTTGACCTACTGGTTAAAGTATCTAAGATACTGACTTGAAAACGAAAACTCTGCCTTGATCACTGATCCATGACATGATTGGATTCACATTCCTTTGTCTCGCATTTAATGAATTTTGTCGCAGATGGTTTCTAACAGCTATCATGTCAGCGTGTTATCTATACAATGGCTAGCTTTTTCTTGGGGAAATAATTCTAGCAAAGTCGATTATTGCTTGCAATTGCAGAGTGCAGATTTAACATGTACTATAGCAACCTATGGAAGACCATATAGTTGATGGTACTTGCTATGTCGTGTATTTCATATATTGAAAAGCTGTTAATGCTATAGTTCCCTAGTTTTTATTATATATTATGGTGATTAATTTCATCAATGCATTAATTGCAGTTAACTGCATGACTTCGTACAGTAAACGTGTTGGTATTCTGCAATTCCTAGAGTGGGGCTATAACATATTATGCATTACAAGAGTGCACACGCTGAAATGTCTCGCCTTCTTTACTAACCATTGATATTCTTTTGAGAGTCCTAAATATAAAGCTTAACTACAACTATCAACCTTACAATCATTCAATACACTAAATATAGTTGACCTATTGCTTATAGTTTCTAAGATACAGACTTAACCAAGAAAACTAAACATTGACTAATGAACCATGAAAATGAGGTCAAGGTCAGATGAACGATGCCAGGCAGACATATACAGCTTGCACTCCTTCCATACAACAAATATAGTTGACATATTGCTTATAGTAATAGAAAAACAGACCAAAACACAAAAACTTAACACTGAGCTATGAACCGTGAAAATGAGGTCAAGGTCAAATAAAAACGGCCAGACTGACATGTACATCATAAGATATTTCCATACACCAAATATAGTTGACCTATTGCATAATAGTATTAGAAAAAAGGCCAAAACTCAAAATTTTAACATTGACCACTGAACTTAGAAAATGAGGTCAAGGTCAGAAGACACCTGCCAGCTAGACATATACACCTTACAATCATTCCATACTCCAAATATAGTAGACCTATTGCATACAGTATAAGAAAAACAGACCAAAACACAAAAACTTAACTATAACCACTGAACCATGAAAATGTTGTCAAGGTCAAATGAAACCTACCAGTTGGACATGTACACCTTTCAGTCCTTCCATACACCGAATATGCTAGACCTATTGCTTCTAGTATCTGAGATATGGACCTGACCACCAAAACTTAATCTTGTTCACTGATCCATGAAATGAGGTCGAGGTCAAGTGAAAACTGTCTGATGGGCATGAGGACCTTGCAAGGTACGCACATACCAAATATAGTTATCCTATTACTCATTATAAGAGAGAAATTAACATTACAAAAAATCTTAACTTTTTTTCAAGTAGTCACTGAACCATGAAAATGAGGTCGTGGACAATGGACATGTGACAGACGGAAACTTCGTAACATAAGGCATCTATATACAAAGTATGAAGCATCCAGTTCTTCCACCTTCTGAAATACAAAGCTTTTATGAAGAAAGCTAATGCCGCCGCAGGATCACTATCCCTTTGTCGAGCTTTCTGCGACAAAAGTCGTAGGCTCTACAAAAATGAAGTCAAGGACAATGGACATGTGACAGACGGAAACTTCGTAACATAAGGCATCTATATGAAAAGTATGAAGCATCCAGGTCTTCCACCTTCTAAAATATAAAGCTTTTAAGAAGTTAGTTAACGCCGCAGCCGCCGCCGGATCACTATCCCTATGTCGATCTTTCTGCGACAAAAGTCGCAGGCTCGACAAAAACTAATGAAATACAGTAAATCAAAATTACCTTCCATACCTAGTCCAGCAGTCACACCTGAAGGTTTCTCTGACATGACAGTCTAAAAAATGAGGAATATGCACTGTGAATATATCTTCACTCACGTCACTTGTAGAAATATTAAATTTCTATAATATAAACGCCCCAAAAATAATATATATTACAAATGCTTCACATTATATAATATAAATCTAACAAATTTTAATATTTTTCAGGAAAAGGTGTGGCCCAGAGTAATAGAGAGATATATAGTTTCAAGGAAACAGGTTGTTTTTGAATTTGGAAAATCAGGTATTTCTGTCGAAGTGTCCCCAAAATATATACAATGCAGCATAAATATTTGTGTTTAATGGAAATTGTGGACCAAAACCTGTTTTTCTGATCATTTGGCAGGACCAAGTTTTATAGTTTTAAAGATTACTAGAGGCTCTAAAGAGCCTGTGTCGCTCATCTTGGTCTATTTGCATATGAAACAAATGACACTCTTCAACAATGTAGACGAGAAAAGACTTCATGCCAAAATTTCTATTGTGTTGATCTTGTATTACTGATCTTTTAGTCTGTTTAGTTTCTCTCTATCTTTTTTTTAGTTTTTGATCAAAACACAAAAGAGAGTAAAAAAATGCTCATTAAAGGGCAATTACTACTATGAGGAGTGACCGTCTACTAACTATATCATCAAAATTTGACTTTTTAATAGATCTTCCCTTGCTGATCATTTTTGTCATTTAAAGTGTTTATTTATCTATTATAATTTAAATCATGTAAGGCATAATAGAAGAAAAATGTTTCTCTCTAAATATCATAGTTTTCATGATCATAGGCACAAATGAAAAAAAAAAATTGTAATATTTGCCATTTATTGGCAATAACTCCTATAAGAATTTGTCTAACAGTTTTGACGTATATGGACAATTGGTAGAGCTCACTATTCTGAACAATTTTGCTCCTTTCAGATTTCCTCTATTTATTTCAGATTTTCTCTATTTAAAACGGTTCTAAAAAATAATAGACAACACTTTCATTTTACCCCTATGTTCTATTTTTTAGCCATGTCAGCTATGTTGGTTGGTAGGTGGGGTCATCGGACACATTTTTAAACTAAATACCCTAATGATGATTGTGGCCAATTTCCGTTAAATTTGTCTCAGTGGTTTGAGAGGAGAAGATTTTTGTAAAAGATAACAAAAAATTACAAAAAATTGTTAAAAATTGACTATAAAGGGCAATAACTCCTTTAGGGGTCAATTGACCATTTTGGTCATGTTGACTCATTTGTAGATCTTACTTTGCTGAACATTATTGCTGTTTACAGTTTATCTCCATCTATAATAATATTCAAGATAATAACCAACTAGAGGCTCATCTGTATCTACTGTTGTTTTCGAAATCATGTAAAATAAGGTTAAAATCCTAATTAATAGTATAAGATATCCTAAAAATGATTGAGGGTAATATTGGTTTAATTTGGCCCAGTAGTTAGATTAAAAGCAGGTCATCCTATTGTAGTCTTACAATAGTCACTGAAGACCCCTTATCATTATTCAAATTAGTTGTCAAGTTGTGACCATTTGAAATTGTTTTTTTACAATTTTCCCTTAGACTTCTATAGTTAACCTCTATGTTCTATTTTTTGCCATGGTGGCCATGTTGGTTGGGTGACAGGATCATCGGATACATTTTTCAATCAAGATAACCTATTGAAAATTGTGGCTAAGTATAATTCTATTTGGTCCCGAAGATTAAATGGAGAAAATTTTTGTAAAAAATTACAAAAATTCACGTAAAATTGACTATAAAGGGCAATAACTCCTTAAGGGGTCAATTGACAATTTTGGTTCTGTTGAAATATTTGTAGATCATACTTTGCTGAACATTATTGTTATTTACAGTTTATCTCTATCTAAATAATATTTAAGATAATAACCAAAAACTGCAAAATTTCCTTAAATTTACCAATTCAGGGGCAGCAACCCAACATTCGTCTTAAAATTTTAGGGCAGATAGATCTCAACCTGATGAACATTTTAACCCTGTGAGATTTGCTCTAAATGCTTTAGTTCCATAGATATAAGTTAAAATCTACATTTTACCCCTATGTTCCATTTTTAGCCATAGCGGCCATCTTGGTTGGCAAGCCAGGTCATCGGACACATTTTTTAAATAAGATAGCCCAATGATGATTGTGGCCAAGTTTAGTTAAGTTTGGCCAAGTAGTTTCAGAGGAGAAGATTTTTGTAAATGTTAACAATGGACGACGGACGACGGACGCCAAGTGATGAGAAAAGCTCTCTTGCCCTTTGGGACAGGTGAGCTAAAAAGCAGAAATGAATCAAAGCATCACCAGCCCTGTAGTCAGCACTTCGGTGTTGACATGAATATCAATTATATGATCATTTTTATAAATTTTCTGTTTACAAAACTTTGAATTTTTCGAAAAACTAAGGATTTTCTTATCCCAGGAATAGATAACCTTAGCCGTATTTGGCACAACTTTTTGGAATTTTGGATCCTTAATGCTCTTCAACTTTGTACTTGTTTGGCTTTTTTTTGACTATTTTGATATGAGCGTCACTGATGAGTCTTATGTAGACGAAACGCGCGTCTGGCGTACCAAATTGTTATCCTTGTACCTTTGATAACTTTCTATGTTGTGATCCAGCCATATTCATAGCTAGTCTGATATTCTTTCTGACCATACTTTTTTCAATATTTAGGTCTTTGCACTTCTTTGTGGAAAGACCTATTGATTTTGTTCTGATTATAAGGTATTTCCACTTTTCCGTGGAAAGACGTTTTGCTTTTGTTCTGATTATTATTTTTTTTTCTTCCGCCTAATGTTTTTCTTCCGCCTAATGTTTTTCTTCCGCCGTATTGTTAATTAAAAATATGTCGCTTAGATTTTTGGTATATGATATCGAACAGTTTATACGTTTTTGAAACTGACACCGCTTAAACGAATATTTTATTTTGTAAGAGTTATCTCCCCGAACACTGTTATTCTTGTGTGTACTACTCCTTCGTTACCGTAAAAGATTAGGACACATTTATATTACCAAATTGCTCGTTATATCATCAGGATATTTTATTAATTTTGACTGAAGCGGTATAGAGATTCCATATGAGAGTTATTTCCCCTTATGCATTTGATATAAGTGATATGCATTTGTAATTGGTAAACCATGAGTAATAGAGACCTAGGGTATTTTGATTTGAGGCCCTTGGACCAACAAAAAAGAGTAAGGTCACGGTCAAAGGTCAAGGTCATATTCTAAATTTTGATTTTGGCTTATTTTCACTTTTTTTCAAAAACCGTATAAGATATCGGCAACATATTTTTACTAAATTGTTAGTTGCAACATGTCGTTACTAATAAATTTTGTTTAAAAGGACGCGTAGCGTCAAAAGGGAGTTTTTGACCCTCTTATTTTTAGAATTATGCGTAATGTGATAACTCATTTACCATACATATTAAAGACCTAGGGTCTTTTGAGTTGAGAACCTTAGTTTATGACCTTGAAAACGAGGTCAAGGTCATAGGTAAATTTGACGTTCTAGATTTTGACCTTTGCTTTAAATTCATATTGATACACAATTAAGCCATAGGACTTTGTGCACTAAGTTAAGACATTGAAAAAGCAAACCGGAATTAACCTTTTTTATACTGGAAGTGGCTATTTTTTATACTTATTTTATGTAAAAGTATATAGAACAATATATTTTTGGAAGCAGTGTCAAATAAACCATCAAATAATACGAGAATTGAAATTTTCAGACCGGAAGTGACAAATTACCTCCCTTATTTCAAACAAAATTGTATAGAAACCGTATATTTTTGGAATCAGCAAACAATCAGCTTTAATTTGGCACTGGAAATGATATTTTAAACCGAATTTTAATATTTTCATAACAAAATAAATCGTGAGAAGTGGAAAAACCTTCAAATGTTCTCTGAACAATTGGTTTTTAATTTTTATTTTTCTTCCGCCTAATTTTTTTTCTTCACTGTTTGGTTGTTTCGCAAGATGTCGATTTGATATTTGGTATATGATATCGAACAGTTTTTGCGCTTTCAAAACAGACACCGCTTAACCGAATACTTTTGTTTGTAAGAGTTAGCTCCCCGATCACTGTTTTTCTTGTGTTTGCTACTCCTTCGCAACAGTTAAAGCTAACGACAAAATTATTTCACCAATTTGCTTTTTATATCCTCAGGATGTTTAGATTGGTCTGGACCGAAGCGTTCCAGA
The DNA here is from genome assembly GCF_021869535.1 of Mytilus californianus. Lineage (NCBI taxonomy): Eukaryota > Metazoa > Mollusca > Bivalvia > Mytilida > Mytilidae > Mytilus > Mytilus californianus. The sequence continues at coordinate 703,257 of NW_026262720.1, forward strand.
GACTCCACACGAGAGTTATTTCCCCTTACGCTTTGGATATAAGTGATATTCATTTGTAACTGGTAAATCATAAGTGATAAAGACCTACGATCTATTGATTTGAGTTCCTTGGTAAAATAAAAAAAAATAGGTCAAGGTCAAAGGTCAAGGTCACATTCTAAATTTTGATTTTGACTTATTTTCTCTTCTTTTCAAAAACCGTATAAGATAACGACAACATATTTATACTAAATTATTAGTTCCGACATGTCGTAACACATCAATTTTAGTTGAAAGTGTACGTTGACATAAAATGGCAGCTTTCCTACATTTTATATGTATAATTATGTGTGTGGTGAGATAACTTGTTAACCATATCTAATCAAGATCTAATGTATTTTGATTTGAGGTCCTTGGTTTGTGGCCCTGAAATTGAGGTCAAGGTCAAAGTTGAATTTGATGTTCTAGATTTTGACCTTTGCCTTAAATTCATATTTATATATGCTAAAGCCATAGGACTTTTTGAATTAGGTTGCAAGCCATATGACCTTGAAAAATCCAACCGGAAATGACCTTGTGTAATCCGGAAGTAGCAATTGTTTGTACTTATTTAATGTTAAAGTATATAGAACCATAAATTATCGGAATCAGTGTCAAGTAAACTATCAAAAAATACCGGAAGTGACATTTTTCAAACTGGAAGTAACAAATTATATCCCTTATTTCAAACAAAAATGTAAAGCAACCATATATTTTACAATAAGCTATCATTTGACACTGAAAATGGCATTTTAAACTGGATTTCAATATTTTCGTATCAAAATATATCGTTTCGGGTGGAAAGACCTATTTCTCTGAACAATTGTTTTTTAATCATTATTAGGTCTGTGGAAAGACCTATTGGTTTTCTTCTGATTATTATTATTATTTTTTTCTTCTTCTGCCACATACACATGTACCGTGCTTTGCGGTTTCGCAAGATGTCGCTTAGATGTTTTGCATATGATATCGAACAGTTATTGCAGTTTAGAAACTGACCGTGTCTAGCCGAACACTTTTTATTGTAAGAGTTATCTCCTCAAATACTGTTTTCTTGTGTACGCATCTCCTTCGCAATTGTTAAAGATTACGACAAAATTATTTCACCAATTTACTTGTTACTTGTTATTACCATAGGATCTTAAAAATAATTTTGACAGAGGCGGTCCGGAAACTCCATATCAGAGTTATTTCCCCTTCTGTTTTTTAAATAATTAAAATGTAATTGTAATAAGTGATAGAGACCTAGGGTCTTTTGATTTGAGGTCCTTGGTCCAAAATAAAAAGAAAAAAGGATCAAAGTCAAAGGTCAAGCTCATTTCTTAATTTGGATTTAAGCTTATTTTCACCTCTTTTCAAACACCATATAAGATATCGACAATATATTTCTACTTAATTGATAGTTGCGACATGTCAGAACAAATACATATTGGTTTAAAGAGTATGCTAACATTAAATTAGAGTTTTCTCCCCTCTTGTATTTACAAAAACGCGTATGGTGATATAACTCATTTACCAAATATAATTATATGACGTAATGTCTTTTGATTTGAGATCCTTGGTTTATGACCTTGAAATTTAGCTCAAGGTCATAGGTTAATTTGTCGTTCTAGATTTTGACCTTTGCTTTTGCCTCATATGTATACATGATAAAGCCATGGGACTTTTTGCATTAGGTTTCAAGCAATTTAACCTTGGAAAAGCCAACCCGAAGTGACCTTGTGTAAACCGGAAGTAGCTACTTTTTATATATATTTTTGGAGTCAGTGTCAAGTAAATATTCAAATAATACCGAAAGTAACATTTTTGAAATCTGAAGTAACAAATTGTCTCCCTTATTTAAATTTTTTTTTTATAGAAACCATATATTTTTTGAATCAGCGTACAATAAGCTATCATTTGACGCTGGAATTGACATTTTAAACCGAATTTTACTATTTTCATATCAAAATAGATCTTTACGAGTGGAAAGACCTTCAATTGTTCTCTGAACAATTGGTTTTTAATTATTATTATTTTTTTCTTCTTCCGCCACATTTTGTTCTTACTTGTTTTGTGGTTTCGCTTTTTGCGATTTTTTGCATATGATATCGAACAGTTATTGAGATTTTGAAACTGACCCTGTTTAGCCGAACACTTTTTATTGTAAGAGTTATTTCCCCAAACACTGTTTTCTTCTGTGCGTATCTCCTTCACAACCGTTAAAGATTACGACAAAATTATTTCACCAATTCGCTCCTTATATCCTTAAGGATCTTAAGAATAATTTTGACTGAAGTGGTACGGACACTCTATATGAGAGTTATTTCCCCTTTTTGTATTTTAGATAAGAAAAATGTAATTGTAATAAGTGATAGAGACCTAGGGTCTTTTGAATTGAGGTCCTTGGTCCACCAAAAAGAAAATGGGGTCAAGGTCAGATTCTGAATTTATATTTTGGCTTAATATTGCTTCTTTTCAGAAGCCGTATAAGATTTCGACAATATTTTTACAAAACTAATATTTGCGACATGTCCTAACATACATATTTTAATTAAAAGGCTGCGTTGACATTTGATAGGAGTTTCTTCCCCTCTTCTACTCAAAATAAGCTGTATTGGTATAGAACTCATTTCCGTTACAGAGAAGAGACTAATGGTCATTTGATTTCAGATCCTTGCTTTATGACCTTGAAATTTAGTTCAAGGTCTAAGGTAAAATTAACGTTCTAGATTTTGACCTTTGCTGTAGATTCATATTTATACATGATAAAGCCTTGGGATCTTTTGCATTAGGTTAGAAGACATATAACCTTGAAAATGTCAACCAGAAGTGACCTTTTAAAACCGGGAGTAGCAATTTATCTCCCTTATTTTAAGCAAAAGTATATAGACACTATATATTTTTAGAACCAGAGTAAAGTAAGCTATCATTTGACCCCAGAAGTAACTTTGATTTAACCGGAAGTGGCTTATTATCTCCCTTAATTGATGAAAAAAATGTCCTCAAACATTGTATTTTCAAAATCAGTTTGTGATAAGCTATCATTAAAGCCTGGGCATATTGTTTTTATCAAAATTTTCTTATCTTAAGTTTATTTGAGTGGAAAGACCTCTTTTCATATCCAATATTACTGTACAATTTCTAGGTTATTGTCCAAATTTATGGAATTTCGCAATATTGATATTTCAATTTTAGACTGTGTCAGATTTTTTTTTTATAAACTTATAAATATTTGCAATTTAATGGTATTGACAAGAATGGAAAAGGAAATCGTCAAACAAGAAATATATTTTTGTATATGCCATTAATAATAACTGGCTTAATAATTTCCAGAAAGAGGCCTTAGAAATGTACTTTCTCAACAACAAAAATTAAAAAAAATAATAACTATTTTTTATCTAAATTGGCGTTCATTCTTCATTAGGAAAATATACATTTCCTGTATTCAAATTTAAATGTACAAATGTCTTATCATGAGATATTTCCAATTACTGTTAAATAGCAATATAATTGGATATAAATGTAGAACAAACAAATTAACTTTATTGCAGAAAATGCTCAGGTGACAGTTATGCAAATTTATTTATTGTTTCAATCAAATTTCTGATAATTGTAACTTAATTAGAACTTGTTTATTGACTTGTGTCAGATGATAATGACACTGATTTTACAAGTGAAATAAAATTTGCTTGCATTTTTATACATATTTCTTTTCATTTTTTTGTCTTTTCTTTGAAAAAAAACCACATCTGATTAATCATTCAGCTAGCTAGCAAAATTAACAGAATATTTTAATGTAGTGTATTTCAAAATAAATAACACATTTGTAGGTTTACTATTGAGGTCAATAATGTGTGCATTCAGTTTGGTCAGGAACATATATATTAACCGTTAGATATACTGTTCCCAGGTTTGGTGTATAATAAATTTTGTCTATTTAATTATGTAACCAGGTCATGAGTGAATTAAGACTGATCCAATTAATACTTACACCTTTGAGTGTAATTATTTGAAAAGCATGACAGTTGATAATCATACCGACTCTTACTTGCCTTTGGAAAGAATAGGAGTAATACCATTTCAAAAAAGTGTGGGAATCAACTTAAATATATCAAAACACATATTGACCCAAATTTCATTGAACAATAACTTACACAAGCATAAGATACTAATATAATACTTTCACAATTCTTACAAACTGATTCAATTGATGTACAAATACTTTTTCAAATTAATTCATTAATAGTAAATCATTATAAATTTTGATTTACAAAGGAACTATATGCAAGTGTATATCTAAAATGAAATGGTTGTTCGACCAATCTTTTCTTAATTTAAGGAGAAAAAACATGTAAAAAGTTTGCAGTTGATGATTCAAATGGTGTAGAAAGTTTCTGCAAGTCATAAAAACATAATTAGTTTCATGATATTTCTTCAATTTAGTATTCTTCACCATCTCCAAAACCAGCGTGATCACATAGATCCAGCATTGCTGAATCAAAAGTAAACAAGAGGCTCAAACGAACTTGTATCGCTCACGGATTGATTACTTAAATCAATGATTGATTGATTGTTGGTGTTTAACACTATTTCCAGTATTATTGGCCTTATTGTGGCAGTCAGTTTTTATTGGTGGAGGAAACTTCAGTACCCTTTATAGAGAATCACGACCTTCAGCTGGTCAAATAAGATTGGAGTCGAATGCACCTCACAAGCTCAGTGTTGGGTGCTATGCAACAAGATTAATTGGTGCAAATCGGAGGTAGGTAGATCTTGACAATAAGAGCATTTTCGCTCCTGGCAGATTTTTTTCAATCTATTGTGGTTTTCAAGATACAAAACATTAATGCATTTTACCCTTATGATCTATTTTTAGCTATGGCAGCCATGTTTTGTCTTTAAAGGCTATAACGCCATTAGAAGTCATCCAGTTATTTAAGTTGTATCAGCAGTTTTAATGATCTTGCATTTCTGATTATTTTTACTGTTTACAGTTTATACTTCTCTATTATCATGATTATAGTTTTCAAGGTAATGGGCAAAAGCATTAAAATTAGTAAAAAAAATGTTATTTAAGGTTAACAACTACTATGGCCCAATATTGTTTTTGTCATACTGACATTTTGAAGATCATGTATTGTTGATCCTTTTTTGCTATAAACAATATATACATATCTCATAAAGTTCTCAAGTGCCTGGATCTCTCACCTGTAATTTGTTGCTTTAATATTTCATCAATGATTATTTTTGCTTCCAATATATATCAATGAGTGGCTTAAAAAATGCCATTTAAATGTTCTTTGTATCTGTCATATTTTCTTCAAAAGCAAAAAAAGGCATTTTACCCCTATGCTCAATTTTAGCCATAATGGCTATGTTTCTTGACGTACAAGAAAATAAAATACAAAATTTATACTAGATACTCTAAAACTCATACAGTCCAAGTTTGGCTGAAATTGATTCAGCAGTTTCAAAGGAGAAGATTTTTTAAAGTAAGCAATCTAGATGAACAAATAGTGAAAAATTAAGGGGTCAATTGACAATTTGGTCATATAAACTTATTTGTAGATCTTACTTTGCTAAACATTTTTGCTGTTTCCAGTTTATCTTTATCTATAATAACATGAAAGATAATAACCGAAAACTGCAAAATTTCCTTAAAATCATCAATTCAGGGGCAATAACCTAAAAATCAGATACCTGATTTGACTGATAATTTTAGGGCAGTTAGAACTTGACCTAATGAATACTTTAACTTCTTGTCTAATTTGCTCTAAATGCTTTAGTTTTTAAGATAGACAAAAACTGCATTTTACCCTATGTTCTATTTTGAGCCATTGCGGTCATGTTTTCTGAGGAGACAGAAAATAAAACACAAACTTTATTCTAGACAACCTAAGAATCATTCAGTTTAAGTTTGGTTTAATTTGGTTCAGTAGTTTCAGAGGAGAAGATTTTTTCAAGTTAGAAAACATGATAAGCAAATTGTGTAAAATTGTCTTTAAAGGGCTATAACTCCTTAAAGGGTCAATTGACAATTTTGGTCAAATAAACTTATTTGTAGATCTAACTTAATCTGCTGAATATTTTTGCAGTTTACAGTTTATCTTTATCTATAATAATATTCAAGATAATAACCAAAATCTGCAAAATTTCCTTAAAATTACCAATTTAGTGGCAGCAACCCAACAATGGGTTGTTAAATTCATCTGAAAATTCAGGGCTGATAGAACTTGACCTAATAAACATTTTTACCCCATGTCAGATTTGCTCTAAATGCTTTATTTTTTGCAATATAAGCCAAAAACTGCATTTTACCCCTCTGTTCTATTTTTAGCCATGGTGGTCATGTTTTTTGACGAAACAGAAAATAAAACACAAACTTCACTAGATATCCTAAGGATCATTCAGCTTTTGTTTGGTTGGAATTGGTTCAGTAGTTTCAGAGAATAAGATCTTTGAAATAGTTTACACCGGACGTACGACGATGGACACCAAGTGATGGCAAAAGCTCACAGTTCCTTCGGAAATTTGAGAGAATTACATGGCAATACAGTCTCCTACCGGTTCAAAATTCATTGTATTGGTACAAAATGCTAACTTGAACTATAACTTGTCATGTTGTAAAATATCAAATCAATATCTTCAAATATGACAGAAAAAAGTGTGGAAAACTGATTATTACGTGAATTATTTTACGTCCAAGGACCATTACTCTGCAAAAAAATCACCCGTAATAGACAAAATTCGATTTGATCTGTAACTTGTCATGGTAAAACTATATACCAAATATCAAATCAATATCTTCACAAGGAAGCTATTAAACCCAGAGTTCCAAATGGTGAAGTTGAAGTCATCCCTTCGTAAATTTTATGGACGCCATCACGAATTGGTTGACCGTTATGGAATAACCGTTTCACAGATGATATCGGATATGTTCCTTATGTCGTCACTACAATACCCTTCCCTTTTCACGAATGTGACTTACCGAATTAGACTATTTACCGGATTTGTAATAACATAAGCAACTCGACGGGTGCCACATGTGGAGCAGGATCTGCTTACCCTTCCGGAGCACCTGAGATCACCCCCAGTTTTTGGTGGGGTTCGTGTTGCTTAGTCTTTAGTTTTCTATGTTGTGTCATCTGTACTATTATTTGTCTGTTTGTCTTTTTATTTTTGGCCATGACGTTGTCAGTTTGTTTTCGATCTATGAGTTTGACTGTCCCTCTGGTGTCTTTCGTCCCTCTTTTTCAAGCATAATAAAAAAAAAGATTGGAAACACTGATTATTTGTGTGAATTTTGTAAGTCCAAGGACCAAAAGTAGAGCAAGGTTTAATATAGGCCAAGCTAACATTACAATACAGTTATCTCCATTTTTATACATTCTATACAAAATCAGCATTCTGAGAGTATTGCATAGCAATACATAGTCCCCTACCGGTTTAAAATCTATTGTACTTGAACAAAATGCTAACTTGACTATAACCTGTCATGGTGTAAACGTTATAACAAATATGAAATCAATATCTTCTACATGTTCAAGCATAACAAAAATAAACAGCTGCGCCAAGAGCGCTTGATACGCCCGTCGTCTTGTGTGTGAAGTTCTATGCAATAATCATAAATAGTTTCTGAGATACGGCGCGACATGTGAAAACCCCCCTTTTTTTACAAAAAACTCAATAACTCTAAAATAAAAGTTTGAATCATCACCAAAAAGTATACAGATCTTAACATTATTATAACTAAAAAGTGTGTAAAGTTTTAAGCAATAATTATAAATCGTTTTTGAGATACGGCGCGACATGTGAAAACATCCCCTTTTTTTTTTTACAAAAAAACTCAATACCTCTTAAATAAAATTTTGAATCATCACCAAAAAAGTATACAGATCTTTACATTAATATAACTAAGAAGTGTGTAAAGTTTTAAGCAATAATTATAAATCGTTTTTGAGATACGGCGCGACATGTGAAAAAAAAACACACCCCTGTTTTAGTTATAAAGTCCCGTAACTCAAAACGTTTAAATCTTATTTTCACCAAAAAGTATACAGATCTTTTTACCATCATAAGAAACAACTATGTGAAGTTTCATGAAATTTGGATAAGCAATTCTCAAGTTACGGTGCGACACGTGGACGCAGAACAGACAGACGGACATACGGACGAACAAACCGAAAAACGGACGCACAGACCGAGAAACATAGTGCCCTAAGTGGGGCATAAGATATGCCATTTTGATATTTTTATTGCAATCAGGTATCATGGTTATTTTTGACTATTTGTGGATCTTCTTATCAATCTTAAGTGGCATTTTGTAGGTCTTGTACTGATCATATTTTTTTCTCTCTATCTTCTAATTCATATAACACATCAATAACTCCCTTCATCATGTATGCTAAAAGCTCAGTGTCACACTGCACATCATTAATATCCTAGAATATTAATTTTGGATTCGTCAAAGTCAGTTATTAGGTCGGACAAGTTGATATTCTTAATAAACAAGTTAGAAAATATGATAATGGAGAGGCCTGTAATTTGATAAAAATGATCATTCATGGAAAATATTTCCTAAAAGTGGCCAGTTATCAATTTTGGCAAAATTATAAAATCTATATAAATTTATAATCATGATAATAGCTGTAAAAGGTTCCGAAATGAGAATTGTAAAACAATTCAAACGCGAAAACTAATGGCCTGATTTATGTACAAAACAATAAACGAAATACAAATATGATATACAGCAACAAACAACAACAACTGAATTACAAGCTCCTGACAAGGGACAGGCACATACAGAATGCGGCGGGGTTAAATATGTTTGTTGGCGCCTTTCAACTTGAGTTTCCTAAAAAAAAAAAATGCAAAATTGGTAAAAACCATCATTTATAGAGTACAATTCCTGTAAGGGGTCATTTGACAATTCAGTCTAAGTTGATGATTTGTAGATCTTATTTTGGTCGTTTTTACTTATTAAAATTTCAAAAACTGCGAGATCAGCAAATTATTGGCATTCAGGGGCAATAACTCGAAAAAAGGATGAATGATTTTTCTAAAATTTCCACAGAAGATAAACCTAGACCTGCAAATTGTCAAATTTGCTTTAACTGCTTCAGTTTTTTTGAGATATAAACAAAAACACTTTTAAAAATTACTAAAAATTTTCATTTCAGGTGCAATAACTCCAAAATGTGTGCTGCAGGAGATCTATAGAAGATTTACTCTATCAGCTTTAGATTTTGAAATATAAGCCAAAAACTGCATATTATCCCCATATTCTATTTTTAGCAACATCAGCCATGTTTGTTAATGAATCAAATCAACAGATACAATTTTTAAACCACAAATGTAGATGCCCTAATATCAGTCAGGGGTACTACTTGTACAAGTAATTTTTATTTACTCGAAGAAGTAAATATTGATATACTTATATAAGTAAATTTGTATGATACTTATATAAGTAAATTTGTATGATACTTATATAAGTAAATTTGTATGATACTTATACAAGTGTATTTTATTTACTTGTATAGGTAAATTATTTTTTGGCTTAGTTATATCCCTTAGACATTCAGATTTTTTTACTGAAACAAGTAAAAATCATCCTATCTTCTTTTCTTGAATTCTTAGGACTTCTTTGCTCTAATAGAATTTCTAATTGTCTGTCCTTTGCAGATGTATTTACTGATCATTTAAGTGTAATTTTATGGACAATGAAAATCTCATTTGTCTGTTATCTTCAGAACACAGCATTTACAAGCCCCCAATGGGCAATTTTTGAAGGCCTTGTGCAAATACTTAAGATCTTGGCGCAATCAGTTTCTTTGTTGAATTAATGAGGTGAAACATTGAACTTTAATAAAAAATTATGAGCTAACCTGAGAAAAATTGTTAAAGGAATGTTTTTACATCTCTGACAAAACTTTGAGGGATTGTAAAAAAAAATATACTTATACCAATAAATTTTTGAGAAAATTAAGGGAAGATTATTCAAACATTATAATTAACTTATAAAAGTTAAATAAAGATTACTTGTACAAGTAGTATACCTGACTGAATATATAAATTAGAAATGTTAGAAACATTCAGGTAAATTTTGATAACAAATGGTCCAGTAGTTTTTGGGGAGAAGATTTTTTTTAAAGTTTTTTTACGACGGATGGACAGACAAGATGATGGCGGAGAACGACCCCAAATGAATGGCAAAATCGTTGGTGCAGTTCCTTTATCGGAAATCTTCGACAAACTTATGTTTGAAATATTGAATAAAATAGTTTCCCTTTTCGACACAAAATCAAAATATTACATAAAGGCAGATTTAGTGACAATTGATTCATAATTATCATGATTATGATTGGAACATCAAATGAAGTTAAATAATGTTTTTGTGTGGCAAGCAACTGTAACCCCTTATTGAATTTCACCTGAGTCCTCTAAAATCTCAAATAATAAAACATGTAAATGTACATTAATATACAACTTGAAAATTTTTATTTGTAAACTATTCAATGATACAATATTGCATACATATTATACAACATTCTGTGTTGAAGACATCACTGTGACAACAACAATAAAAGCACTGTTCCTTTGCTTTTCGTGTGTGATTTTTTGCTGTGCATGTACTGATTCTTGTCATAAATGATACCAAATACCCTTTGTTTTTCTTTTACATTATTCATTGTTTTTTCAATGGCAGCTTCGATTCAGCACATCCAGTATGTGCTTTCGGGTGAATGTTCATATGTTTTAGTCAGATAATTTTTTTGGTGGAACAATTCAAGACAGCCATCACAAATGAGTGATGCTGCAATGTGCAGTTAAATACATAGAAGTGAATACTTTTCTTCTAAACATTGAACCATTGAACTACGTTCTTCGCCTTTGGTATTACGAAACTGTAGTATTATCTTGATATTATTATTTTATCGAGCATACATAAGAGAATTCAGCAACAAAACTAAAGTTGGTTTACATTTTAAAAATCTAACGTAACAGTAACGCAACTTAACCGTAGACACAAATATTATTGTTACATTTGTAACTAATCCTATACTTACCCAACCTAGCATTCTGAAAATTAATGCCCAACGTATCAATGTCAATAAATTTTTTTGTTATTGTTACGTTTCAACAAAGACATATTCAGTATTATACATGTACATGTATGTCGTTGGTTACAAGGTAATTGTAGCCAGTGACATTGATACTCTGTGCAATGTCTGGCGTATTTAATTATAATCCTGATACCTTTGATAACTATTGTGAACTGTCACGTTACATGTCTCTGTACCGACCGTCATGTGCGAGAGCCTATTGGGTAGTCAATGATATACTCATACCTGTCAACTGACCCGTATCCTCCGGGTCACACCCGAGAATTCACCTCTTACCCGGGTTTTTTTAAAATACCTGCCGGGTGGCTACAGCAACCTGGGATTTCAAAAATGACCCTTTTTCATCCGTATTTCTGATTGGTATTGTTTCCGGTATTAAGGAGGCAAATATACTTTCGATTTTCACGGCGTTTTTCCTTTGAAAAGGTAAACAATTGAAATTATAATTTGCTTATTTATCTAGGCTGGTCCTCTCATTTACCGTGCCAATGGCAGATGTCAAAACATTACATTTGACTGAAAAGTAACAATTCGAGGAATGATTGTTAATTGTACCACAGAAAGTTGAAGCCAGTCAAGATTGACATACAATTCTATGTCCTGATTAAAAGGTTCGTCGTTTGCAAATATCAAATTTCCTGTAGAAATCATTTTAAAACAATTTGAACCTTTTTAGGTGGCTCGGGTTATCATATTTACGGCTGTAATTTAAAAAAAAAACACCATATTTGTTTTGATTCATTTTTTTTTAACTTTGCTAAATAAGGGGAGACAACTCAAATAGTAGGGGAGATAACTCAGATATTGTAATTTTATAATAGAAAGTGTTGTGAATTTACCAATTTAATATGTAGCAAGAAAACAAGTTCGGTGACCCCATTTTTCTTTTTCTTATCTGAAAGCATGTTATTAGAGCTATCTTCTCACATTTTATCTTAAAATTCTATCAGTTAGTTTTCTTTTTATTACACAAAATTGGATTTTCCATGCATAATCTATATAAAATCTGACAATTTTGCACAACCTGTAGCGGGAAAATAAGTCCGGTGACCCAAACTTTTTATTATATTTTTGAAAAAAGCATGTAAAAACTTCATTTTGACAAATTATTAAAAAATTCTATGGATTTTAATTAAGACGCCCCAGCCACCTTATATTAAATACATTTCTGGTGGAGAGAATAATTTTGTAAAAGCTTTAAATCAAATCCATATGCTCTAGATATTACACTGAAAGGAAAGACACAACCTTCTTTCTATTTATCTTCCTCCTGGGTACCATGATTATTTTAATGGGACAGCCCTAAAGATTTCTTCACAACAATCTAACCTTCCATATCCCCTATTAATTTCTGGAGCAGCAGTTATGCTTCTAGTAATAAGAACCAAAAATATTCTGTTTAAGGATGTTCGCTCCTTTTGTTTTTGAATTTTTGCCAGATGTTCGGAATCCTCTGGTTTTATCCATGTAATGCCATTAAACATTTTTGCCCACTAACCCCTACTTTTCTTTTCATAATTTGATTAAATATAGTTTGAAATGCCATCTTTGAAAATCTTATTAAATCCTAGTCATTTTTATATTTGTGTCTACTGTTATACTTTTAGACAAAAAAAAAGTGCCAATGTTAAATGTATGAAAAAATCTAGAGAGAATCATTTCCCGCCAAATTTTCAATGGCTTATATCTCGAAAACAAGCAAACGGACCCTTCATTTTTATCTGCTTTTTTAGTTCCTTTATTTATATACTATCAATTTAGAACAGTCTTTTAAAAAGCTTATTATTTTGATACAGAGTAGCGAACATCCTTAAATAGATTGTATAGATGTAATAATCATATTAGAGTGCATACTATGTGTTTAGATGTTTATTTGGAACAGTCCTAAAATATAAACAGTGTATTTGATCTACAGTATGCATATATTCCAGATCAAAAAGACATGGTTGTCTAACTATAGTAGCAGACAACAGATCTCAAGAGGATGCAAGAAGTTTAATAATTGGAAAAGCGCCCTCTACTGGGTTAGACCTACGTAGTAAACTAAAGAGATGTAGGACACCATCTTGGGATATTTGATGAACAATTATTGTTTTAAATTAATAAATGCTATACTAATGAATTTTAAGAGTGATTTCAGTACTGAGTGATCAGTAATTTGACTACAAACTATTTAAGGGAACATATTAAGTGTTATAAAATACAATATATACAAGGGAGAAGGTCCGGTAAGGGCTAATTTCAGCCTAAAATTCGAAGTACATATGATAAAAGATTTGTGACATTTTTTAAACACTCAAGTGTCTTCTTCAGTTGATTCAATTAATTTATGTTCAAGATTTTAACTGATTTGGTCATTACAGACGCTCAAATTCCAGCTTAAATATGAAAAATCTTCAAATATGCCAAAGAACGTCACTTTTCATATGGCTTTTGTCCAAAATGGAAGTGGCCACATTTGTATTCAGTCTCAACATTTATATATGTTGTGTATTGTCACTAAATACAACATATATTTAAATATTAAGACTAAAGACAAGTGCTGCCACTTCCATTTAAGACAAAAACCGTCTTAAAATTAGCAGAAATGCTGAAATTGTGAAGATTTCAGTATTTTTGCATGAAAAAATGATGCAATAACCTGATGCATGTTCATTGAATTGTCACAAACGGCCTATATTCATGTAACAAAAGTATTCTACTTTCCTATAAATAGCTAAAAGTGACATTTTTAACTACTTTGTAAAAACGCTATATTATGGGGCCAAAAATGGGTCTTACCAGGCCTACTCCTTTAGTGTCGTCTTTAGACAAATTAGTATATCAGGTTCAGAAGTTACCATGTGACAACTATATCTAAGATGAATATTGCCTATCACAGTGTGACTTAAGATACTTTGGAGGGGGAACACAATTTTTTTGACAAGCTGAAAATTTGAAAATTTATTCCTGCTGTTTGATTGAGATATGCCCCACATCTCTTTCTCTTCATACCGACTCTTCTGTTCAGCCAACAAAGGAAGAGATGGAGACAGGCCTTTCACACCAATCTTCACCACACACAATATGTTTGTTTTGAAATGATTGTACCTTCTTTGCCTGGCTTTCATACTCATTTCACATCAACTTGTATACATGTGCATGTAGGAAATCACGGTTGCATTTTTCTCATGAACTGTGTATAAATTCTTCCTGAAATTTGGTTTCAAGCTTCACATTAGCAATGTGATGCATTTTTACATTCATTGCTAATCAACTTCCTTTTTACCGAATAATTATAGATTATAATGGACTAACTATGATCACTATTTGAAAAAGGTAATGAGCATGTCCCAAGTCAAGAGCCTGTAATTCAGGGGTTGTCTTTAGATGTTGTCTATCATATTTGTTTTTCGTTTATTGTTTTTGTCTCGCCTTGACAGAGTCAAAAAGCAAGACATAGGTATGATGTTTCCGGCGGCGGCGACGGCGGCGTCAACAATGTATTAGTTTGTGATTAGGTCTAGTTCATGGTGAACCACTAGTGGTAGGTCAATGATATTTGGTATGCAGTTGTATTAGCATTTGCACATCTCATTTCCATGGAGATTATTTGGCTCCGCATCCTTTGTCATGGTCTATAGACTTTGAAAATTTTGCTAAGTTAATATGTATTAGTTTGTGATAAGGTCAGTTCAAGGGGAACCATTAGTAGTAGGCCAATGTTAATTGGTGTTCAGTTGTATAAGCATTAGCACATCTCATTTCCATGGAGAATATTTGGCCCTGCCTCCTCAGTCATGTCCTATTTACTTTGAAACTTTTGCTTAGTTTACATGTATTAGTTTGTGATTAGATCAGTTTAAGATGAACTGCTAATGTTAATTCAATGATATTTGGTATGCAAATGTATTGGCATTTGCAAGTATCGTTCCCATGGAGATTATATAGCCCCACCCCTGATCATGGTTCATTGACTTTGAAACGTTTACATCGATTTCAAGGTAATGTTTGTGTTTAGGTTTGTTTAAAGGGAACGACTTTTAATAAGTCAATGGTATTTGGTATGCAGTTGTATTAGCATTGGCACATCTTATTCCATGGAGATTGTTTAGCAATGTACCTTCAGTCATGGTTCATTGACTTTGAATATTTGCATAACTTACATGTTAAAGTATTGATATTTTAATATCAACATTTGCATTATCGAAATTACAAAAAGGCGAGACATTTCTCTGTGATAACAGTTTATTTAACTAGAGCAGGACTTTGGTTTTTCTCCTGAATCTTGTCTTGCTTGGGCCTTTTATAGCTTTCTTTATAGATAATTGTCTAATTGATAACTATACCAAATCCCCTAACTTTCATATTGTCTGCATTTATAAGGAAAGGGTAAAAAATCCAGGCTAATTGTAGAGTTTAATTGGTTATTGATCAGGGATACGAGACAATATACCCTGTGAACAAAAACAGAGATCAATATGGCCATTTATGTAGAAATTAAAGTTCTTCAGTATAATAAAAATGGTTCTTGTTACATTTGTATTCTCATACCCAGAATATGTGTGTATAGCTGCCTAAACATTTGAAGAGCTATATGATCAAATGGAAATAGAAAAAATAACCAAATCCATTTAAAATCAAATTAGTCTAATTTCTCACTCATTATGAGCAACAAAAGAACTATATTTGGTATATATATGGATTCCTTGCAAGGTCTACATGTCCATCAGACGGTGTTCACCTGACCTTTACCTCATTTCAGGGATCAGTCTTCAAGGTTAAAGTTACATAATTAGGTCCATTTCTCAGATACTGTAAGCAGTATGTCAACTAAATTTGGTGTATAGTATGATGTATGGTGTACATATAAAAATAAGCAGATGTGGTATGATTGCCAAGAAAACAACTCTCCACAAGAGACCAAATGACACAGAAGTTAACAACTATAGGTCACAGTACGGCCTTCAACAATGAGCAAAGCCCATACCACAAAGTCAGCTATAAAAGACCACGAAATGACAAATGTAAAACAATTCAAAGAAGAAAACTAGCTGCCTGATTTATGTACAAAATAATGAACTAAAAACAAATATGATAACGACAACCACTGAATTACAGGCTCCTGACTTGGGACAGGCACATACAGAATGTGGCGGGGTTAAACATGTTAGCGGGCCCAACCCTCCCCTTAACCTAGGACAGTGGTGTAACAGTACAACATATTTACAAACTAAAAAAATCAGTTGAAAAGGGCTTTACTCATCAGATAGATACAAAGCGCAAAAACAAGTAACAAAAACACAGAGTGGACATGGCAGGGTACTTATACATCCCCACAACAAAAAGACACTTAAGTAAAGATCTGCGAATACTCGCAGTTACTGACAGCTAGTTCAAAGCCAATAACAACTAATAAAATAAATTATGCATCCAAGACAAAAATATCAATCAGTACATATCAAACATCCAATGGATTTAGTGTAAAGACGTCATAAACAGACAAGAGAAAAACATGACCTTGTGCAATGCCAAGGTACAGGTATCGACAGATTTGTAGAGCCATGAATATGCATATGTATGTAGGACTCTAAAGTGCGATGGGGACGCTAAAGTACGATGGTCACGCTAATGTGCGATGGTCTGTGCTAAAGTGCGATGCCTCCATACGCTAAAGTC
Source organism: Mytilus californianus (assembly GCF_021869535.1). Classification (NCBI taxonomy): domain Eukaryota; kingdom Metazoa; phylum Mollusca; class Bivalvia; order Mytilida; family Mytilidae; genus Mytilus; species Mytilus californianus. The sequence goes on from NW_026262720.1 coordinate 720,038, forward strand.
CGATGGTCCGCGAAAGTATAGACGTAAGAAACGTAGTTGGATTATGGCGTAAATAGTTGTTTATACAATCCAAAAATGAATATGCCGGAAGATAAATTAAGAATATTTGATTGACAACTTTTAAATCAAATGTCCATAACTTAATTGCAGACCTAACCGTGCTTTGTCGGCTGAAGCAAATGTGTTTTTTTTTTCTGGTGATGGAAGAAGGACTTGTGTCCTGCAGTCGACCATTTTACTATAGGTATCCTGTATCCTGTTTTTTTTGGAAGCCAACGGATACATTCAGAGGGATACATTTAAATCATTGTTTACGTTACAGTTTACATTGCGGTCCCCGTTAAAATATTGTGGATTTTATTGAAAAGTAACGTCGGTAAAATAAAGGTACATGTTTTTAAGCGTAAATTATATATTGTCGGCTAAAACATAATTTGTACAGTGTAGGAAAATATAACATATATTTGTACTCGTTACGAAAAAGGAGAATGCTCGGCGGGTAACGCATGTTTCTAGCATTTAAATTAAAGCTTCAAGCCTTGTACAAATAAATGTTACTTATTCCGACAATGAACGCATTGTGTGTTTGTAATTTACAATGACGACTGTAAATTAAAGAGGGGGGGGGGGGGAGAGGGGTAAGATTATTGATAGACTGTTTGAGCGGCAAGCTACACCAATTATCCAAATATTTAATACGCCCGAATTGTTAAAAATTCGATTAAAAGGAAATACAGTATTCTGTGACACCTAAATTACCTTTTTAGCAATTATTACGTGGTCGGTCTTCTAGATTTAGAAACAATCACTTAAGTCTACCGGTAATTTATAAAGCCTACCACATATGTTATACCCTAGCATACTAGCTTTTGCAAAAAGACTATTTTTTAAAAATCCATGCCTTTTAACGTTTTAATCCCTCGAACCTTACCCTATTGGTTCATTGCACTTTAGCGTGATATACCGTCGTACTTTAGCGCGACCATCACACTTTAAAGTACCATCGCACTTTATATTTTACATTTATATAAAAATAATATTTTGTTTGATTTTAATTTACTGAAAACAAAACCAATATTAATACCAATAAAAACAATATTCAAAGATCTAATTACAGTGTTGAATTGGTAACCTTTTAGAATAAGTTTATTTAAAGGATCGACAAGTTTACCCGGATCGTTTCTAAATTTCGGGGCTTGATAAACAACATCTCTGAAAAAATTAGGATGTGCTATCTCGTTTGAAATAAGTTTTCTACAGGTACTTTAAAACCAAATCTTTATATCTATGGAACAATTTAGTAAAGGTTTTAAGTAATTTGTGGTAACGAGATCCCTGACTTAATAATTTAACAGTAATACATAGATTGCGTTCATTGAAATCCAAAACGTCACAACAGACACGGGCATAGCGAACGAGTTGTGATATATAAACACTGTAAGATGGTGCCAAAGGAACATCACCGTCCAAAAAAGGAAAATTAACAATAGGGAACAAAAAATCGTCCCTTTTATCGTAAATTTTAGTGTATAGAGTTTCCCGTGTGAAAATCTGGGAAAGGACAGCTTTTACCGTTTATATTTGATTTATTTAAAGTAAGCTCCTTTGGGTAAATTTTGGCACTATATTTAGAAAATTTTTGATTATTTAACGAAAAAATATCATCAAGATAACGGTAAGTGTTGTTTAATTTATCAATTAGATGCACTTTAGACGGGTCTTAAATGAGTTTGGCCATAAACTGATTCATAACAGTACAATAACAAGTCTGCTATTTAAGTGGTGCAATTGGTGCCCATAGGAATACCTACAACCTTTCTATAAACTTGATTGCCGAAACGTACATAAATATTATCAAGGAGAAAATTAAAAGCTTCAATCATCTCATCACACCTCCAGAAAGTATAAATAGCATATTTACTTTTCTCATTAGAGAAGAAGGCTTTAAATGAGTTGCAACAAATATATTTGCATTCAGATTTACCAAACAACCATTTAATTAAATAGGAAAACTTTTGTTTGATAAGATTGTATGGAAGTGTCGTGCAAAGAGTTGAAAAGTCAAAACTGTCAACAGAATCAAAAGGACCATCGAAAGCACATGATTTATCTAAAACATCCAAAGAATTTTTACACTCCAAAAATGGGTAATTCCACAATTTTCATATATTTTATTACAAAAGTAAATGATAAGTTCTTTGATAGTAGTTAATGAACTAGTTAAAAGCATTGAAAGATTAGTTATAGTACACTTACCAGAGGCCGAGATGAAACGATATTTTACTGGGTTTTTTTTTGTGTAGTTTAGGTAACCAATACATAGTAGGGACCTTCAAATGTTCAGAAGAGGCCTTAAGCTGTGATATGGTTATGATATGTTTGTTTACTATATAACTCTCTGTTGTGCGCACGAACTTGAATGTGGAAGAATTTAAAATTTCATTCTTAAGAACGTCCGTGTAGTATGTATGGCATACCACCACAACATTGTTGGCTGGTTGTCGGCCGGTACAAACACAAACTGCTTTGAAAGTACTTGAAGTTTGTTTCTTATTCTAGAAACGGGCGTATAATGTACTGTTTTATTTATTTGTGTATTAATGCACTTTTCATGATTCATTGGTCAATGTTAAGTATATAATCATTGTAAGGTGTACATGTCTGTCTGGTTTTGTTTTTCGGACCTTGACCTTATTTTCATGGATCATTGATAATATTAACATTATGTAATACTTGTAGTAAAATTATATCTTTAGGACTATCAACATAAAATAAATCATGAAATCAGGCAACACAGGGTGTGCACTCTTGTTAACCGGATTTTCGAAATAAAAATCGGTTATTGATTTGGGGATGTACGGCGGACGGGCGGACCGGCGGCTGCCAAACAGTGTCTCTTCAATAACATGAAAACCCCTTGACAAATATTTTTCAAATTTAGAAATGTTGTTTCCTACGACTAAATGAAGGTCAAGTTTAATTTTCACGATTTTAGCTTTTCTCGTTTGTGAGTTATCGCCCTTTTTAATATCCATAAGTGGTATTTTTTTGTGATTGAGTTATTTTCCTTTGAACAGAACTTGTTAATTATATACATAAAGTTTGATTACACTAACATGTGAATAAGCCTTTATAGATAATTTTCACCTGTTTATATGTCCTGTTATCAGTATACTAAACATATGGTTAATGTCTTATCTTGATTGACAGATTTATTTGAAAATTTTCTGTTTTCTAAGTGTTGATGATTAAAAGCTATATAGGAGTAAATATAGTTAGAAATTTACAGTTCATTGTTAGACATTTTGAAGATAATTACAGATAAGTTTTATCGATTTTTAAAAGACATTGTATTAATGATAAATAACATTTTTTCTTTTCTTTGGTAAATTGTAAATTGTTTGTTTTTCTGTAAAAACTAATTTTCTGAATGCTATATATATTTTTTTTATTAGGTGAACTCTTTTCAAAACTTAGCTTATATTGTCTATTAATAAACATATATTTAGATTTCTGATTTTGAGCCCAGTTTTCATTTGATTTCAACATAAATTGAATATATATAGGGTTCTTTAAAATGCTAAACTAAACCTGTATTTATTTTCATGATTAGTAAGATAATACCACATCGAGGTACAAAGGGTCCTAAATTAAACTTTTGTTTAATCAACAATTGAATCCTCGGTTCTTTGGTATGCTGATTTTAACAATGTTTGAGTGTTAAATCATATCTAATTTTAGAGAACTTAGTCATCACTGGTTGTTGTTATTATATTAATGATTATAATTTGAAAAATTACATCATATCTAATTTTACAGAACTTAGTCATCACTTCACTGGTTTATTGATTATAATCATATCTAGTTTGAGTTATTTCCCTTTGTAGAGAAAATATATGGATAAAATTAAATTGTGTTTTATTTCAACTTAAATTAAATATATATAGGGTTCTTTCAAATGCTGAATCTAAACCTGTATTTAAATATTAGATTTTTGGGCCCAGTTTTCAAGTTGGTCCAAATCAGGGCCTAAAATTCAACTTTGTTTGATTCACAAAAATTGAATTTATGTGGTTCCTTGTAAAGCTGAATCTTACCATGTATTGAGAGATTTTGGATTGTGAGCTCCTTTATCAAATTGGTCCACATTGTGGTCCAAAGGGTCCTAAATTAAAGTTTTGTTTGATTTCATCAAAAATTGAATTTTTGGAGTTCTTTGATATGCTGATTCTGACAATGTACTTTGGATTTTGGATATTGGACCATAATAGGTAAATGTCCAATTTCAAATATTTCAGTTCTTTGACCACATTCATTTTGTGTCACAAACCTATGCTGTGGCAAATATTCAACCAAAACCCAAATTCAGAGCGGTTTTAAGCTTAACTGTAGTCTCCATACTTGCTCAACTGTTTAGGATTCGACATCTGCAGGAAAATCGGGTTTGCTGTCACTCCTTCAGCCTCTTGTTTTTAATAATTTCTTAATTTATCATTGATTATTTAAATTGCAAAAAAGTATGTTATAAATCATGTCAGTTCCAAAACCAGACTACTGAGCTGATGGTACCCTCTGGAACCAACAGTCCATTAGCAGTGGTATTGACCCAGTGCTAGAAAAAATATCTGCAATTTTCAGACCTGCCAGATAGTCACCCTCTGTTTAATGATACTTGGAAATTTACAAAAATATCCACAAAGTATGGAATTTTCGGTCAATGTCTAATAAAAGTTGGAGTTGCATGACAGGGTATGCAACTTATTTTGGGGGTACTATCACCAAAAGATTATTATCATCATTATTTTGTGTTTGTGTTTAATGTCGGGCTGTCTCTGTGTGTAGAAAGAAGACATAGGGAAAATGTTAAAGAGATAGCCACAAAACAAAACATTAAAACGAAAAAACAAAAAAACTCTTTAGGTCAACATAGGTTCTTTAGCAATACAATTTGAATTTAATTAATGCAAGTACTGTGTAGCATCGGATATCAATCCCATTTTTAGCTCGAGTTTTGTATCCCGAGTTTTTAAAATGTTGTTCTTCTTTTCCTCTTTTTTTCTCTTGTCCATATCAATGTATCTGCCTTACTTTTGTATTAACAAATTGCTTCTATTAATATTTTTTTTAATGCCTATAGTCTCTTCTGGTTCACAATACATTTCTTGCAATTAAATAACAACAGTAATTTAGGAGTAAACAATAAACAAACTTTAATTTGATGTAGTGATTGATTGATTTGTATTGAACATCACGTTCTGCACTATTGTGCTATTTTGTGGTGGTCAGTTTTTATTGGCAGAGGAGGACAGTTGGAAAACTGACAATCCTAGTCAATTAAGATTGGAGTCGTGCCATGTGTGATTCGAACTCACAACAGTGTTGACAACTTTAATTTGAAGTATAATACTGTAAACATAGTTTTACTTTAACAACATTCTATGATCTTCTGTGAAAGTAGAAATGTTTTCTTCTTATTAATTTTTTTTATCAGAGTACAAATTAAATTTTGATTTTCGCCAATCAGACAAAAAGACAGAAACTAAATGTTCTAGTATTGTACAACATTATTAATTTTAATTAAGTAGTTTCTATTGTTTTATTTGGCATAGTGGTATAAAATAAATTACATAGCTAAAGCCTGAAAGTGAGGCATAAGTATACTGTAAACTCAGAATTTAATGCTTGCCTTCAGTTTTTTGAACAACTGAGAGTAATATAAAAATACACATCCTATCGGTAAAGCAGATACAATAGGTTTAACAGATCAACATCTGCTGTACATGATAGCAATAACTATTGTTTAAAATTGCAATTGACAGCATAGGTCCTATTGTATCTTTCATAGTTATAGCTGGAAATATTGTGTGAAATTAGGAAATGAGCAATGTTAAAGAAAAGAGGCGAAAGATACCAAGAGGACATTTAAACTGATAAGTCGAAAGTAAACTGACAACGCCATATCAAGAAAAGAAAAAACCCTAAAGACAAACAACAGTACACAAAACAAAACATAGAAAACAAAGACTGAGCAACACGAACCCTACTAAAAATAAAACTGTTATCACAGAGTTATGTCTCGCCTTTTTGTAATTTTGATTATGCAAATGTTGAAATTAAAATAGCAATATTTTAACATGTAAGTTATGCAAATATTCAAAGTCAATGAACCATGACTGAGGTACATGGCTAAACAATCTCCATGGAAATGAGATTTGCCAATGCTAATACAACTACATACCAAATACCATTGACTTATTATAAGTCGTTCCCTTTAAACAAACCTAATCACAAACATTAACTTGTACACTATGTAAAAGTTTCAAAGTCAATAAACCATGAAGAGGGGATGGGGCTATATAATCTCCATAGAAACGATACTTGCAAATGCCAATAAATTTGCATACCAAATATCATTGACTTAACATCAGCTGTTCATCTTAAACTGATTTAATTAGAAACTTATACATGTAAACTAAACAAAAGTTTCAAAGTAAATAGGACATGGCTGAGGGGGCAGGGCCAAATATTCTCCATGGAAAAGAGATGTGCTAATGCTTATACAACTGAACACCAATTAACATTGGCCTACCACTAGTGGTTCCCCATAAACTGACCTAATCACAAACTAATAAATGTAAACTAAACAAAAGTTTCAAAGTAAAAAGGACATAACTGAGGGGGCAGGGCCAAATATTCTCCATGGAAATGAGATTTGACTATGCTAATACAACTGCATACCAAATATGATTGACCTACCACTAGTGGTTCCCCATTAACTGACCTTATCACAAACTAATAAATGTAAACTAAGCAAAAGTTTCAAAGTCAATAGACCATGACTGAAGGGGCAGGGCCAAATAATCTCCATGGAAATGAGATTTACCTATGCTAATACAACTGCATACCAAATATAAATAAAGGCAACAGTAGTATACCGCTGTTCGAAATTCATAAATCGATTGAGAAAAAAACAAATCCGGGTTACAAATTTAAACTGAGGGAAACACATCAAATATAAGAGGAGAACTACAACACAACAGAAACAGAAACACAATATTAAAATGTAACACACAGAGAAACGAACTATAATATAACAATGGCCATTTTCCTGACTTGGTACAGGACATTTTAAGAAAAAAATGGTGGGTTGATCCTGGTTTTGTGGCTAGCCAAACCTCCCGCTTTTATGGCAATGTTAAATATAACATTAAAATGACAACATTACATGACAGGACTACAATACAAATAAATGGGAGAACATACAGGACAGAGAAACATACGAATAATAGCTAACAAAAATTTAATCCGAAAGACTAACCAGTGACGCTCAGATCCAAAAAGTTCGAAATCCAAAACAAGTACAAAGTTGAAGAGCATTGAGGACCAAAAGTTCCAAAATGTTGTGCCAAATACGGCTAAGGTATATGTCTGGGATAAGAAAATCCTTAGTATTTAGAATAAATCATTCTTTTGCAAACAGTAAATTTATTAAATTGACCTTGCACTTGTGGTTCACCATAAACTAGACCTAATCACAAACTAATACATTGTTGACGCCGCCGACGCCGGAAACATCATATCTCTGTCTCACATTTTGACTCCGTCAAGGCGAGACAACCAGGGGTTATTCCAGGTGCTTTCCAAAATTCATTGCACACAAATTATTCAGTAATGTTGGGAAAAATGACTGCTAATCAAATTTCTGATTAGCATTAATATGTTCCTATTGACTGTAACAAAGGACTTTAAAAATACACATCTATCTGAAAAACAAATAATGCTGCAAAATTTAGATAACCCAAGCATCGCAAAAATAGTTTCCTGATTTAATAGGTGGTCTTTATTGAGTAGTAATAACACCAGATGTCATTTTGCTTTGCTAGTTGGGTGTTTAATTCTATTTTTAGCAACCTATGCTGTATCATGGCTATTCATTTTTATTAGTGGAGGAAGCCAGAGTAGTAACAAGAGAACAACTGACTTATTAATTGATTTTGGCCTGGATCTTGCCTGATAAAGGTTGTTTCAGAAGTGTGGGTGGTGCAGAATGAAGTTAGTACATTTATTATAGAAATCCAATAGTCAACAAAACAAAAAGAAAATATTACCAGTATATAATATTAAATACATACTACAAACAATACAGAAGTGGCATTAGTTTATCATAATAAAGCAAGGGCTGCAACCTTTACAAGAACAATTTACCTATATATGAACCAAATAATACAATAGTGGCATCATTTTTTTTTAACTAAATGAGGGGTGCCACCTTTACAACAAAATAAACCTGTGTACACCTGACTTCTATAATTAACATAATCTAGCCTGGAATCCTGGTTTACTGCTGGCCAATAGAGCAAGTAAGAAAAGAGCCACATGTTTAGGTTCATTAGTCGGCTTCAACTCCTGACGTATGTTCGGAGTACGTAGCCTGACACAAAAGAAAAAAAATCATTTTTAAAGTTTTAGTTTAATACCATTATATAAATAAGACATATCTGAGAGGGTGGTAGAGCAGATTGTTACCCCAAGAAAACATTATCAATCAGGGCGAAGCCAAGGTTGACAATATTTTTTCCAGTGGAACCAAATTGCTCTGTCACCCTCTCAGCTATGTGTTATTTAATCTATTATAGTAAATGCTCTCTCATTGATGTCTTTTACTGTTAAGTTTTAAATTAATGTCACATACATAACGTTACAGTTATTAGAAAAACAACAAAAGTGATGTAAGATATTTTTTTTTATTTTGACAGTCTATGAAAAAGTTCTGAGGCAAAAACGTAGAACTTTAACATTGTCTTTAATTTATTGATGTTAATTCAATTCATTGTCCTTTAATTTATCGATTTTTAATTGGTCTGCACGAGAGGGTGACATTTAAAATATTCTCTCCCGCTGAACCATGGGATGGAGTAAATTATCTCCCTCGTATTAGCCAATGAAAATTTGGCATTTTAACTTGAAGTATAATATTTTTTTTAAGTGCATCTACATGTATCAAACATCTTTATTGATTTTTACAATAGGACGACATGGCTTTTCTCACATCTGGTTCTACCAGATACATGTAAAACATATTATGTCTCTAGTTCTAGTGACACAAAGCAGAGATCTGGACAGGATGCCAGGCTAGCATTTATCCATTCTAAACTTAATTTGTTTTTTATGTTTCATATAAATCAATTTAATGCCATCAATAATACAAAAATGTCTGTCTAAACTGAACCGAAGATTTTGTTTGAATAGTTTCAAACTTCCGACTTTGTTTCCAATTTTTAAAAAAAATGCAAAAGGAGATTACACCTTGATAAGACAAACTGTATCCCTGTTTAGCCAAAGCAAGTGTAAGAGCATGGTATATTGTACCAGATCTGACAATGATTTTTTTAAGTACATTAAACATTTACGGAAAGAATTGCAAAATAGTAAAGGGTGTTGATTATGGCGTTTTAAAAAAGTGTTTCAGTTTACACATGTTTATGTACATAGGTAGGCATGATTTGTTAAACTATTTTAACAATGATTTTAACTTGGTTTTTCCTTTCAAAAATATTTATACTCAAATCAGATAATTCATTGAAAAAATTACAGATGGACAGTTAATTCATAAAATATCTAGTATAAACCACATAAAGTCTATATCTTGCCATTTAATCATCTGAAATTTACATTTCCAACATAAATCAATGCTAGTATATTTTTTCTTATTTTGCAATTTTGTAATAGTGACCATAATTCACAGTTCAGTGTAGTAGATTTTCATTCGATGAGTTATTTCCCTTTTTCAGACATTCATTCTCCTTGGTTGACTTAATTTTGTATAATTAGTTATTTCTTATTATCTCTTCAAACTATTTATTCATTAGTTAAATGCATTAATGAAGCTGTTAATAAGTTAATTGACAGAAATAAAAACTCTTAAAACATGCACAAAATGTTTGCTATTGTGTTGTGTCATTGTAATCACAGTCGCTAGTGGCATCTACAGATACCACAGATCCATACTGTTATTTTAAAATTGGATTTAATCGCAGATGTTAAGAAATGATTGTCTTAATACAAAAGTTCACTTTAGTCAGATTTTAGATCGGCTTTAAACAGAGTCCATATTATACAGGTTACACTGTAGTTGTATATCGATACATAAACACCAATAACTACATGTATATATTTTACATTCTATCATATATTTAGAAATAATATCTAACAATTGTTCAATAACATTGCAAAATTTGATTACAAATCTAAGAATACAGCCAAAAGGGCTGAAAACTTACAAAATCAATTCCAAAATAACAGCCAAAAGGGATATTGGGTTAAAAATATCATTCTAACAAATATATCACACACTGTACAATAAAACATATCACAAACTGCTATAACATTATGTATAATTTAGCTAGGGTGACCAACAAAAACATTTTAACATGCAACTAATGCTGGGATAGACAAAAGCCTCCTTTTAACTAAGCAATTTGTAACTCTATTCTACTATTGCACTATTTTCTGTTTATCTTTTCCTATAGATAGTTTTCCATTGTTGTAAATTGAATTAAGAGTTATTTCTTTTTGTTGATATGCTAGAGGGCAAAATTCCGCATAGATCAACTCTAAAAAAAAGGGGGGGCATACTTTTGCTGACCTTAAGATCCAACACTAAGAAAATCAATGGAAACTATCTGTTTCAAGCATTTTTCCCCACATGCCACTTCATCTTCTATATTTCCTCATTTCATGTTGGACAATATCATAGTTAGTCTATTTGTCTGTGGAACATGAATAACTATGGATTAATCTATTTACATCAATTTTCAGGGTTTTAGAAAAATTCGCTATTTCAATGTTAGCTTATTTCAGGGTTTCATCATTTGTAACATTCAAAAGTCATTAAAACATTTGATATTATTGAGAATTAAATTGGTAATTTCACTGTGCCAAAGAAATTTATGAAAATGGGCATCCAACCAATAATAATGAATATAATGAAAAACATAAATGTATTTGTGATTAATTTTAGTAATACAAATTTCTGTTTTTTTTGAACATTTGAACTTCACCCTGTCTATATTACTTTTTGAAAGAGGATGGTGTAGTCCACATAACCTTCAGTTTCAAAAATCATTCCCTGCAAATTCAGAAACTAATGCAAAAATGGTACAGTTTCAGGTTGCAATAATAAAATCTTGCATTCATAATTTCATGAGTGATTTTCCTTCATAAAACTTGTGTATTCTCATTAATTAGATTTTGAAAGTGGTCAAGGATTCACAATAATAAATGGACACAGTAATTTCTGAATTAACAGTATTCATTATCAGAGTTGTGTCCTTTATTTTTAAATGAGAAAATATTTCAACACCATTTCAATGCATTAGAAAAATATACATAATATTTGTTACTATAAACGCCCTTTGTTAAAACCAGACATGGAGAAATAACTCTATAGAATAATGGAATGTGGGAATAATCATGCACTGTTTAAGTATCACCACTTCACTTTTCTTCTCAGATTAAAAACATGTTTACAAATAAATATCTATTGTACACAATATTTGCGTTTTTATATACCCTGTTTGATAATTACCTATATAAGGCCATTATCCTACTTTTCTCAGGACTATTCTTCAAATTCGGACGAGACAGGCGACCCTCTTTATTATAAATTCCTGACAAAAACTAAATCTGATATTAATGGAAGAAATAACTTATTCTCAGGCTTCAGTAATTTTCTGCAATAGGAAATCTGGTTCCCTGCCCTGCATACTATTATTCAGCTTCTATAAATAAATGTAATCTTTTAATAGTAGAACCTTTTTTATAGTTTTGCTATTCATTTCAGAATTCAAAATTGTTTGCATCTTTTGTGGAATTCGGAAAAAGTTAAGTAAAATTCTAACAACAAGAAAATATATTTCTTTATGTCTTCTTTGTGTTGATAGATTGCTGTCTCCTTGACATATATCCTGTTTCTCATTTTGCTGTCTCACATGGAAACACCCTACATCTCGTTTTGTCCATATATTCACAGTACATGTGTATACTACTCTCAAATTATTGAATGAATGAAAAGAGTTGTATGGTATACATCAATGAGACAGCAATCCATCAACACAAACTCAAATAAAAACATGTAGACATGGACAGTCTTAAACAACAGGCAAGTGTCTAAATGTATGTAAAGTTCTAAACAATCTAAAAAGTTGTACTCATTGTAATGTGTTTTCAAATTATCTGCATATATCAACCTATAGTTTTTTTTAACTTAACAATAAAAGTATTGACCAAAATGATTTTTTTTCTTATTTTTAGTGAAAAAAAATACAAAAAGCATGTGTTTCAGTCAACATTACACATGTTATTCGAACTGCAAAAAATCACATAAAATTCATAACCGAAAACCTATGTCTAAATTGACAGTAAACCAATTTTCTGATAATGAGATTCACATGATTTATTTTCCATGCATTTAAAACTAATTGCTTATTAAAATGCATCTTAAATTCATGCAAGTTATTTGTGGAGCTAACTTCTTCCTAAATAGGTAAAAATATTTAATGTACGTTTTTTGTCACAGGTTAATTGATCTCGATCAACAATAATCTTATAATATCACTATGGGTAAAATTTTACATGAGACAGTTATAATAAGGCACATTTTAACTAGTGCTACTATTGGAGGTTGGGAAATTCATAAACATATTAAGTAGGGAGAATTTGGACAAACAAATCTCTGAGGTGTTAGAGCTAGGACAAGCTACAATTGGAGTTAAAAAGAAAATTTGGACAAATGAAATCTCTAAGGTGCGAGAACTGGAACTAGCTACAATCAGAGTTGGGAGAGTTATCACTAGAACAAGAGCTATATTTTGCTTTATGTTGTTGTAAAAATTCATCTGGAACAATCCTGTTTTTTTACTGCTTATGTTTACCTCTTCTCTCATGAATCGTTCTAACTTGTCCACACAGGCATCCTGATATTCATGTATCCATCTGAAAGAAGAAGATTTATCTCCAGCCGTTAAGTATGATAAATCAAGCTTTACCTGTTCCACAATATAAAATACTACCAGAAAGGAACAACAAACAAAAAGATAAATAGGTAGCTCTTTTTCTATTCTAAAGTTTTGCAGTTTTGTTAAAAGAAATGAATAAAAATGAGAAAGTCAATATAAACCCTTAGACTGCTACGCGCGACTATTGTCGTTCCGATAAAGCAGTCCGCTTCTTTCTTTTGATAATCACAATTGAAATAGTTGATAAAAGCGATTTTCAACAAGATTAGTCAACTATTCTGCAGTCACGGATACGTTCGTAAAATTTTTACATTGATCATGTTGATGGATTCGTTAATAAAAATAAAATAAAAAAAAAATACTTTTGTTTACCTCTATTACCACCTGTACAGGTAAAAAATTACAAAAGACACAAAAAAAATAAAAGAAATACATAATACAGATTTTGACAATACTTTTTTATATAACTTTTATTGATGAAAACTCAATATTTACAAAGATATAGCAATTATAAATCAACATGTTTATTTCATCAGTGATTAATTATTTATTCAGCAATACACACAAGTACAATATAAATGAATGCAGCAGTCTAAGGGCTAAGTTTGATTTTCGAATTTTTTCCATGACATTGCTGCTATAAACCTATGATATAAGTTTCATAAAAGTCTGGCAAGAATTGTACACGAGAGAGGGTAAAAATACAATTTCCCATACAATCAATATTTCCAAGGTGCATAACTCTTATAACAATCGTTGATCAGCACTGATTTTAAACTTGTCCGAAACAATCCTATCGATATAAACCTATGATATAAGTTTTTAGAAAATCTGGCAAGAAATGTACACGTGAGAGCACTAACAAGAACGGATGGGTGGACAGACGAACGAAAAATGTCTTTAAGGCAATATTAGAATTAAATATCACCCAGTAGATTACTATGAAAAATATTGTTTATTGCCAAACAGGGTGAAGTGTTAATGATAGCTAAATAAGAGGCTCATCTAAAACTTGAACTTGTTTCACTCACCTAGAAAACTAGAGGCTCTAAAGAGCCTGTGTCGCTCACCTTGGTCTATGTGCATATCAAACAAAGGACACATATGGATTCATGACAAAATTGTGTTTCGGTGATGGTGATGTGTTTGTAGATCTTACTTTACTGAACATTCTTGCTCCTTACTATTATCTCTATCTATAATGAACTTGGCCCAGTAGTTACAGTGGAAAATATTTTGTAAAAATTTACAAAAATTTACAAAATTTATGAAAATTGTAAAAAAATGACTATAAAGGGCAATAACTCCTTAAGGGGACAATTGAAAATTTTGATCATGTTGACTTATTTGTAGATCTTACTTTGCTGTACATTATTGCCGTTTACAGTTTATCTCTATCTATAATAATATTCAAGATAATAACCAAAAGCTGCAAAATTTTCTTAAAATGACCAATTCAGGGGCAGCAACCCAACAACATGTTGCCTGATTGGTCTGAAAATTTCAGGGCAGATAGATCTTGACCTAATGAACAATTTTATCCTCGTCAGATTTGCTCTAAATGCTTTGGTTTCAGAGATATGAGCCAAAAACTGCATTTTACCCTATGTACTATTTTTTAGCCATGTCGGCCATCTTGTATCGGGCGGGGTCATCGGACACAATTTTTAAACTAGATACCCCAATGATGATTGTGGCCAAGTTTGGTTAAATTTTGCCAAGTAGTTTCAGAGGAGAAGATTTTTGTAAAAGATTACAAAAATTTAAGAAAAAATGGTTAAAAATTGCCTATAAAGGGCAATAACTCCTTAAGGGGTCAACTGACCATTTTGGTCACGTTGACTTATTTGTAGATCTTACTTTGCTGAACATTATTGCTGTTTACAGTTTATCTCTATCTATAATAATATTCAAGATAAAAACCAAAAACGGCAAAATTTCCTTAAAATTACCAATTCAGGGGCAGCAACCCAACAACGGGTTGTCTGATTCATCTGAAAATTTCAGGGCAGATAGATCTTGACCTGATAAACAATTTTATCCATTTCAGATTTGCTCTAAATGCTTTGGTTTCAGAGATATAAGCCAAAATCTACATTTTACCCCTATGTTCTATTTTTAGCCATGGCGGCCATCTTAGTTGGTTGGCCAGGTCACCGGACAAATTTTTTAAACTAAATACCCCAATGATGATTGTGGCCAGGTTTGGTTAAATTTGGCCAAGTAGTTTCAGAGGAGAAGATTTTTGTAAAAGATTACAAAAATTTATGAAAAATGGTTAAAAATTGACTTTAAAGGGCAATAACTCCTTAAGGGGTCAACTGACCATTTTGGTCATGTTGACTTATTTGTAGATCTTACTTTGCTGAACATTATTGCTGTTTACAGATTATCTCTATCTATAATAATATTCAAGATAATAACCAAAAACAGCAAAATTTCCTCAAAATTACCAATTCAGGGGCAGCAACCCAACAACGGTTTGTCCGATTCATCTGAAACTTTCAGGGCAGATAAATCTTGACCTAATGAACAATTTTACCCCATGTCAGAGCAAAGGCTTTGGTTTCAGAGATATAAGCCAAAATCTACATTTTACCCCTATGTTCTATTTTTAGCCATGGCGGCCATCTTGGTTGGTTGACCGGATCACCGGACACATTTTTTAAACTAGATACCCCAATGATGATTGTGACCAAGTTTGATTAAATTTGACCCAGTAGTTTCAGAGGAGAAGATTTTTGTAAAAGTTTACGGACGACGGACGACGGACGCAAAGTGATGAGAAAAGCTCACTTGACCTTTCAGGTCAGGTGAGCTAAAAAGTGCCAGTCTGCATATTCAAATGAGGACTTTAATTGCACTAACAAGTTATCCAATAAATTGGTATTAAAGAAACCTATGATGTTTAATATTATCACACTTTATACTTTTATACTAAGATACTAGAAAATCTTCTTACTTTATACCATTAAAGAATGTGATCTGTTTCATATCTTCAGGTAGCTGGTCACCTAATGGCCACTTGAAGTTGTCCATAATGGGTATAATATTACACTGACTTTCTAATGCTGCTACTATTTCCTGGAAAAAAGTTAACAATACATATAAACAATCTTCAGGATCTTCAGGATAAACAGTAAATGATTCTATCATTTACATTATTACATGATAAAAGACATCTATGTACAGGAGGAACTTACAGCATAACACTACATCCGGAACCAAAGCAAATACACTTATTTTATCATTTTTTTCTCCTGTCCAGCAATTCTTTTGATATTGAAACGGCTTTTCTTGTCAAATACTCACACAGTTACCAGTCATGCCAGTATTATGCATCTTATAAATTATGGAAAACCATAGGAGTTACATTTAAATAACTGTTATTCTACTATTTCTAGGACCTCTGCATTTCAATCCAGGTAAAAATCCATAAATGAATGTCAAAGGTAAAATTATAAACAAAGTCTCACTTCAAATCGCTTGACCTACAAGATGACGGATAACCAGGGAATTATCCTAATCATGTGACGTCAGTGAAAACTATGTATTCGTTCATTTTAAACCATAAGAGAATTAATTTATTTTCAACACTTAATAAAAATAAAATTATAGTTCAACAATCAACATTATCTTGATTATAAGAATGAAATAGCAATGAAAAAACAAACTTATTCATTCAGATTTACACATAAACTAGGTAATCTGTCGGTCGCAAGCATTAAAGACACAAAACAGATTAGGACTCTCAAAATATATTACTGTAATGCACTCAAAATGTTGCACGCGATTTAAAAACTAAAACTAAATTACCCTGTGAACCCAGTCATTTTTTTCTTTATCTCCTACACATCTATCAAGGGCATTTGGTGTCAGTACCAGTATAAAGTTACGTGAGGACCTCACACTGCTCAATAACCCCTCACCAAATTTACCAGCATTTAATTTCTCTATGTCTAAAAATACTGTAAATCCCCTCAACTGCAGAAATACTTTCAATAAACTGAAAAAAAAATATTCTTTAATAAATGGTAGGCATTCTGTATTTATAATAAATAACTTAGAATATAAAGTATGATTTAGCACTTTTAAACATTAGTTATCTCTGTATTTGAAGTACAAGAATATTTGTTAAGGATGGTTTATCTGTCAGCATTTTCTAACGTAAAATGTTATTCATTACTATTTCTTACTACTGTAATGCTTAATAAAGATACAAGAGTTATCTTTCTTTTTAAAATGATGCCACCTGAAAAAAAACATGACTAACCATAAAATAACATATAATCAATCGCTAAACAAATTGTAAACAGTTCTAAATATACAATATATGTACATTGTCGGAAAATATAAAATTCATTTGTACAAGCTTTAGAAACAGGACAAAAAGCGAGGCTTGCGTAGATTTTCTCCTGTTTTGTAACGAGCACAGATAAATTTTACATTTCTGACAATGTACAGATTTTGCTTTTATCCTACAATTTACACTCGGCACTTGAAGCTTTCATTGTTCAAATTCAAATAGTTGTCTCTGATTTTTAAAAGAAATCGACATAGTTCAGACGCGGGCAACAGGGAGGACCCCAAAATGAACTGTTACGTAAAAAGAATTTCACATTACCGCTTGCTCAACATAGAAGTGGGGTAACATGAGACTTTACTTGTACAAGTACAATAAAGCAAAACATTATTTGTATACCTGTTATTTGTACAATAGTTGGCTGGATGCAGGATAAAGAATTGTATGTCAATGTAATATAAATGCCTCTGACATGTCTGAGATTAAAAATAATGTGTTAAAAGAGAGCACAAATCCCTCCCCTGTATGTGACACACAAATGATATATGTTAGTCATCATTTTCTAACTACATGCCATGTTTGAAGACGTTTTATTGTTTTTGCCAATAAAGATATAAATGACCTTCTGTTACTTCTTAACTTTCTGTAATGTCCATTATATTTCTGAATTCCTTTACTAACAACAAAATAACTTTACCTTGCCAACATTGATCCATTTACCCTTCTATAACTTATAAAAACATCTGTCACCTTACGTCCATCAATAATATCTCCAGCGTCACCTTCCGTCTTGTGTTCTCTAAAACTGTATATAAAAACATCTTAATTAAATTGTTGACGCATATAATTTGCTATTCATCTAGATATGTTAAGAAGATCTTGTACACCACCTTATAATGGTATGCATAATTTAGCATACTTGTGTTCCCAACAATATAACTGTTTGTTTGCATAATACTCAATTTTTTTTTACCTGGGTCATCAATCCAGTGAATTAGTTGCATTGCATGATTGACTACTAAATGTTCACAATTTACCAAAAACACCTTTTTTTACTGATATACATCATAATTTTTTTTAATGATAGATGTGATTATAAAATTTAATAAGGGCTGTTCCAGAATTAAACGCATGAGCGCATGGGCTGCAGTTGAAGACCACCAATGAAACAAGACCAACACTGGTCTGGACCTGCGTCGCTGCATGCAATTGATTGAGGTTACATGTCTACTGAAGCATAACGGATCACTGTCCCTTTCATTAACGACAAAAAAAAAAATGTGACAAAAAAGTTTTTTCTACAATGAGTGTTGTAAAATTTCAAACATTCGGCCAACAGGAAAATGCTGCAAGCGGATTTAACTGAACATAATCAAGCTGCAAACAAAAAAATAAAATCATTCCCTTCAGTACGAGCCAAGAAAAGTTTGCGGAAAATTTTCCCTGTAAGTAATGAGTGCTGTAAATTTCAAACTATTGGCAAACAGGAAGAGGCTGGACAGTGGATGTAAAAGTTGCTTAATCGTTACAACTCAACATTATAAAGCTGCAGACTAAATATTAAATCATTCCCTTCAATAGGAGGCAAGAAACGTTTGACGAATATTTTTCTCATACAATGAGTGTTGTAAAATTACAAACTATCGGAAAACAGGAAGTGAATTTGTGTCTGATGTAATAATTATTTCGATTCTAATAGAACAATTACGGTAATTTTGTCAACCGTGAAAGCCCTATACACATGATACTGTTTAGCTGTTCCGTATTTCCCCCCCCCCCCCCCCCGTATTTAAAAACAGAATTTTCATTATTTTGTGCTTGAATATTGTATTGAGTGTGCACATTCATCTGAAATAGAAAAGGAATAGTTATTTAGGCTTCATCAACACAACAATGTTTGAAAGAACATTCATTTAATACTAATAAGAAATAAACGCTTGTGACCTAATTCAAACATAAAATCAATTGTGTAGTCAGGAATCCGGGTCCGTTCGCCCTAGTAGCTGTTCGCCCTAATACCTGTTTGCCCAGGGTCCATTCGCCCTGATTTTTATTTTATTCAATTGTTGACTAGTCTCATAACGTTTATTATTTGAACAGAGTACGTCAAACTTTGTTGAAAAATTCGCCGAATATTGGTCTTGCTGCAACCAAATAATTATTTTCCTTTGATTTGCATAGTAGAATACTGGAATATAATGTTTTTATCGTTATTGATATTTGTTAACAATTTTAATAATTCTAGTCAGTCAATTTATGCAGTATAATAATAATGAACTTGTAAATCCTTTTTAATGTTTTACAATTCGTACATATATAATATTAGGTCAATGTCAGAAAAATATAGTTTTTTTTTTGTATGAGGCTGAGAAACTGGGGAGGTTTTACCGAGCCCTTCCCCAGTTTTGTGCCGAATACAAAAAAATATATATTTTTATGACATTGACCTACTATTGTTTTTATACTTCAACTTAAATAAATCCTTTGATAGCTATAATTTAAATTGTAACACAAATTTCAAACTTATTTTCATCCCTTAATAAACCCCTGATTGTGGAAAAAGTGTTCCATGATGAAATTGACATTGCACAAAATATAGGTGTTACTATATTTAGGAAATAAACACAACTAGTTGCAGTATAAATCATTGTTTTGACACATTCAAAGCTGACTATGTTGTTGCTTTCACATTCTACAGACGATTTGTACATCCATACCAAATATAACAATAGTAATGAAGTCCCCATCAATTTATTAATTAACAATAATTTACAAATTAATTTCATTTTTTTTTGTAATCGAATAGAAAGTAGGTCGTTTAAAGGGGGCGTAAAGCGGAACAGCCAATTTTGTGCATTAATGCGTTTGCGCTAAAGGTAGATATACTTTGATTATACTGGTTGGCGATAATAGGTAGTCATCTTAGAATTGCTTACTCACTACAATTAAACATTACGAGCTGCAGACCAAATATTAAAACATTCCCCTTGATAGAAACCAAGAAAACTTTTCGACCCAAGGTCTTTTGGAAGGACTGATGAACGGACTGACGGAGGTTAGCCTTTACTAGATTTTCTTTCCCCTTTGGTGATGCAGGTAAAAAATTTCATTTTACTAATTCTTTCATAATTCTTAGAAAAATGCATCCACCAACATTCAATTAATCTGAGTGCCCCCAATCCGTCACCCAGTAAATTTTGGAACAGCCCTAATAGGAAGATTGCCAAAAAGTATTCCAAAGTCTTTGCCCAGTAACTTACTGGCTGTGCAACCCTGTGAAATTGATATAACATAGAGTCCTTAATATTTGTGGATTAAAAATTTTCTTGGTCTTCATGGATAGAAACCACAAATTGAACTACTCAACGAAACAAAAAAAAATGGTTACTTTTATTGCAGCAATAATGACACCAAAGAATTAAGTACCCTCGAAATAGCACATTCTTCTCCAACAATGACGATTGATATAAATGAGAAAAAAAAGGTATCCACAATATAGTAGAAAGGGAAAAGTGATCTTTGTTGAACATTTTGTAATAATAATTTGTTGAAAGAGTCATTAATGTGGGGAAAATTCATTAAATCTGTATTTCTTAATTTATTTACAAGACAGTTGTTCCATGCATGCATTAACCTGCATTCTTTGTAATAAAAGGTAAAAATTAAATAGTTCAACTTTGACCCTTGTATCATCAAGATGTATAAAGCCCTATTGCCATACCTCTTAATTTTCTGTAATATTTTACTCCTATGTATACCACTAGATATACCACAATCATTGGTGAGCTGCTCTTCGGTGAGGTACGGTAGATAATGCATATCTACACCGGCCTGTAACATGGAGTATGTGTATTGACTGAACTCTGACCCTAACTCCATCAAAAAATCATCCAGTTTGGTCGGATCTGAAGACGCATAGTCTGCTGTTATTTTGAGTCTTTTTAATTCTCTCATGAATCTGTCAAAATATAGTACAGACTTTTTTCAAACAAAAATTGTTTATAAATAGCTAATGACACAAAATCCCTACACACACTTGACAAAATTCAAACCAATTCAATCTAATTAAAATATAGATCTCGGATTTCGTTATACTACGTTATACTACATACGAAGATCTAACAACTACCCGTATAAGGTTTCACTTCTGAAGGATTTTGCATGTGACTTTTTCAACCAATCAGAATTCTAGTTATCCAATCTGAACAGCGCACGCGGAACATATTTACTTGAATGAGGTTCATTGAAAGGTCCCGAGAGTATCCAAAAATAAAAACAATGGGACTTAAAATTTATCGCTTCGATTGTTAATCGTTTGGAAATAGTTTTTAAATCTCTTTCGTCGTCATATTGGAACTATAGCCATGAATATTTGAAATATGTGACGTTTGTCAAAGTTTTCAGATGTGCCTCATATGCTTTATGACTTGAGGTCGGATCGTAATCGTGGAAATTAAAGAGTACAGTAAACACTGTTAAACTGTACACTATAGCACTGCCAGTGGCGGATCCAGGGGGGTGGCTTCCGGGTGTTGGAACCCCCCTTCTTTTTGACGATCAATGCATTTGAATGGGGACATATAGTTGGAACCCCCCCTCTTTATCCTTGGTTAGGAACCCCTCCCCCCTTTTATAAATGGCTGGATCCGCCCCTGACTGCTTCCCTCTGCCAGACGTGGATCAAGGATTTTGATAAGGGGGTGCAAACTATGCATAGTTTGAATGGGACATGTAAAAAGTCTAAGCATACATATATATGTTTAGCGCCACAAGCACCCCCTCGGCTTGCATACAAGAAAAAAAAACTGTCCTCTATTAGTTGCTCTGGTGAAGTTTTTTTTAGCTCAGTTGGTCGAGTCTACTAGAGAGGTGCCTTACTGTACGAATTTTTGTGAACTGTCAGGGGTGGGGGGCTCTTTTATTTTGTATCTAGTAAGAAAAAAATCTTAGGTAGTAGGCTATATATTTAAATACATGTGTATTTCCTATACAATTCCCATGCTGTAGCAGATACATATATACAAAAAACCAATCCTAGTCTATCATTGACATAATAATTGATAAATAAAACTTGATCTGTAACTTGTCATGATAAAACATGTCATGATAAAACAATACACCAAAAATCAAATCAATATCTTCAAGCACGAAGAAAAAAAGTGTGGAAAACTGATTTGCCAGACTGACGGATGGACAGACAGACAGACGGACGGAGTGCAAACCTAAAGTCCCCTTCGACTTTGACGGTAGGGGACTAATAACCAGGCATTTTGTGATATCAATATATGATTTAGATAGCTGCGAATTTAGCTCCAACTGAAAATTCTTGCTTTTTTACCTTTTAAATAAATCCTTACATTTACAGTTAGCAATAAACCTGACTTCCAAATAACCTTGCATTTTGTAAGATCAATATATGATTGAGATAGCTGTAGAGTTTTATTAAAATCCAAGTTAATTTGAAAAAAGTTATATAGGGAGCTACCATTTGATTTTTAGGGGGGGGGGGGGGGGGGGGGGGGCTAGGATGAAATTTGAAAAAAATAGCAGGACAGGAGTTTTGAGTAAAAAAAAGGCAGGATGAGACACTTGCAAAAAAAAAGTCAGGCCACACTTAAAGATATTTTGGTTTGCCCAAACCCTACCCAAAGGTAGAGACAGTGGGTAGGTAGGTAGGCATTTTCTTTTTTTTCTCTAAAGAGTAATTGAAGTGTCAGATGATTTTTAGTCTTCATGCCTATCTGATTAAAAAAAAAACTTTTTCACATCAGGACAATAAAAGATTTTGAGTAGGCAGCTATTATATGGGTAGATAGGGTTAGGGCAAACAAACATATTCTTTTTTATGGCCTCAGGATGACAATTTAGGTAAAAAAAAAAATCAGGATAAACTTAAAAAAAATGCAGGACCGAATAGAGTGAAAAATAAAAAGGCAGAACAGATATTACCACTAAAAAAAATGCAGGACAAAATTTTTCATCCTAGCCCCCCCACCCACTCCCCATAAAAATCAAATGGTTGCTCCTTTAGTCCAAAATGAAAATTCTAGCTTTTTTTACCTTTTAATCAAATTTTTAAATTTGAAAGCAATATACTAAATTATCAATAACCTGTCATTTTTTAAGATCAATATATACTTGACATAGAAGGGCTGCAGAAGTCATATGCAGAATATAGTGGCCCTATTGCTTCAAAGTGTCTGCAAAATAGACCAAAATCACAAATAATAAATCATGAAAAAGGTCAAGGTCAGAAAAAAATGACTGTGTCGGACATGTTCACCTTAAAACCATTCCATACACCAAATGTAGAGGCCTAACTGCTAGTTTGAGAAATAGACTTAACCACAACAACTAAAGAATGAACCATGAAAAAGAGGTCAAGGTTCGATAAAAACTGCTAGTCCAAAATGCACATGTACATCTAACAATTATTCTATACACCAAATATAGTTGACCTATTGCTTATAGAATCTGAGATACAGACTTGACCATAATACATTTGTAAAGTGAAAATTTCAAATGAGAAAAAAAAGCATAATTTTTAATCAAGCAGTCACTGAACCATAAAAATTAGGTCAAGGACAATGGACATTTGTTTGACAGAAACTTAGTGACTACACATATAAGGTACACAAAAATGTATCTGTGTACAAGGTATAAAACATCCAGGTCATCTAT
The DNA here is from genome assembly GCF_021869535.1 of Mytilus californianus. Classification (NCBI taxonomy): domain Eukaryota; kingdom Metazoa; phylum Mollusca; class Bivalvia; order Mytilida; family Mytilidae; genus Mytilus; species Mytilus californianus. The sequence goes on from NW_026262720.1 coordinate 744,038, forward strand.
CTTCTGAAATATCAAACTTTATTCAAATAGTTTATGCTGCTGCACGATTATGCTGATTGTAATCCCTAAGTGTCACATTTTGCAACAATGGTCTCAGGTGACACAAAAACTATTTCATTAAATTCAATCACATTTCATGTGCCTGTACCAAGTATAAACCCTGTTGTATACTTGTAGTACATGTTGCATGGCCTATAGTTTTTATTTTTTTATTTTTAGAATTGTGTATTAAATGCATATGACAGATCTATATAAAATAGATGTGGTACATTTTTGTACATGCAGTGATGTGATGTACATGTACATGAATGATTATCACAGACACAATGAACAAGATATTTCTGCTGAATTTATTCACTACTTTTATAGACACATTAAAGAGTAGAGCTTGACATATTGCATAGACAATTGCCTTTCCTTCTATTGAAGCCTTATATATACATGTAGGTTTCATTCTAGATGTCATTTAATTATTTTTTGCTATTTTAGTTGCTGTCGGTCTATAACAAAGCAGGGTTATTATTCACATCACATAAACATATTCTTGTCCTGAATATGCATATTAATTTGCCACTGGACTGTAAGCAGCTATCCATCATCATTAACATATATATAAAGGTTTCATGTATAGTATCTCTTCTTGTTCATATGTAAACTTTGACCTACTGCTTTATATACATTGTGTAGAATCTGAGAAATGGAATTAACCACAATATATATTAATTTGCACAAAAAAATAACCTTAATCACTGATGGGTAAAATGAGGTTGGGGTCACATGAACACCGTCTTTTGTTTGATTATATTTTTACCTAATGTATATACCTTAATTTTTTATTTAGATATCTATAGACTTATAAGTTGAAACAAGAGTGCACACGCTGAAATGTCTCGCCTACTATACTGACCATTGATTTTATGTTGATAGTCCTACTTATAAAGTTTTACTACAAGTATCACATTAACATTTATGATCCAAGAAAATGAGGTCAAGGTCAGATAAACCAAGGCGGAAATACATGTACACCTTTAATACAATCATTCCATACACAGAATATAGATGACCTATTGCTTGTAGTATAAAACAAACAGACCAAACCATGGAAATTCCATATGGACCAATGAACCATGAAAATGAAGTCAAGGTCAGATGATACCTACCAGACATACATACATGCATACACCTTACAATCATTCCTTACACCAAATATAGTTGACATATTGCTTAAAGTTTACGAGAAACAGACCAAAACACAAAAGCTTAACATTGAGCAATGAACTGTGAAAATTAGGTCAAGGTCAAATAATACCTGCCAGACTGATATGTACATTGTAAAATATTTCCATACACCAAATATAGTTGACCTACTGCATACAGTATTAGAAAAACAGACCAAAACACAAAAACTAAACTAGTACCACTGAACCATGAAAATGAGGTCAAGGTCAGATGACACCTGCCAGCTGGACATGTACACCTTACAATCATTACATACATGTACGCCAAATATAGTAGACCTATTGCTTATAGTATCTGAGATATGGACTTGACCATGAAAACTTAACCTTATTCACTGATCCATGAAACAAGGTTGAGGTCAAATGAAAACTGTCTGACAGGCATTAGGACCTTGAAAGGTACGCACATACCAAATATAGTTATCCAATTACTCATAATATTAAGAGAGAAATTAACATTACAAAAAATCTGAACTTTTTTTTCAAGTAGTCACTGAACCATGAAAATGAGGTCAATGACAATAGACATATGACAGATGGAAAGGCATCTATATACAAAGTATGAAGCATCCAGATCTTCTACCTTCTGCAATATTAAGCTTTTAAGAAGTGAGTTAACGCCGCCGCATCACTATCCCTAATTACACAAAATTTAGATTATTTTTTAACTTTTGTGATAAAATGGTGATATACATGTATGTGCTCAGTTGATACAACATTTTACAATTTTCATGCATCTTGGGACTCGCAAGTTTTGAAAATGATGAGTCCAGACTGATTATGATGAGTCCAGGACTCGCCTTAATGAGAACCCGGGGCTCGACAAAAAATTGAGAGACAAGTTGAACCCCGTCTGACAACACATGTAAACCTTTGATCCCATACATGTATACCAAATATCGTATTACTTATAATATGCCACAAATTCACTTGATAAAATCACTACACATGTAGTTTTTTAAGGAGCACTGAACAATGAAAATGGAATAAGGACAATGGACATATGTCTTGACAGAAACTTCTAAACATAAGGATTCCTTATACATTATCATGATTATGATTTTAAGTATGACAAATCCATGATTTCTACCCTCTGAAATATAAAACTTCATATAAATAGTAAATGTTGTTGTCCGATTAGCATTTCATGTCTTGCATGTCTTGTATTCTGAAACTTTTGTCACAGACAGGACATAACTGGAGACCTTGGAGGAATTAAGCCTACTTATACATGTTATAAGCCTCATGGTGATAGTCAGTAATTTATCTGGAGGAAAATGAACAAGGAAGATACAAAAAGTGAAGGTAGTCTTCAGTTCCAGAACAGACATAGTTGTCAGAAATTTTTTTTTTAATTATCTGGTTTATCCGTTCAAATAAAGACAGAAGAAATCTATCTATTACTAAAATATAACTGTTCTGAACTGCATTTTATTTAATAGACGTATAGCACTGTCAACATGTACAATGTACCTGACAACAACCAAGCAACAATCTTTTAGTTCACAAGTACAACAGCTTGATCCATATGTGATCCAAAATGTGCAGAATGCTATTATGGTGGGAGGTTCAAATTCACTTTATACTTCTCTACTTTGAATATTATATCCTATATCACCTTCATTGCTGGTGATCATCATGTCATGTACATGTAGAACTTATTTTAAAACTTCTATAAATGGAAACCAGATTGGTCAAATATGTCTTCATAACGAGTTGAAAATGTGGAATGTCTTGGACTAGGTACTGTGGCTTCCAAAGATTTAAAGATTGTCTGATGGTCTTAAATCGGTATTGTATATGACTGTTACATATATAAATGAAAAAGGCTTTTATATCTTTGCTTTTGTACAGACATCATTGACATTTATATTAGCAAACAATTTGCATTTCCTGGCATATCTATTTGTTTGGCAGCTGAACATTTCCAAATGCATGTTTCATGTTTTTCACATCCTTTTTAGTTTTCTGATGAAAATGCTGTTGCTTCCAGTTGATACAGATTCTATAGCTGAGCCTGTGTCTGGCCATTTCGTTATGTCTAGCATGTGTGTGAATTATTCACAGTGACTCTCAATTTCATTTCCCCAAACTTTCTGTGTCTGATTCCTTTCAATGAAGCTATATAGACCAGGGAAGAATGTCTGCTCCTGAAACATGTGAAATATCAATTTAAATATATTTATGGAATATTCTGATTTCAAAACAATGCTGACTCCATTATAAAGCTTATTTAAAATTATTTAACATCCGTTTCAGAGGAACTCATTTAATTGTTTTCTTTAATAATTATTACTAGCTTTTCCAGACTAAAAGATGAAGAAAAAATGTACATGCATGTTTGTTTAGGTTTTCCCTACCTACATGTACATACCCTGTTACTTAATACTAGTGTTTATTCAAACACATTTTAATTGATATGTTCCTCTGGTTAATGACAGAATGTTTTATTAAATAAATGTTACTTACAGATATACATGTAGGTTATCTAAACGTAAATTTATAAATTGACACTGTGAATCCATTTCTAGGATCCACATCTTCTTATCTTTGAACATTTTTTGGGGAAATAAAAACACTGGCCCTTGAGTAATCCTTTTTGGGATTAGTCCTTGAGGTGTGGATTCCCTAATCAAATTTGTACGTACATGTATTTATTATCAGAATCTGTACACAAATCTTTAAACTTGTATTTCATTTCATTTCACATTTTTTACTTTTTTTTTAGCATCATCATTTCCAGACATTAATCTTATAAGATACCTATTGATTTTGTTTGATGGTTGGTTGTTTTCTGAACAATTTAACATACATGTATGTACTATGATAGAGATAGCCTCGTCTGTCTTGTTCTATATATTGATCAAGTATATGTATTGGACATGTTGAATTTAAAGATAGAGTATTCTATCAGTCAAGAGCATAATTACATGTACTTAATCAAGTCTTCAAAATTATTTATACTAGTAATGTTACAAATGAAAACAAAGCAGTGGCGGACCCAGAAATTTTCTTCATAATGGGGGCCTGTACAGCCATGCTTCAGTGATTCCCTATATAAACAACCAAATTTTTCCAAAAAAGGGAGCCTGAGCACCCTGAGCTCCCCCTCTAAATCCGCCTCTGCAAAGTTACTCAATCATGTAGTTAAAGCTAAATATTTGAGTATAAAAGACTACAATAAATGGGGAATGTGTCCATAGGACACAGATGATGCCCACTCTTGCAGATCATATAAAGTTATAAAACGACATAACTGAAGAACGGTAAAAGTGATGCTACCCAAATTTGTGCTTGATCTGAGTTTTTTTGGTAATAAGTATTGAGTATAAGTTTCATAACATTTGGTTGAGGCAAACTAAGGTTAGAGAATGGAAACGAAAAATTCAGCAATTTTACCATTTGTTCTGGAACGGTTAAAGTAACACTTTTTGCCTCTTTCAACTGATTTTTATAGTTCGTTCTTATATTGTACTGTTACACCACTGTCCCAGGTTAGGGGAGGGTTGGGATCCCGCTAACATGATTAACCCTGCCACATTCTGTATGTATGTGCCTGTCCCAAGTCAGGAGCCTGTAATTCAGTGGTTGTCGTTTGTTTATGTGTTACATACTTGTTATTCGTTCGTTTTTTTTGTACATAAATTAGGCCGTTAGTTTTTCTCGTTTGATTGTTTTACATTGTCATTTCGGGGCCTTTTATAGCTGACTGTGCGATATGGGCTTTGCTCATTGTTGAAGGCTGTACGGTGACCTATAGTTGTTAATTTCTGTGTCATTTGGTCTCTTGTGGAGAGTTGTCTCATTGGCAATAATACCACATCTTCTTTTTTATATGTACATAAACAGGATGAAGTTATTTTTCTCACAAAGCATTAAACTAATATTTAATGAACACTGAAACACTAATTGCCATTCTGACCCACTGTAGCCGAGTCCAAGAATAGTGAACAATTAATTTCTTTCTTGGCAGAAAATTTCCCCTTACAATTATCTGGAGCACCACATGATATCAACATGTATCAGTGTGTGACAGAAGTAAAAAAAGTATGCTGATATTAAAACTTCTTCTGCATGTGCTGGCATAAGTATACAGCATTAAACTAATATTTAATGAACACTGAAACACTAATTGCCATTCTGACCCACTGTAGCCGAGTCCAAGAATAGTGAACAATTAATTTCTTTCTTGGCAGAAAATTTCCCCTTACAATTATCTGGAGCACCACATGATATCAACATGTATCAGTGTGTGACAGAAGTAAAAAAAGTATGCTGATATTAAAACTTCTTCTGCATGTGCTGGCATAAGTATACATGTATATCTTTGCAAGTACACAGTAGAATATCATTAATAAGATGACAATATGATTTATATACTATTACCAATGAATTTAGATTTATCTGATCCCATACATGTATCTTCATTGACTTTGTAAATTATAATTTTTTGGTAGGAGAATTAGGAGAATGAAGACTTGCAATGTATTTTCTGGGATATTGTCATGTTTTTTTAAAGTACACTGTGAATCCTCCACAAAGATTTTTTTTAATAAACACTCGAGAAGTTGCCCAATGATAGAAAAATGTCAACCTTTAATACTCTATTTTCGAGAATTTACCTTTGTTGATTATCGGGTAGCAGATATCTGGTATGTAAACTCTTTCCATAGCCCGTTTGAAGCATGTTGGAAGCCTGATCATGCAATCTTTGATTTTCAAAATTTGTCTCTTCTCAAATTTCAATTCTTTCACTTTGTACTAAGGCAAAATTTCAGTTAATGCATTTTCTATGTTGTTTTTCCATTTCTACGTCGCCATCTTCAACATGTTCCTAGGTCGCGTTTATAAGGAGCATTCTGATTGGTCGATATAAATACTTTCTGGGGTCAAATATTACGTTATATAAGGTCACAAAAGTGAAACCTTGTAGGGTACTTGTTAGATCTTCGTATGTAGTATAACGTAGTATAACGAAATCCGAGATCTATATTTTAATTAGATTGCAAACCAATTGTATTTTTTTTTACTTGTTCAGGACTGTGTTTTTTTTACCCCAATAATATATAACAACGTAGTGTTCCTGAACTGATTTTTAATTTCCTCTTTATTTTTTGTAACCATTTTCTGTTACTGTGAATAATACCTTATTAATACGTGGCCATTATTTGTTAATACGAATAACACCTAATAAATAAGTGGGCATTTTCTGTCATGTCTGCTAATGAAACAATAATATACCTTTTGTGTGCTATTCTACATTTCATATGCAGACTGCCTGACAAGTCCCCTTCTGTTAATGTTAACAGCAGGTCACCATCTCCTTTACATCTCTCAAAATTAACAGCAAATTCCTCAAATCCATTCTGTAGATTAAAATTTAAGTGTTAATAAATTTGATATTAACAAAAAGAACAGGACAGACGGACGGGTCAAAAACATTATACCCTACGCAACTTTGTTGCGATATGTATAATAAAAGTAGACATAGTGCCGGGGCGGATTCATTTATAAATCATGTAAATGAACATGAATCATACACCATGTCTGCCTACTGGGGAAAGCTTCTTTTCCTCTCTTTCGTTACACATTGTCTGCCCCCTTGCCGTCATTAACTCAAAAGTTCAAAAGCATTTACAATCGTTTATGTTGCGTCCTGAGCACATTTGTAAGAGTGTTTTATTACAACAAAAGCTGGATTGATTTTAGCAGTAAATTGAATTCATTTTTTTCTAAAATTGTTTGTTAATTGACCGACAGATACAGTCTGTCCAACCTGAAAGAATTCTGACTTTTGGTCCAACTTCTTTGCACAGGTACAAGACGAGGTTTTGTTAATATATGTATATATACTGAAAACACTATTCATTATATATACAAATATTTAAAAAATCTCGTCTTGTACCTGTGCAAAGAAGTTGAGCAGAATGCGTCAACTTAGTATTTTTTCGTCTATAAGGCCATCATGATGTTCTTCAAAAAGATTCATCATATCGCAATTATCCGGAATCGATGTCATTATATTTGCTCCAGCAAAAAAGAAAATATGCTATTTTGCTGGCACCAGCAATATAGTGAATTTGTTATTTTGCCAGTTCTTTGTGAAGAGTGAAATTTAATATTTACTTTTGAAAAGTACTACGAAAATGTACACTGTCAACATAAAAGAATCAAATAATTACTGATATACTGGTAGTTAAATAAGAAAATGGCTAACAATTTTTGAAATACATATAATTGTTTAAAAACATTTATCAGTCAAAGTGAAAATAAGAATTTATAAAACGAAGTAAAACTAAATATTGAGCATATATTTGTTGCAATGAAATCATATCAAAACATGTAGTTAAAATTATTTCTAAATTCAGTCACAGTTTAAATTATAATGTTACATGTATGCATAAGAATAAAATCTCAGATTTTTTAACTGTATGTCATAAATAAATGGGGAATGTGTCCATGGGACACAGATGATGCCCCCGCTTGCATATCATATAAAGTTATAGAGGGACATAACTGAAGAACGGTAAAAGTGGCACTACCCAAATTCGACCTTGATCTGGGTTTTGTGTTAACAAGTATTGTGTGTAAGTTTCATAACATTTGGTTGAGGTAAACTTCAGTTAGAGAACGGAAACAAAAAATTCAGCAATTTTTCCATTAGTAAAGGGGCATAACTCTAGAACGGTTAAAAGGACACCACCAAAATTCCAACTTGATCTGTATTTTGTGGTAATTAGCATTGTGTATAAGTTTCATAACATTTTGTTGAGGCTAACTTAAGTTAGAGAACAGAAACGAAAAATTCAGCAATATTTCAATTTGTAAAGGGGCATAACTCTAGAACGGTTAAAGTGACGCCACCAAAATTCAAATTTGATCTGTGTTTTGTGGTTATAAGCATCGTGTATAAGTTATCATAACATTTGGTTGCAGGCAAACTAAAGTTAGAGAACGGAAACGAAAAATTCAGCAATTGTCCATTTGTAAAGCGGAATAACTCTAGAATGGTTAAAGTGATGCCACCAAAATTCAAACTTGATCTGTGTGTTTTAGTTATAAGCATTGTGATAAAGTTTCATAACATTTGGTTGAGGCAAACTAAAGTTAGAGAACGGAAACCAACTTTGGGACGTACGGATGTATGGACGGACAAGGGTAAAACTTAATGCCCCCTCCGCTACAACTTTTGGTTCAATCAGCATGTACATGATTAACATTAAAGGAAGATAACCAACAAATAAACTAAAAGTGTTTGATGTTTTAAATAAAAATTCATCACCTTATTCGAAAGACTGACAGTTTGTTCTACAAAACAAGTTCCTTCACAATTTTTCTTCCATCCCATTTAGTATAGTTCATGTAGTTATAATCATGAAAGTGTTATTATGATTTCATAATTATGTTCTCTGATACTAACACTGTAAATTCAGAAATTAAAGTGTGCGTTTAATTATTATTGCAAATCATTGATTAATGGATAAATTGTGAGATACAATCAACATGATCAATGAGATGGAAAAACATTTGTGAAGGAAAATCACTACTGACAATAGGAATGGGAGTTTTGATTATTGCGAACCTGATATTATCACATTTTTGCATTAATAAAAACAACCCCATAATTTCTGTCGTTGAATACATTAACCTCTATGTCATATATGTGCTGGAGTTATAAACCAACCTGTGATACCCAGAATTTCACATCTTCAACTGTCCACACCGGAACTTGTGCTGTCAGTTTGTGCGGAAGATTCTCTCCAATAATTCTTAGAGCTTCACAAGCTAATTTTGATGTTGTAGCATTTTGACTACTAGCTAACCTTTTTAATGGACTTATAGCTCCTATTTCATAAAATATCTGAAAAAATTATTTAAAATCAATGGTTCATAATAATTAAAATTCAAAATTGGAACAATGAATTACTTATGTTACTGTGGATTAAGTATTCATGTTCTTATTGGTGGGGTAGCAAATTCTGTGGATTTCGTGATTTTAAATGTTCCACAATGTACAAATTTTCTAAGACTTTTTTCTTAAGATGAAATGATGAAATGTTTGCTTTTTATAACAGACTGATATAAAAGAAGATCCAAGTTTGACATATTCGTGACTATTTATGTTCGCCTTGTTTTTCTACTAGCTCAAGTCACTTAAATAAATAGCTCTGGAATAAAACATGTTTAAGTTGATTTACAGTACATTGTACTTAAAATGTCAAAGCACCAACAATATGTTGCCCAATTTATTCCTAAAAATAACATATGAGCTGCGTCAGATAAAAATCAACCTTATGCAAATGAATAACAATACATCTGTTAACCTATTTCAAGTTGACAAAATCTCTATGCAAAGTCTGTAACTGTTTGAAAATTTAGTTGATGTAAGAACCCTACAAAACAGACCAAAATTCATCTTTTATTTCGTATTTGAATGTTCCTAAATCAATAAAAGTCTAACAATGTATACATGTACATAATATATATGTGCACTTGCATAAGGTGGATTTCTATCCGACACAGCTCATATATACATGATGTACCAACGTATAACTTACTTTTGTATTTTTCTGAAGAGATTTGATTCCTGCCTCCATTGCAAAATGAAATGCTGCTAATGCTTCAGATTCCTCCCTTTTACTGGATAATAAGGGAACCAGACGTTTCGACCATTCCTTGGATCTACCGTGACGATGAGACAGGTCCATCCTCCCAAATTCACTTGGAGAGTGACTAGCAATAAATGGAAGAACAAGATCTAGGGTACCAGATTGTAAAACAGCAGATTCAATTTCTTTATTTGCAACCAGTACAGAAATTGCTAAGCAGGCATAGTATCTTACACTATCATCATCATTAAATGCTAGAGGAAAGAGCCATTCTGGGACTTTGTGTTTTGCCATCTCTTCTTGGTTTTCAGGGCCACAATACAAAGCCATATTTGACAAACCAATTGCACAATGACGTAATGTCAGACGATCATTACTTCTACACCAATAAAGTAAAACATCTAGTCCCCCCAGGACAGTCAACTTTCTACAAATTTCTTCTGAAATTTTGAAGAGACTCTCCAATATTCCAGTACAAAACCGAGCCATATCAAACTCCCCCTTTGTATCAACAGCCATTTTAACCAGTATTTCTAGTCCATAGTGTACTACTCTCTGTCTATTTCTTGTTATTAAAATGTTTTCAAGTAATCTTCCTGAAGCTATCATCAGTTCTTTGTTTTGAGAGGCACAGTTTCCTATCAGAATGTCTAGAGCTTGTTCCTCACGAAGAGTGTCACATAAACTATGTGCTACATCCTTGGTTGGCATGACCCAAGCTTGTTCCACTAATAAACTTATGTCATGTAATGCTTGAATATGAGAATCACCAGTACATTGTTTGATGACCTCAATTTTGACCTTAAGTTGACTAGTAAGATGTTGTAGACTGGAGGACCAATCAGTATTTTCTGTTGTATGCGGATCTTCAGATTCTGAGTTTTTCAATGTGTAATTGTTTAAATCTTCATTTCCTGATAAAAATATACATTTTTCATTTCCGTTCTTAAAAAGATGATCCTGATCCATGTTGTTGACAAGACGTTGATCTGAATGTTCTGCTTGCGCCAGATCCAAGTAAACTTTAGAACATTCGGATACATTATGATGTGGTGACTCATGATCTTTCTCCGTCATTTCCTCATCATCCTCTATATCATGGAGAAGTGTTCTGGCCGATTGTGATATTTCTAGAGCTTTATATGGATCAGTTGGAAGCCCAGAGAACTTAGCCTCTGATTGAACCATTCTTACAGTCCCTTTGCCTTCGACCTTCTCCATAATGAAGATTTAATCTAAAAAATAACATACTATAAATTGAGAAATTTTTGCTTCCATTCATTATTGCGATTGTTTAATAAAGGACACAAATACAAAATTAACTATGGCCATTTAGGAAATGCTGCATCCTATTAGGAGAGTTCCAGGATAGTCGTTGGTTCAATGTGGAGATTGAAAAAGTTGTATCACGTGACAATTGTCTATGCACATGCCTATTTTCCTACACAGGGAAATCAAGTAAATGTAAATATTCCATTAGATTTCCACTTAGAGAAGTCAACTATGCTGATATAGTTTGACCCTTCACCCTGATGAAAACCTTAGCCGTGAGGCGACATCGCCCATATGTTGACATTTTCATACAGACACTTTAGTATCGATCCAAACATTGCAAATATTTTTGACGTTTTCAAATGACTTATGTGTGTAAAATAAAATTAGAAACTGTATAACAGACAATCTTGGAACTTAAGTATGCTATCAAAATTTAAAATGCAAGCTTTTATGTTTGAGAACAAAACTGTTCTGATGTAATTTTCTCAATAATAAAAAACATTGCAAAACTTTCTGAATTTACAGTAAACAAACTAGAAAACTGACAATATCAGGAAGGGCCACGTTTGCATATTTTTGTGTGAGGCACAACAAAAAATAATTATAAGTGACATAAACAAAGTAATACATTTAAAAGGGTTTCAATTTTCAAAATTTTGACACCATGAAAAAATTTGGGATATATATATGATATATGCATTTAGTAAATATCAAGTTTTGTTAAAATCCGAGCTATGATTTTTTTTATGTGTTTATAGGGCATGTAGGGCAGCCATAAATAAATGGGGAATGTGTCCATGGGACACAGATGATTCCCCCGCTTGCATATCATATCAAGTTATAAAGGGATATAACTGAAGAACATTATATGTGACGCTACCCAAATTTGTACTTGATCTGAGTTTTGTGGTAATAAGTATTGTGTATAAGTTTCATAACATTTGGTTGAGGCAACTTAACTTAGAGAACGGAAACGAAAAAGTTCAGCGATTTTTCCATTTGTAAAGGGGCGTAACTCTTAGAACAGTTAAAGTGACACCACCAAAATTCAAAATTGATCTGTGTTTTGTAGTAATAAGCATTGTGTATAAGTTTCATTACATTTGGAAGAGGCAAAATTAAGTTAGAGAACGGAAACTGAAAATTCAGCAATTTTTCCATTTGTAAAGTGGCATAACTCTAGAACGGTTAAAGTGACGCTACCAAAATTCAAACTTGATCTATTAGGTGATACCAGTGAGCAATCTGATGATAAAAAGAAGGATGAAATACCCAAACCACCGGCACTTAAATCATCTAAACAGAAATCACAAGTCAAAAAAAAAGACAAAGAAAAAGTCACAATCTTCTAGTTCATCATCTTCATCACTGCAGCGAGAAAATCCCACACCCGAAGGTGGTCCTCAGCTGGCCCCTAACTTAAATTGTGTTCTAGTTCAGTGAAAATGGACGTCACACTAAACTCCAAAACATATAAATGAACTAAAATTAAAAAACACACTAGACTAACAAAGGCCAGAGGCTCCTGACTTGGGACAGGCGCAAAAATGCGGCGGGGTTAAACATGTTTTGTGAGATCTCAACCCTCCCCTATACCTCTAGACAATGTAGAATAAAGAAACAAATAGCAATACGCACAGTAAAACTCAGTTTAAAAGAGAAGTCCGAGTCCGATGTCAAAATAGGTAACAAAGGAAATTAAGCAAAATGACAATGATACATAAATGAACAAAGGACTACTAGCAGTTACTGACATGCCAGCTCCAGACCTCAATTAAACTGATTAAAAGATTATGTCTTCATCATATGAAAATCAAGTACAATCCCTTCCGTTAGGGGTTTAGTATCATACCATCATAAAATATATGAGAAGAACATAACCCGTATTATGCAAACAACTGGTTTTAGAATAAATGTGTTTATTTCCGATGCAAAGACCCTATGAGTGAATCAATATAAATACCAAAATATACACTCCTTAATGACTTGACAACAGTATCGTTTGGTTAGCTTTTGAGGTGAATGCCGACATTTTTGTGCTTTGTAAAGAATATTACCATAAAATATTGGATGTGAAATACCTGAACGTATAAGATGTCTGCATGTTGATTTATATTTACGAATGATGTCCTTGTACCGATGATAAAATTTAGTAAATGTTTAGACTAGTTTGTGATATCAAAAACCCTGGTTTAATATTTTTTTTGAACCTCAGATTTACCTCAGATCTATAGGTGAACCTCAGATTTACCTCAGATCTATAGGTAAACCTCAGATTTACCTCAGATCTATAGGTAAACCTAAGCTCTATAGGTAAACCTCAGATTTACCTCAGATCTATAGGTGAACCTCAAATTTACCTCAGATCTAAAGGTAAACCTCAGATTTACCTCAGATCTATAGGTGAACCTCAGATTTACCTCAGATCTATAGGTAAACCTCAGATATACTTCAGGCAGTTTATGTCTTGAGCATCAGATCTATAGATGAACCTAAGATTTACTACAGGCAGTTTATGTCTTGAGCATCAGATCTATAGGTGAACCTCAGATTTACCTCAGGCAGTTTATGTCTTGAGCATCAGATCTATAGGTGAACCTCAGATATATACCTCAGATCTATAGGTGAACCTCAGATTTACCTCAGGCAGTTTATGTCTTGAGCATCAGATCTATAGATGAACCTTAGATTTACTTCAGGCAGTTTATGTCTTGAGCATCAGATCTGTAGGTGAACCTCAGATTTACCTCAGGCAGTTTATGTCTTGAGCATCAGATCTATAGGTGAATCTCAGATTTACCTCAGGCAGTTTATGTCTTGAGCATCAGATCTATAGATGAACCTCATATTTACCTCAGGCAGTTTATGTCTTGAGCATCAGATCTATAGGCATGATAGCTATAGGTGAACCTCAGATTTACCTCAGGCAGTTTATGTCTTGAGCATCAGATCTATAGATTAACCTCAAATTTACCTCAGGCAGTTTATGTCTTGAGCATCAGATCTATAGGTGAACCTCAGATTTACCTCAGACAGTTTATGTCTTAAGCATCAGATCTATAGGTGAACCTCAGATTTACCTCAGGCAGTTTATGTCTTGAGCATCAGATCTATAGATGAACCTCAGATTTACCTCAGGCAGTTTATGTCTTGAGCATCAGATCTATAGGCATGATAGGTGAACCTCAGATCTACCTCAGGCAGTTTATGTCTTGAGCATCAGATCTATAGATAAACCTCAGATTTACCTCAGGCAGTTTATGTCTTTAGCATCAGATCTATAGGTGAACCTCAGATTTACCTCAGGCAGTGTATGTCTAGAGCATCAAATCTATAGATGAACCTCAGATTTACCTCAGGCAGTTTATGTCTTGAGCATCAAATCTATAGATGAACCTCAGATTTACCTCAGGCAGTATATGTCTTGAGCATCAGATCTATAGATGAACCTCAGAGTTTATGTCTTGAGCATAAGTGATGAAGGTTTTTCAGCGCATCCTCATTTGATAAATCGTCACACATAATGAGAGGAAGATCCCTTTTAATTTTAAGGTCAATTCTGCAAAGATCAAGGTCAAAGTTACTAAAAACTAAAACACTATTTGTGCAGGAAAGTGGTTTCTGGATGCTTAAAGACTTGTATGGGAATGGAAACTTAGATATATGGTCTCATTTAATGAATAGATCTTATTGACTTAAAGGTTAAGGCCATAGTTACAAAAAATGAAGCCAAAAAGAGGTTTATAGAAAACATGCTAAATCAAATACAATGTATGGGATTGAAAGCTTACTACGAAGTATAGTTAAAAAAATTGTGAGCCTTCACACTATAGGTTCTTCGTTTATCCAAGTAGAAAATACACCTTTGAAATAGACTTGTACACATGAATGTAACCATTTTGATTTGAACAGGAAATGGATACATCATCTAAAGACAAAACAGAAAGCAAAAAAGGGACAACAAAGTCTGAATTTACTGTATCAAGGCATTAAAAAGATTTATAAAATGTTGAACTAATGTTATAGAATGAGAACACTGACAATAATGGGAAGTAACTCTTATTAAACCGACTGAATGGTTCTAGGGAATAAAAGTAGGAAAAGATGTATACAGTTGTAAAAATTTTCTTTTCGCAGCTGATAAAAAACTTCCTGGTGCAGAGAAGAGGAGTGAAAAATTATGTGAAATATGGGAATCCTAATTTTAATGGTAAGTGGTACATTACAAGGTTTAACATACTGATTTTATTTTTATGTCTTGTCTCCTCACCCTGGAGTTTGTAATTATCTGTTTGAAAAAAAAAAATTATGAGTGGACTTTGTTGCGTAATGCTTAAATATAAAATCATTGATTGACTTTTATCCACAGATTAATCCATTTCACTTTTAAAATGAAAACAACAAGTTAAATAATTTCATGCGTCCTTTGCGCTTTTTCAGGATTTACCTTCACCAGGAACGCTCAAAGCCAAACATTTGAAAGCCAAGGATGTATAAGTACACATGTACTGAAACAGTTGAAGAGTTTTATGACAAAAAATACCCCAATAAATAGCCAAATCCATCTTAGGTCATTTTTGCCTTTAAATTGGTTAAGTTTTTATCAACTTAGTAATGATGTGTTTGTACTTTGATGTTTTATCATCAACACTTACAATATAAAAAAAAATCTTGTGTCCCTTTTTCTTTAAACATTGAAATATCTGTCCTGATGATAACACAGTGTCTTATTTCCTTTTAACATAATGAATCATTTTCCACTACAGACCAGTAGGAAAAATTTAAAACTGCATTTGGTACCTTCAATTCCCCAACTGATGATCCCAATTGTGTAAACACAATACTGGTATTTCTTTTCTATTGTAACACTTGAAAAAGTGCTCAAAATAAACATTTTATTATGCCCCCGCTGCAGCAGAGGATGCATTAAGTTTTACCCTTGTCCGTCTGTACGTACGTACTTCCGTACGTTTCAAAAATTGGTTTCCGTTCTCTAACTTGAGTTTGCCTCAACCAAATGTTATGAAACTTATGCACAATGCTTATTACCACAAAGTACAGATCGAGATTGAATTTTGGTAACGTCACTCTAACCATTCTAGAGTTATGCCCCTTTATATTTAAAATGGAAAAATTACAAAATTTTAAGTTTCTTTTCTCGAACTTAAGTTTGCCTCAATCAAATGTTATGACTTATACACAATGCTTATTACCATAAAACGCAGATCACGTTTGAATTTTAGTGGCGTCACTTTAACCGTTCTAAAGTTATGCCCCTTTATCAATGGAAAAATTACAAAATTTTAAGTTTGCCTCAACCAAATGTTATGACATTTATACACAATGCTTATTACCACAAAACACAGATTAATTTGAATTTTGGTGGCGTCAATTAAACCGTTCTAGAGTTATGCCCCTTTATAAATTGAAAAATTGCAAAATATTAAGTTTCCGTTCTTTTACTTAAGTTTGCCTCAACCAAATGTTATGAAACTTATACACAATGCTTATTATCACAAAATAAAGATCAAGTTTGAATTTTGGTGGGGTCACTTAAACCATTCTCGAGTTATGCCCTTTTATAAAAGGAAAAAAATGCAAAATTTTTAGTTTCCGTTCTCTAACATAAGTTACCTCATCCAAATGTTATGAATCTTATACACAATGCTTTTTACCACAAAACACAGATCAAGTTGAATTTTGGTGGCGTCACTTTAATCATTATCGAGTTATGCCCCTTTATAAACCGAAAAATTGCAAAATTTTAAGTTTCCGTTCTGTAACTTTAGTTTGACCCAACCAAACATTACGAAACCTATACACAATACTTATTACCACAAAACACAGATCAAGTTTGAATTTTAGTGGCGTCACTTTAACCGTTCTACAGTTATGCCCCTTTATCAATGGAAAAATTACAAAATTTTTAGTTTCCGTTCTCTAACTTTAGTTTGCCTCAACTAAATGTTATGAAACTTATACACAATGCTTATTACCACAAAACACAGATTAAGTTTGAATTTGGTGGCGTCACTTAAACCATTATAGAGTTATGCCCCTTTATAAATGGAAAAATTGCTAAATATTTAGTTTCCGTTCTCTAACTTAAGTTTGCCTCAACCAAATGTTATGAAACTTATACACAATGCTTATTAACACAAAATAAAGATGAAGTTTGAATTTTTTGTGGGGTCACTTTAACCATTCTCGAGTTATGCCCTTTTATAAATGGAAAAAAATGCAAAATTTTTAGTTTCCGTTCCCTAACTTTAGTTGCCTCATCCAAATGTTATGAAACTTATACACAATGCTTGTTACCACAAAACATAGATCAAGTTGAATTTTGGTGGCGTCACTTTAATCATTATCGAGTTATGCCCCTTTATGAATGGAAAAATTGCAAAATATTTAGTTTCCGTTCTGTAACTTAAGTTTGACCCAACCAAACATTATGAAACCTATACACAATACGTATTACCACAAAACTCAGATCAAGTACAAGTTTGGGTAGCGTCACTTTTATTGTTCTTGAGTTATGTCCCTTTATAATGTTGTATGCAAGCGGGGGCATCATCTGTGTCCATGGGGACACATTCTCCATTTATTATAAACCTAGAAACTATGACTGACTTTCAACTCTGGGATTAAAATTTATTTCAAACTCTTATTGTTTACCTTAACATTAATGGAAATGACTGTAAATAATGGTGTTCATATAAATAAGGAGATGTGGTATGATTGACAATGAGACAACTATCCACCAAAGTTCAAATACGGTGGATGTAAGCAATTATAGGTAACTGTATAAAACGTTTTGTGAAGCTTTTTTCAATCATTATATTTTTGTATCACTTATATATATTGCTCAGTCTTTAATAATCATCTCAGTTAAAAACAGGTATTTGAGTTTCAAATCAATTTATACATGTTAAATAGACGAACAAAATGTAATGAATTAAGGTAAAACTGACAAATTGATAATAATCTGTATACATTATATTCTTACAGGTATGAAAGGAATCATTAGTAGTTCAAAGTAAGTTACTATTTTCTTACCATTGATATTTACAAGATGGTTTATAGATCTGCAGGGCTTTCGTTTGACTTTTTCCAAATTATACACACTGAGCATTAAATTTTTCTTCAATTTCAAATACTATAAATTCTGAAATTTTTGCAATATTTCTATTAATGCGAAATGCAGAATCTGATTGTATTATTTGTTGATTTGATGGTCGCAAATACCTGTTTACTGTCTCCGCTAATGCGTCGCCAGTAAACTTAATTTGCGACCATCAACTCACCAATTGATGCCGTCGGAGCTTAAAATACAATACAGTTATCTCCTAAATAACAGCAGTTTTAAATGTATGCAAACATTTCTGAATTTACATTTACCAGTGGAGGTATACTTTGAATGACATTGTGTACAACTTGTTGTTCTAATTGAGCAACACAAGCCCCATCAAATCCTAATGTGATCATGAGCCTCCACTAGAGACACCCTTCATGTTTTTGTGTCTAGTAAAGATCTTTGATAATTCATGAACATTTAAGTCAAGATGACAAAACAGAATACAAACTAAACATGAAGACAACTACAACCACTGGACAACAGGCATCCTTCTTTGTGAACGGCCTTGGTGATATCAAAGCTTGCTCCCCTCCGTGAAAGTCATGGGTCTATACTCTCTCTCTATGTCAACCCAAAGACTGGAAAATTGTATTAGCCACTTCTCTGCTCAGCATGAAGTATTTATGGAGCATTTAGGAGTGCAATTTCTTGTCGGCTTGGAGTCAAAATATTGTGTCAGGTTGGTTTATATGTTTTCCTGTGGACTGTTACCTTGTGAACTACCACATTATAAATTTAGCACAGCTTGTCGGTCTAGTATAAAGCATATCAAATAAACACCTTCCGGAACCGACAACATGAAATATCCGCCACTGGATTTTAAACAACAATCCATTCATCCTTTGTGTATTATTATATATGGCAGCTGTTATCTAATAATGATTATACATGTATATTATATTTACAGAAAACGTAGGTTAAAGGCCACACAGTATAAAGATGAAATCAAAGAGGCCAGAGAAGCTGTGAGGGCCAAGAAAGATGCAAACACTTATGATGATGTTGATATATTTGGAGATTATCTGAAACTAGACACTGCAGAAACTGATTTTGGTAATTATGGGAAACTTTTTAGTAAACTAGATTTTAAGATATTTGGTCTAAAATACACACGGGTTGATATCTGATATGTAAATTTGCAAATCCTATAAATTTGATTTGAATTTTCGGGATATTAGTCAACATGTGGTTAAATAATTTAAAGTTCTCTTGCTGTGATAAAACCTTTTTGCACTGATGCTGTGTAAATCAAACACTATTCAATCAAAGTTCTCCTCTGACTAAAATGATATGAATTTAACTTGTCTTCCACTAGTTAAGCAACCATCATTGCATCTGACAGAAAAGTTACCTTGCCAAATTATGTCTTAAAGAAAGAACACAAGTGGTCGAAGTAGTTCCTTTACAGTATTACTAGCCTGTCAACACTGAGGTTGTGGATTAGGCAGTTCCACCCTCATCTTAGTTGACTAGGATTGCTAGTTTTCCTGCCTAAGTTCACTAGTTATCTCCTCCAGCAGTAAAAAATTGCTGCCACGATATAGCCAAGTGTGCTAAAAGTAGTGTTAAACAATATCAATCCATCTGTAAACAGTGGGAGTTAGAACAAAGGAGCAAAACTTGCTGCTAAAATATAGCAAAGTGTGCTAAAAGTAGTGTTAAACAATATCAATCCATCTGGAAACAGTGGGAGTTAGAACAAAGGAGCAAAACTTGCTGCTACAATATAGCCAAGTGTGCTAAAAGTAGTGTTAAACAATATCAATCCATCTGTAAACAGTGGGAGTTAGAACAAAGGAGCAAAACTTGCTGCTACAATATAGCCAAGTGTGCTAAAAGTAGTGTTAAACAATATCAATCCATATGTAAACAGTGGGAGTTAGATCAAAGAAGCAAAACTTGCTGCTACAATATAGCCAAGTGTGCTAAAAGTAGTGTTAAACAATATCAATCTATCTGTAAACAGTGGGAGTTAGAACAAAGGAGCAAAACTTGCTGCCACGATATAGCCAAGAGTGCTAAAAGTAGTGTTAAACAATATCAATCCACCTGGAAACAGTGGGAGTTAGAACAAATGAGCAAAACTTGCTATCACGATATAGCCAAATGTGCTAAAAGTAGTGTTAAACAATATCAATCCATCTGGAAACAGTGAGAGTTAGAACAAAGGAGCAAAACTTGCTATCACGATATAGTCAAATGTGCTAAAAGTAGTGTTAAACAATATCAATCCATCTGGAAACAGTGGGAGTTAGAACAAAGGAACAAAACTTGCTGCCACGATATAGCCAAAAGTGCTAAAAGTAGTGTTAAACAATATCAATCCATCTGGAAATAGTGGGAGTTAGAACAAAGGAGCAAAACTTGCTATCAAAATATAGCCAAGAGTGCTAAAAGTAGTGTTAAACAATATCAATCCATCTGGAAACAGTGGGAGTTAGAACAAAGGAGCAAAACTTGCTATCACGATATAGCCAAGTGTGCTAAAAGTAGTGTTAAACAATATCAATCCATCTGGAAACAGTGAGAGTTAGAACAAAGGAGCAAAACTTGCTGCCGCGATATAGCCAAGTGTGCTAAAAGTAGTGTTAAAAAATATCAATCCATCTGGAAACAGTGGGAGTTAGAACAAATGAGCAAAACTTGCTATCACGATATAGCCAAATGTGCTAAAAGTAGTGTTAAACAATATCAATCCATCTGGAAACAGTGGGAGTAAGAACAAAGGAGCAAAACTTGCTGCCACGATATAGCCAAGTGTGCTAAAAGTAGTGTTAAACAATATCAATTCATCTGTAAACAATGGGAGTTAGAACAAATGAGCAAAACTTGCTATCACGATATAGCCAAATGTGCTCAAAGTAGTGTTAAACAATATCAATCCATCTGGAAACAGTGAGAGTTAGAACAAAGGAGCAAAACTTGCTATCACGATATAGCCAAATGTGCTAAAAGTAGTGTTAAACAATATCAATTTATCTGGAAACAGTGGGAGTTAGAACAAAGGAGCAAAACTTGGTGCCACGATATAGCCAAGTGTGCTAAAAGTAGTGTTAAACAATATCAATCCATCTGTAAACAGTGGGAGTTAGAACAAAGGAGCAAAACTGGCTATCACGATATAGCCAAATGTGCTAAAAGTAGTGTTAAACAATATCAATTCATCTGGAAACAGTGGGAGTTAGAACAAAGGAGCAAAACTTGCTGCCACGATATAGCCAAGTGTGCTAAAAGTAGTATTAAACAATATCAATCCATCTGTAAACAGTGGGGAGTTAGAACAAATAAGCAAAACTTGCTGCCACGATATAGCCAAGAGTGCTACAAGTAGTGTTAAACAATATCAATCCATCTGTAAACAGTGGGAGTTAGAACAAAGCAAAACTTGAATAGAATCCACTATGGCAACCTTTAAAAGTACAAAAATCATTTCTCTTCTTTAATGATTGACATGGTTAAATTGGTTGTACCAGTAATTGAAATTTCTTTTAAATTGGATGTACTGTACACCCCCACTCCTGTTGCATCTGGATGTTTGGCCTACCACACTTTTATCAACACAGTCAAACAGACTAAGTATTATTACATCATACACATCAAAACAAATGCAATATAAAAGGCAAATAACATCCTTGGACAGGCCTTACAAGAATCTTTCATATAATTCTTCTTTTCCTTCCTTGGACCTTCATTAATAATTTTTTAACTCCCATTTTAGAATTTTAAGTTAAAAATGAGGCATGGTGGCAACCTTATTTAATACCAACACAATTGTATTTTATGATGCATATCGAGAAAAGGAATAAGTAGTTGACATTCTTGTGGAAAACATATATATTTCTCTAATTCTTCGTCAATTTATCCCTTTCTGTACCCATTGTATAAAAAAATTTAATCAACGTGTGGTTCGTTTGATCTCAGTGCTTCATTGGTTAAAATCCGATTATGACGTCGAATTTACTTGCTTTCCTCTGAATTTCCTATTGCGACGGCATGAAAAAGGCGACCATGCCTGATGACGTCACATAGAAAGAACACATCTTTTTACAGATCATTCGAAAAGACGGAATAAGTTTGCCTGCATATTGTTTGACAATCATTAGAGAAACAGATTCCACCACCAAATCTCGTGTAATACGATATTTATCCACTCTCGACAGTTAAATTTTAAATATTTAAAACGCTCGGCGAGCCTCGCGTTTTAAATTTGAAAATTTAACTGTCTCGAGTGGATAAATATCGTATCACACTCGATGCAGTGGTAGAATCTATATATATATATATATCATGTATTATAAATGTTATTTTTGCATTTTATAAATATTCCTGACTAACAACAGGTATATCTGTGACTGATCAGAAGACAGTAGAGGAAAGGCTAGGGAATATCAAACCACTGCAGGATATGGATGAAAGAGAATTAGGGGCAAGTTCTGAGGAGGATGTTGATGATAATGATTATCATGATTCCATGAGATCTGATAAACGATTATTTGAGGACAAACATGTTAATCAGGAAGCAATATCAATAGAGAAAGAATTAGAAGTTTTATTGAAATCTCCTCCTAAAAAGAGACCAGCGATGAAAATGTATGCTGATGAATTAGAGGAAGAAATTCAAGCTAAAAAGTAAGTTTGTAAAGGTTACCTTAGCTGTATTTGGAAAACTTTTAGGAATTTTTGGTCCTATATGCTCCTCAACTTCGTACTTTATTTGGCCTTTTTAACATTTTTTTATTCGAGCGTCACTGATGTAGACGAAATGTGCGTCTAGCGTAAATATAAAATTTCAATCCTGGTATCTATGATGAGTTTATTTAGACTATATTGATGGTTTAGGCTACATGCATATGTTATCGTATATAAAAAAAACTCTCAATACTAAAATTGGACCGAAAAAGTTTGTACTCGTTATGACCTGAGATTTTCTTCTTCAATGCAGATCATGACCTGCATTTTCAGTTTCAGAGGTTGACAGGTATGTATACTAGTTAATTTTGATTATTACATTGGTAGCATTGAATTACATTGATTTCCCAGTCAAATAAAAACCGATAATTTCACATGTGAAATAAACGTGGTTATTTCACTCTCTGACGTCATACAACAATAGGCGTTGTCAAGACGTCGATAACGTCGGATCAAAACAAATTGTGAATGCGTAGAAAAAAGACATAGTTCCTTACATTTTCTACATTAATTTCAGTAAAAAAAGCCATTTGCCAATGTAATAAAAAGAATAACTAATCAAAGAATTCAAATATCGAAAAATATTCAACTCGTGACCGAACAACACTGATAATTAACTCATGCGCTACGCGCATTCGTGAATTAATGTGTTGTTCGGTCACTCGTTGAATATTTTTCTCTATTTGAATTCTTCGATTAGTTATTCTATAACTATCAAATGTGAATATTTCACTCACAGGGGCTTGTTTAGTGGGTCAGGTGATGACAATGGCGGTCGCTATCTAGGCCTATATAAAGACGATTAAAGTGGTAGTCGCTATCCTATATTAAGTGGTATCTTATATAGGATAGCGACCGCCATTTACAGTAAAACCTCGTCTGACCCACTATTAAAACAAGCCACTGTGTTTCACTGTTGTTTGGAACTAGGAACAACTGGGACCAACATTTCAACATGCACGTCTTATTTTAACATACTTCTTTGTGTATTGACTACATATTGGATATATCTTTGAGTATGTTTGACAAAAACCGTCTATTCTTACCATTTCTTTCACAATCGTAACAGGAAACATACTTTGACAGGCGGCGGGAACAAATATCTATTACGCATAATATACAACTCGTTTCAGGACTTGTTTCAGGAATTTTTTCTTTATGATAAGATTATAAGTCAGACAGGTCACAAGTTACAGTCATACCGTTTCATCCAAGGGTACGTGGAGGGCGTACGCTGCACTTTGATCGTCAAAACAGTTTCTCATCGTTTTTCACGATTTATATGATTTTTTAACAAATAATCGTTAAAAAAATTCCGCTCTTAATAAATACACCTTTACTGTTATCGCTTTTTGTCGTCATTACTGGACATCACATAGTCTTAGGTTCCGGTAAAATTTTACGTCACAATAGAAAATGTCTGACGCCACAAAGGAAAAGTGATTGTTGTTTGACGTCAATAGTTCAAGTGTCGCAGATTCTCGGGTCAAGTGTCGTTGATCCCTAAATAGAAAATTAATAGTACACAAAACACAACATAGAAAACTAAAGACTGAGCAACACGAACCCCACCAAAAACTGGGGGTGATCTCAGGTGCTCCATAAGGGTAATCCTGCTTGACATGTGTCACCCGTCGTGTTGCTCATGTAAGTACAAACCCGGTAATAAGTCTAATTCGGTAGGTCACATTCAGGAAAATAATTTACGTCTAGGCCACCTGACTGGATCATTCAAATGGTATAATCAATGGTACATGTGCGTGTACAATGAATAAGGAAGTATACGCAAAGAAATTCGTAATGGTGTGAATTTTTTGAATAATGGGACCTCAAAATACCAATGGCTAAAATTGAAGAGAGAATTTTTCAATTTAAACAAAGATATATATCTGTGCTTGATATACTATGCCCCCAAAAGCCAAACAGACCTATTGGAGAATGAAGAAAAGGATATAACTGATAGTTTTGGGTCTATGGGGGACATCCTGCTAGTAGGGGATCTTAATGCCAGAACTGGCTCAGAAAAAGACTATATTGATGGTGACAGCACCTCCCATGTTCCTATATTTGATGAAAATTATGATATAGACTGTTTTGCAGATGAAAGGGTCAGTAAAGATTTAATAACAGATTCCAAAGGGAAAAACTTGCTAGAATTTTGTATAGGTAATCAATTACGTATCTTGAATGGGCGTATGTGTGGTAATAGCAACGGTAAATTTACATGTTTTGAACATATAAAGTCAAGGATAAAAGAGATAAAGAGTAAACTTGAACTATTAGAAAATAAAAACTTTGGATTCAGTGAAATTGACTTTAAAATTACCCCTGGTGAACTTCAAAAAGCCCTGAGGCAATTAAAATCTGGGAAAAGTCCAGGTTTAGACACTATTACAAATTAAATGTTAAAAGTTTCACAGAGTTATATGCAAGATTGCTTACTTAAACTTTTTAATGCCATACTTCTATCTGGCATTTATCCCAGCAAATGGTCTGAGAGTTACATTACTCCTATATTCAAATCTGATAACCAACAGAACCCTGAAAATTACAGAGGTATTGCCATCAATAATGGTCTTGGCAAACTTTTCAATACCATTCTGTATAACAGACTTGATAAATTTCTATCTGATAATAATATCATAAATAAAACTCAAATTGGTTTTTCTAAGAAAGCACGCACTTCGGATCACACTTTTGTACTAAAGAGTCTCATAGAAAAATATGTTAAAAGAGGCAAAGGTAAATTATATGTATGCTTTGTAGATTTTCGCAAGGCCTTTGATATGGTTATTTATATTGGTATATAATACAAATTATTACAACATACAAATAATGGTATTTTTTATAACATATTGAAATCTATGTATAGTAATGACAAAGTGTGTGTCAAAGTAGAAGACAAAATAACTGATTTTTTTAGATATAATGTTGGTGTACGACAAGGTGACGTTTTGAGTCCCACATTTTTAAAACTATTTATTAATGATTTGCCAGATATATTGTCAAACAATTATGATACTGTCAATTTAGATAATGAAAAGATACCATGTCTACTATATGCTGATGATCTTGTATTAATATCTGACTCAAAAGAAGGGCTTCAGAAGAGACTTGATACTTTGTGCACATTCTGCAAAGATTGGTGTATGGAAATAAATGTGAAGAAAACAAAGATTATTATATTCAATAGGAGTGGTAGACTCCTTAATGACGATTTCAATGTAGGAAATAATTCTATCGAATGTGTTAAACAATACAAATATCTTGGCATAGTCATCCAAAATACTGGAAACTTTAATGAAGCCAGGGAAACAATTATTCCAAAAAGGTCAAAAGGGCAGTTTTAAACTTTATAAAGATTTGAAATCATCAAATCCTCCAATTAAAACTCTTTTGCATTTATTTGATCATTGTATACAGCCAATTGTTACGTATGGTTGTGAAAATTGGTGTGTTATTAACATTACTCCGAAAAGGAAAAAATTATCCCTTTATGACATATTTAAAGATTGGGAGTTTGAGAGGCTAAATTTAAAATTTTGCAAGTATATTATTGGTATTACAAAGATGTGCACAAATGTAGCAGTCCTGTCTGAACTGGGTAGATATCTTCTTTATATAAATTTGCTAACATATATGTTTATGTATTGGCATAGACTAGAGAATTCCCCAAATGATTTATTGAAAAGTGCTTATGCTGAGTTAAAAATGATTGAGAGTAAAGCTCCAACTAGCTCCAATAAGTCATGGCTCTCTTATATCATTTTCTACAGCGAAAAATTGGGTATTGACCTAAATATATGTAAAAATTTATGCAAAAATAAATTTAAAAATTTCCTAAAAAAACAGCTCAAATTAAATTTTCAAAATGATTGGGAGAAAATGCGAGATTTTTATTTACAGAATCAAGGCAAACTGGACACTTATTTTTCATTCAAGAGGTCATTTGACTATGAAAATTATTAAGATTTAAAGCACCCCCAAAAACATTTGTTTACAGAATACAAACTCAGCAATCACTGTTTAAAAATAGAAACTGGCAGACATGAACGATTTATCAATGTATGTGGTAAATATGAAATATTTCCTCGACATGAGAGGATATGTTTATATTGTAATTCAAATTCTATTGAAAATGAAATGCACTTTCTTCTGGAATGCCCTCTTTACAATAACCTCAGAAGAGATATGACTGATTATATCAAAAAATACCCCAGTTTAGTTAATTTAAACAGAAATGATCTTTTTACATGAATCATGAGTAATGAAGATAGCAGTTTTTTATCTATTTTATGTGCATACCTTGACAAAGGCCTGCAACTTAGAAAATCAGAAAATTAGTTAAAACTCTAATAGATAGCAAAATTATCTCCCCTTGACCACTGACCCTTTCCTCATGCATTTGAACTATTATTTTATGTTTCTTTAATCACTCTGTAATGTTTATGTCATGTTGTTATTAATGTTATGCTCTTAGTGGGCCCTTTAATTTAGAAAAATAAAAATATTGTATTGTATTGTATTCTATTGTAGTCTTTGTTAGATGGGCCTTTAAATAGATTTATCTTTGTTAGCTACCCATTGAAAGAGCACTGCTAGTTACGGAGCGATAAACAAAGGCGATTGAAAAACCTGTAAGACTTGTTTATAATATAAAAAATTCGTAAGGGTTCCGCGGAACCCAGTGTCTCGCCTACTTTTTCTGTTAATCGCAGGCTCAACAAAAATGAGGAAATAAATCAATAAAAATATTCCTCTTGATACTATCTTTTGATTGTAAGAAGCTTTTGTCCAAGTTTGGTAAAAATCCAGGATAGTTTATGAATCTAATAAATGTTTAAAAACTTTAACTGCAGACTGAATGTAATGTTAACTGGAAGAAAACAAAATTCCCTTCTAGATACTAGCATTTGATCATAAACAAGCTTCTGTCCAAGTTTGGTACAAATCCAAAATAGTATAAGAAAGTTATTAAAATTTTAAAAAGTTTAACCACAGAGTGAATGTGTTGTTTCTTGGCAGAAAATTTAAGTCCATTTAAAAGTAAAATACGGAAAAAAAGGATTTATTTTTTTTTTAAATTTCCTTCTAGATACTAGCTTTTGATCATATAGAAGCTTCTGTCCAAGTTTGGCACAAATCCAAAATAGTATAAGAAAGTTATTAAATTTTTAAAAACTTTAACCACAGAGCGAATGTGTTGTTTCCTGGCAAAAAATCTAAGTCCATTTAAAAGTAAAAAAAAGGAAAAAATGGATTTATTTTTTTACAAAATTTACTACTGGATACTATCTTATGATCATAAAGAAGCTTCTGTCCAAGTTTGGTACAAACCCAGGATAGTTAAAGAAAGTTATTAAAATTTTAAAAACTTTAACCACAGAGTGAAACTAAGTCCATTTATGAGTAAAATACGGAAAAATGGAATTTTATTTTTACAAAATTTACTTCTGGATGCTATCGTATGATCAAGATAGTTTAAGAAAGTTATTCAAATTTCAAAAACTTTAACCACAGAGTGAATATTTTTGGACGCCGCCGCCGCCGACGACGACGACGACGGAATGTAGGATCGCTATGTCTCGCTTTTTCGACTAAAGTAGAAGGCTCGACAAAAAGAAGATGTGGTATTATTGCCAATGAGACAACTCTCCACAAGAGACAAAATGACACAGAAATTAACAGCTATAGGTCACCGTACGGTCTTCAACAATGAGCAAAGCCAATACCGCATAGTCAGCTATAAAAGGCCCCGAAATCACAAATGTAAAACAATTCAATCGAGAAAACTAACGGTCTGATTAATCTACAAAAAAATGAACGAAAAACAAATATGTAACACAACAACAAGTTTATTTTAAACTAATAAATGAGTGCATCTTACAAGGCTTAGAAAATTTGTATTATGAAGTCAAGCTTTTCTATTTGGTTTACTATGAATTGAATTTAATAACTTGGTAAAATAGTTATAATTGAAAAGTTGTCTTCTTATATTTCAGAATGAGGTCATCAAAGGGGGCATATATACGTGTAACATGTGATATTTTTCACCAGTGGCAGATCCAGGACATATAGACGTGTAACATATGATATATTTCACCAGTGGTAGATCCAGGACTTTATATACGTGTAACATGTGATATCTTTCACCAGTGGCAGATCCAGGACTTTATATACTTGTAACATATGATATCTTTCACAAGTGGTAGATCCAGGACTTTATATACGTGTAACATATGATATCTTTCACCAGTGGTAGATCCAGGACTTTATATACGTGTAACATATGATATCATTCACCAATGGTAGATCCAGGACTGTATATACGTGCAACATATGATATCTTTCACCAGTGGCAGATCCAGGACTTTATATACGTGTAACATATGATATCTTTCACCAGTGGCAGATCCAGGACTTTCATAACGGGAGGAGGATACAAAGGAGTAGATTAAAAAAAAACAGGCGGTCAAAAATTTAAAAAAAGAAATGAACTAAAAACACATATTTTTTACATAAGATCAGTGCATCCCTGATACGCCCATGTTCACGAAAATCTACAATAATATTTTTTTCTCATAAAGGTCATTTAATGTAACACACAAATATAGATTTTACGATACTTAAATTACTGTTTGAATAATGAAAAGTAAAAGAAAAAAATACCGAACTATATATGTATTTAACAGAACTAACTAAAATTACCTTTAAAAATAGTCCTATTGGTTAAAAATAATTTCCATTTTCGTTTCCTTTATAAACATTACCGATTGTCGACAAGTCATTTCAACATACGGGTATCTAGTATGTAATACAATACCAATCAATGCAATGCAATATATGTTTATTGAACCAATAACAAAAGATCAACTTTAATACTGTTTTGTACGAAAACGTATTAGCGCCATGCAAACTTGTTTTATGTTTCTGCCTATGTCAGCGTTTACTTATAACGCGAACCTTTACGATATAACGCAAACATTTGAGTGATCTAATTTTTTTATTTAAATTTCAAGGGTAGCAGTTGTTAAAAATGGAGGAAGTAATGTGAGGAAGCTGCATGCATTAATTTTTATCACTCCTCGCACTTATTGCAAAGTGAAATGCTAGAGTGTTAAGCACATAATCATGGCATAATAATGAGAGACCAAAGAAAATTGGGTGAATTGAAGTATGAGTACGTTAATCTGAGAAGTATGGGTCCGTTAATCTAAGAAGTATGAGTACGTTGATCTGAGAAGTATGGGTACGTTAATTTAAGAAGTATGAGTACGTTGATCTAAGAAGTATGAGTAGGTTAATCTGAGAGGTATGGGTCCGTTAATCTAAGAAGTATGAGTACGTTGATCTAAGAAGTATGAGTAGATTGATCTCAGAAGTATGGGTCTGTTAATCTAAGAAGTATGAGTACGTTAATCTAAGAAGTATGGGTACGTTGATCTGAGAAGTATGGGTCCGTTAATCTAAGAAGTATGAGTACGTTGATCTGAGAGGTATGGGTCCGTAAATATAAGAAGTATGGGTCCGTTAATCTAAGAAGTATAAGCACGTTAATCTAAGAAGTATGAGTACGTTGATCTGAGAAGTATGAGTACGTTAATCTAAGAAGTATGAGTATGTTGATCTAAGAGGTATGAGTACGTTAATCTAAGAAGTATGAGTACGTTGATCTGAGAAGTATGAGTACGTTAATCTAAGAAGTATTGGTACATTAATCTAAGAAGTACGAGTACGTTGATCTGAGAAGTATGAGTACGTTGATCTGAGAAGTATGGGTATGTTAATCTAAGAAGTATGTGTACGTTGATCTAAGAAGTATGAGTACGTTAATCTAAGAAGTATGGGTCTGTATGATCTGAGAAGTATGGGTGCGTTAATCTAAGAAGTATAAGTACGTTGATCTGAGAAGTATGAGTTCGTTAATCTGAGAAGTATGGGTACGTTAATCTAAGAAGTACGAGTACGTTGATCTGAGAAGTATGAGTACGTTGATCTGAGAAGTATGGGTATGTTAATCTAAGAAGTATGTGTACGTTGATCTAAGAAGTATGAGTACGTTAATCTAAGAAGTATGGGTCTGTATGATCTGAGAAGTATGGGTGCGTTAATCTAAGAAGTATAAGTACGTTGATCTGAGAAGTATGAGTTCGTTAATCTGAGAAGTATGGGTACGTTAATCTAAGAAGTACGAGTACGTTGATCTGAAAAGTATGAGTACGTTGATCTAAGAAGTATGAGTACGTTGATCTAAGAAGTATGCGTACGTTGATCTGAGAAGTATGAGTACGTTGATCTGAGAAGTATGGGTCCGTTTATCTCAGAAGTATAAGTACGTTGATCTAAGAAGTATGAGTACGTTAATCTGAGAAGTATGGGTCCGTTAATCTAAGAAGTATGAGTACGTTGATCTAAGAAGTATGAGTACGTTCATCTGAGAAGTATGGGTCCGTTAATCTAAGAAGTATGAATAGGTTGATCTAAGAAGCATGGGTCCGTTAATCTAAAAAGTATGAGTACGTTGATCTAAGAAGTATGAGTACGTTGATCTGAGAAGTATGGGTCCGTTAATTCAAGAAGTATGCGTACGTTGATCTAAGAAGTATGAGTGCGTTGATCTAATAAGTAGGAGTACGTTGATCTGAGAAGTATTGGTCCGTTAATCTAAGAAGTATGAGTAGGTTGATCTAAAACGTAAGGGTCCGTTAATCTAAGAAGTATGAGTACGTTGATCTAAGAAGTATGAGTACGTTGATCTGAGAAGTATGGGTACGTTAATCTGAGAAGTATGGGTCCGTTAATCTAAGAAGTATGAGTACATTGATCTAAGAAGTGTGAGTACGTTAATCTGAGAAGTATGAGTACGTTGATCTAAGAAGTATGAGTACGTTGATCTGAGAAGTATGGGTACGTTAATCTAAGAAGTATGAGTACGTTGATCTCAGAAGTATGAGAACGTTAATCTGAGAATTATGGTTCCGTTAATCTAAGAAGTATGAGTACGTTGATATAAGAAGTTTGAGTACGTTGATCTGAGAGGTATGGGTCTGTTAATCTAAGAAGTATGAGTGCGTTAATATTAGAAGTATTGGTACGTTGATCTGAGAAGTATGGGTCCGTTAATCTAAGAAGTATGAGTACTTTAATCTAAGAAGTATGAGGACGTTAATCTAAGAAGTATGAGTACGTTGATCTGAGAAGTATGAGTACGTTAATCTAAGAAGTATGAGTACGTTGATCTGAAAAGTATGGGTCCGTAAATCTAAGAAGCATGGGTCCGTTAATCTAAGAAGTATGAGTACGTTAATCTAAGAAGTATGAGTACGTTGATCTGAGAAATATGAGTACGTTAATCTAAGAAGTATGAGTACGTTGATCTGAGAAGTATGAGTACGTTAATCTAAGAAGTATGGGTACGTTAATCAAAGAAGTACGAGTATGTTGATCTGAGAAGTATGAGTACGTTCATCTGAGAAGTATGGGTATCTTAATCTAAGAAGTATTAGTACGTTGATCTAAGAAGTATGAGTTCGTTGATTTAAGAATTAT
Organism: Mytilus californianus; assembly: GCF_021869535.1. Taxonomy (NCBI): domain Eukaryota; kingdom Metazoa; phylum Mollusca; class Bivalvia; order Mytilida; family Mytilidae; genus Mytilus; species Mytilus californianus. Next base: position 776,533 of record NW_026262720.1, read on the forward strand.
GAGTACGTTGATCTAAGAAGTATGAGTACGTAAAATCTAAGAATTATGGGTCTGTTGATCTGAGAAGTATGGGTCCGTTAATTTAAGAAGTATGAGTACGTTGATCTGAGAAGTATGAGTACGTTAATCTAAGAAGTATGGGTACGTTAATCTAAGAAGTACGAGTACGTTGATCTGAAAAGTATGAGTACGTTGATCTAAGAAGTATGGGTACGTCGATTAGAAGTATGGGTACGTTAATCTAAGAAGTATGCGTACGTTGATCTAAGAAGTATGAGTACGTTGATCTTAGAAGTATGAGTACGTTGATCTGAGAAGTATGGGTCCGTTAATCTAAGAAGTATGAGTACTTTGATCTAAGAAGTATTGGTACGTTGATCTGAGAAGTATGAGTACGTTAATTTAAGACGTATGAGTACGTTGATCTGAGAAGTATGGGTCCGCTTATCTAAGAAGTATGAGTATGTTGATCTAAGAAGTATGGGTAGGTTAATCTAAGAAGTATCAGTACGTTAATCTAAGAAGTATGGGTCTGTTGATCTGAGAAGTATGGGCCTGTTGATAAATATAAGTTTTATAATATTGACTTTTAGAAATGTTGATTACATGTGCCAATTTAAGAATCAAATCGATGGTCTCGTGTAAGTGTGCTCTCTTCGAGAGCGGGGATCATTTGTTTGATCGCTGTCTGGGTAAAAGTAAAAACTTGAACATTTGTATTTGCTGCTTCTCCGCTAAGAAGGAGGATTTAGTAAAGAAGGTTAGTCGGGTCGGAGTCAAACAAATGTGTCAGTATAGGGGAATGTGTTTTCTTGCGGTTTGTTGCCTTTGAAATATATGAAAATAAGAAGATGTGGTATGATTGCCTATTAGACAACTCTCCACCAAGAACCAAATGATATAACATGCTATTAATAAGGCTCAGCATGTCGATCATATACACAGCAGGGTTTAGATGCATATATCAATGACATTTATGTTTAACTGGTAATATTGTTGTAACATTGAAATTATTTGAACAATTACCAAATATATTCTTACAGACTATCTGAGTTGTATATAAACAAAAACTTCGTCGCAGGTACCGGTATGACAAGCAGTATTTATCATTTAAATGTTTTCAACGCCCCAACAGTGATTCTGAACTGAATATAAAACTTGTCGAAACAAAAGAAGATGATTTAAAGATTATTCTTTTTAACACGGGCTACTTTAGTCTTAATTGCGGGAATTTGATATAAAACTCTGACAGGCACGATTTAATTATAAAGATACAAGGTTGAATATCATAGTTGCTTGATTCATAATTTATTTAAGATATATTATCAGTAAGCCGTAGGGTACACACTTTACTTTATCTTAATCTTTTGTTATCTATCAATATACTAAGCTAATAAGTGATTGTTTTGGTATGTGAGAAAAATAACATATAACATGAGGCAAGAAAGAGGAAAATACCGCTGCGATTTTCAAATTTCTTAACAAGGACGATGTATCTATATAGGGAGTTAATTTTGTCGTTTTCATTTTCTTCAAATTAAAATTAAAAGACAAACAATATTTAAAAAGAAAAAAAACAAAATTGAACACTACAAATAAAGTAATACGCACTCAACCGAAATCCTTTATACCTCCAGAAAAATGAAGGACAACATGGTGGCTTTGACAAACGGAACAAACGTGTGTCCATCTACGACACAGATGGTCTATAACGGTCCAATCATTTCAAAAAATCGATATTGATTACATACATACATAGAAACTCATACAACATCTTCTTATGTCTATATATAGAAAATTGTCATTTGTTAAAGGGGAATAAAACAATGAAAGCCAAGCAAACATCCAACTTAAGAAAATAGGAATTTCCAGCATTTGTATTTCCCGATGTTTGTAGTCAATGAACGATTTTCAAATCAAAGACTTGTTGTTTTATTTAGCATATAGTTGAATCCCTGTACAATTCAAATCACGCAGATATTCCCACAGTTGCCCATACTTCTAGTTAATTCGAGAAAAATTAGTTAATAAGTACATATTATTCCGCTTCGATTTTTCATTTAATTATCAACAATCTCCAAACATATTAGAGAGTACTGTATATTGCATGGTTACATGTTTGAAAATATTTTTCAAACCTTCATGCAGATATTTTAGGAGGGGACGAATTTCGTAAGTTAACACTCTATGGAGACTTTGTACTTACAAATAATGTCTTTAAAAAATAAACTTTTAATTTCCAATCAAAAGTCCCTCCATGAAAACTAATATATAATATGACTCAAACACCATATTTCAAATCTGTATCCTCCAGGAAGTTACCACTAGGCATGCAGCTCAGTCATTTTATGTAGTTCTTGCAATGCTCTTGCAAACATATAGAATTGTCAAAGATTTCTGAAATCTAGCTGCGAACATCCCTCATATTCTAGTTTTTCCTGCAATCTAACTGCTACCATAATTGTTTCTGCAAACTTGCCACAAGCTTGCAGCAAAGAGCTGCAATGTTTGCAGGAGGTGTGCAGCTAGCTGCACACCTCAGCAAACATTATTTCAAGGGTTCCAGCAAGCTTTTTGTTTGCAGCAAACATGCAGCAAGTCTGCTGCAGATCTGCAGCAAACAATTCAGTTCTGTAATATATTCAATTTGTAGACGTGTGTTATATTATTGTACTTCATTGAAGGTTGAAACTTCAAAAGTACAAAAATCTAAATATACAATGGTAGTTATATTCAACTAATAGTTAATATTAAGGAAGTCACTTTGATTATTCGTGTGGATTTTTGTCTATAACGGTGTACACAAATCTATTATACGATGAAATAATAAACTATAAATACATCAAATAGTCGGCTTATTTATTCATTTGAATAATATTTTCTCTTATTGCTCAAGAGTTGAATATGAAAAAATAAGAACTATTATTTTTTAATTTATTTCATCATTAGTAGAACCAAGTTGACCCGTCCCCTTTAACTTATCTCTTTCAATGAAGTTTTCTAACTGTTGGTGCTATATAGAGTACGGCTCAAAATTCAAATACGTTGTTATACGTAACATGGTAAATATTGTTTACAATTATATTCTTTCAGACAATCTATCTAATGTTTTAAGAGAATCCCATTACCGCATGACAAACCGTATTTATCGTTTGAATATTCTTAACGCCTCACCAGCCTTTCTTAATATACAAATTGCCGAAACAAAAGAACATGATTTAAATAATCTTCTTCTGATAAAAAATCATTCATTTGAATATTCAAAGATGTGTTTTGATATTAAGACGTTGACAAGCACGATTTAATTAATTAGACACGCTGGGTAAATCTCTGTAGTAGTTTAATTATAAAATCATTTGAAAATACATATCAAGAAATCTTTGGGTGCATACTTTGCTTACATTCAAAATATTTTTATTTCAATCAATATACTAAGGTGACCGTTAATTGTTTTTATAAAAAAATATAAAACGTGACGAGAATAATAGGTGCCACAGTGAACAGGAAAAATATGTTTTTGTCATTGATCATAACATTTAATTTGATTTAAAGAAGTCTATAGATCTATTGTTGCCTTGAGTCGTTGGACTGCTATCTCATTTATGTTGCATATCATTTATTTATATCTATTTGACTAGATTCCATTAGATGTACTGCAAATTTAGAAATTAGTGTTAAGTCTTTGTAATTACATGTGAAATATCTTTGAATTAGTTTTCAATATTCAAACTTTGCCCGTTTTATTCCTTTGACGTATTGTTTCAGCATGGAACGTGGATTTATTATCTCAAACATAAGGCACTAACAAGTAATGTGTAGTGCATCAGACACCACTCCTTGTTTCACAATTACACATTAATAGAACGATGAAATTTGGGTTAAAACTCTTATTCTGCATGCATTTAAAAAAGATAACATCATCTTTGAATTTTCAAATAGTTTGGCCTCGAGCATTACTGAAGAGACATTGATTGTCGAAATACGCATCTGGTGCAGAAAAATTGGTACCGTTTATGTTATTGAACATATGCGTACTAGTCCATTTTTCACTACTGAAAACTTTTCATACGGGAAGGACAGGCAGAGTAACCAATGAACAAGTTCATAGGAAAATAAAATGCCCCCCTTATTGTTGATTATCATACACATTCAATCTAACAGTAAGACCCAATTAATAACAACCAGTTAAAAGGTACCGCAATCAATTGATAAATAATTATAATTACACGCATAAATAGCATGTTCCAATATAATAGAAATGATCCTCATGGGCTGCTTCAAACTGTTGTTCTTAACGGTTCTGATTGCAAGTTTTAAAAGAGCGTTTACTGACTTGGCATCTTTTCCGACGTTGAAGTTGATCATGATGTATTTCATTATGCACATAGAGCATTTCAATAAATATTAATCACATATTGGGGAAAATAAAAACAATTTCAACCATTATCATGAGTCATAACTAATTAAGACTCATTTTAATTACATAAATACAGGCAGCAGTAGTATACCCTGTTCAATTAGTCATAATATTCGATAGAGCAAAACATTATCCGGGGGAAACTCATCAACTATAAGAGGGAAAACAGCGGAACACAAGAAGCACTAAACTACAACAAAAGCAAACGCAAACATACATAGAAATGAACTGTGTGATAACAACTGCCCTATTCCTGAACTGGTACAGGACATTTTAAGAATAAAATGGTGGGTTGAACCTGGTTTTATGTCTTACATAACCTCTAGTTTATACGACAATGACTTACAGCTAAATTAACAACACTACGTGAAAGTACATAAAACACATCAAATCCAAAATCAACAGGAGGTATAGACAGCAAGTTGTATGAAGGGGAATAACTCTTGTTTTATGTTTCTTCACAAAAATCACTGTTTATCTACATGTAACATATACATGCTAACCATAGTCATGAATATTAAGTGAGAGGTAACATTTATATTTAATAATAAGGTTTTTTAAAAAAATACTAGCAGACACAAATATAAAGATCTTCATTAGTCATCATCCAAATGAATAAAGTATAAAGGTTTAGATTTTGTACAGATCGGAAAATCTTTGGAAAATTTTGTCCAAGACTGTTACCAATTCAACACTGTAATTTAATCGTTGAATATTGTTTTTTATTGATAAAAAAGATATGTGTTGTTATCAGTATATTTAAACCATACTTAATATTATTGTTATACACATTTGCACATTATGTTTTAGCACCTAATTCTTCTTTATTCTTTATTTTATTTTTCCATTTTTCCCTATTCTTTATTTTTATTGTCCATTATTCTTTATTCTGTATACCCCATCCATACCCTCCTATATAGCCTAGGCATGTTAGACAAGATCCGGAACTGGGAGATTCAGAAGCAGCAACATACACAGGGACGATTCAAAAGAGACAGAATCAAAAACAATTTATTGACTTGGGGCAATAGTATTTTCCCCCGCATTCAACAGCTACCCCTCCTGAAAAGGGGAATGTAGACATTTAATGAATGGGCAGAAATGTTTGTAAACTATTGCAACGTTATCAGTCAGATTTAGTGTAGGTAGAAATCAAAACCCAGATTGAAAGGAATGAAAAAATGATTTTCCGTTCAAAAGAAAATACACATGGTTCTCTATTTTAAGGTTGATTTCTGTGAATGCCAATTAAGGTGTTTTAATTGCTGGATATGAAATTTTATTCTTTATGAATAGAATTACACATTCAAATGAAATTCAAAGTACCAAGCCACGAAAAATACTTCATAACAGTCATTCGTTATCATTTGCTATAAAAGAAACCTGTGTACATATGAACTCATGAGTAAAACTTAAGTCATCTTTTATTTCAAGAATAGAACCATGAAAAATATACTGCATGTTAACTTACGTTTTGGTGTCATGAAATTACAAAATTTCAAAGAAAACAATTGAGCTTTGACAAATTGGCGAACATGCCGGATTTAATCATGAGTGTATAAAACATGTAAAAGAAATCAAAGACGTAACACATATGTACTATTTCCGGAAACACGACATCGTCATTTATCCTTGTCAAACCACTCTATATTCCGAACAATTAGTTTTATTTCAGTGTTGCCAACGGTTAACCTTCGGAAGGACCTAATATCGAATACTTAAAACACTAAAAGGTTAACCGGATGTTTTTTAAATTTTAACATATTTGATATAAATATGTATTGAAATCATTAAAACATTATGTAAATGGATTTAATGTAAACCGGGAGCTACAAATATCACCCTTATCATCTCAAATTGAAACACTATATAGGGTTTCTGAGACACCAGAAGAAATGACACAATCACTGGTTTCAGACTTTGTCATTCACAGTGATTAAAAATATTTTCATCTTCTCAATCTGAAGTTATTACAAAATATCATAGTAGATATAGTATGATTGGATCAAAAGTAAAACTTCACCGGGAATGTCACTGCCCCAAGCCAAGAATGCCCAAAGACAAACATCAATTCATCGTATCATATAATCGTGCATTTGTAGAGTACTCAGACTCAGTACCTAATGCATTTAAACATCAACTGAACTACCGATTAACCGGTTATAGTCGACCGAAAGATCATCCGAGTAACCGCTAATGGAAATGCGTCCAATTTGACAACTTTGAATTTTATTTGTAAACAATTTTGTTTACTGATTATTCATAAAACATTTGGCACTGATATCTTCAAAGTATTGCAAAGTTTTTACAGTTGCAAAGGAAGTGTAACCAAATCCAGATCCACATGTGCCATTAATATCCTAGCCTGGTCTTATCTGAAAATAAACAGGGGTGGAAATAAATATCTTAGCCTGATATGATCTGAAATAAAGAGGAGTGAACATAAATATCCTAGCCTGATATGATCTGAAATAAAGAGGAGTGAACATAAATATCCTAGTCTGGTCTGATCTGAAAATAAAGGGGGGTGGAAATAAATATCCTAGCTAGATTGGTATGATCTGAAAATAAAGAGGGTGGTAATACATATCCTAGTCTAGTATGTTCTGAAAATAAAGAGGGTGGTAATAAATATCCTAGTCTGGTATGATCTGAAAATAAAGAGGGGTGGTAATACATATCCTAGTCTGGTATGTCCTGAAAAAAAAGAGGGCTGGAAATACATATCCTAGTCTGGTATGATCTGAAAATAAAGAGGGGTGGTAATACATATCCTAGTCTGGTATGATCTGAAAATAAAGGGGTGGACAAAAATATTCTAGTCTGGTATGATCTGAAAATAAAGAGGGGTGGTAATAAATATCCTAGTCCGGTATGTCCTGAAAATAAAGAGGGGGGTAATGAATATTTTAGTCTGGGATGTTCTGAAAATAAAGGGGTGGAAATAAATATCCTAGTCTGGTATGTTCTGAAAATAAAGAGGGGGGGTGGGGGTGGGGGGTAATAAATATCCTAGCTAGATTGGTATGATCTGCAGAGGTATCGACCCAGTAATGTAAAAAATTGAAAACAACACGTTTAATAATTTCTTGCGTCCGAAGCGCTTTTCTGGATTTACCTTCATCAGGAACACTCAAAGCCAAACATTTGAAATCCGAAGATGTATAAGTACCGAAACCGTTGAAGAGCTATATGTCAAAAATACCTAAAATAAATAGCCAAATTGATCTAAAGCCAACTTTGCCTGAGGGAGTTGAAACCTTAGTTTCATAATAATTTTAGTAAAGTTTGTTAAATCATGTCAGAACCGAAGTACTGACTACTGAGCTGATGATACCCTCGGGGACTGACAGTCCACCAGCAGAGGTATCGACCCAGTGATGTTTTTAAATATTTATGGTACGGAAAAAAAGTCCTCTAAAGTTTGAGATAACAATTTTTTTGTTGGCGGACATTAATTTCAACAGTAGTCGACAGTGGCTGTGCTCCTCGTCTACACACTTTCTACACAACAAAGAACCAGTTCATCAACATGGGTTCATATTTCTGAACCAGTCGGAATGGGGACAACAATCTTATGCCTAGTGAGGGAGAGAACTTTGAACAATCTTTGCAGTGGCAATCCCAAATTTCCGGTCGACACATTATTCAGAACCTTATAACAGTAAACAAAATTCTTTTATAAAATATTGCTTCTGTATCAAATGTTATTATCCATGGAATTCTCACATCCCATCTTCGTAAACCCATTAATTATCAGTTTGGTAATGTGGGATGTTTAAATACGCAGACACGCGCAGTAGGAATTGGGAACACAATCATATGCCTAGTGAAGGAGACAGCTAAGATGTTTTTGTTCATGGCTAACATGTCCTCGTGCAGTCGGAATGGGGACAAAATCTGATTCCTCATGAAGGGAGACAGGTTAAACATTTTTGATCATGGCTAACGTGTCATCATGCAGTCAGAATAGGAACGAACATCTGATTCTTCATGAAGGGAGACAAGTTAGAAGTTTCTGTTCACGGTTGGCATGTCCTCATGCAGTCAGAATTGGGACAAAAGTATGATTCCTCATGAAGGGAGACAAGTAAAAACTTTTTGTTCATGGCTAACATGTCCTCATGCAGTCAGAATGGGGACAAAATCTGATTCCTCATGAAGGGAAATAAGTAAAACGTTTTTGTTCATGGCTAACATGTCCTCATGTAGTCGGAATTGGCCCAAAATCTGATTCCTCATGAAGGGAGACAAGTAAAAAGTTTTTGTTCATGGCTAACATGTTCTCATGCAGTCGGAATGGGGACAAAATCTGATTCCTCATGAAGGGAGACAAGTAAAAAGTTTTTGTTCATGGCTAACATGTCCTTGTGTAGTCGGAATGGGCCCAAAATCTGATTCCTCATGAAGGGACCTATGTAAAAAGTTTTTGTTCATGGCTAACATGTCCTCATGCAGTCGGAATTGGGACACAAATCTGATTCTTCGTGAAGGGAAACAACTAAGAATTTTCTGTAAATTGTTATCATTTCCTCATGCAGTCGGAATGGGGACTAAATAATCCGGGTTCCTCATAAATGGAGACATTGAGGAGTGTCTGTTCTACAAAATGTATAATACCAAATGAGCTTTTATTAATTTTGACATATTTTTGTAATAAGCTTGGCCTATTTGTATATTCCTATTTTCTTTACAACTATTTCAAATACATCACAAGACAAAGGTTGAAAAAAGTCCAATGAATAAAATACTGAACCATATACGCATCACACTCGTTTCTGTGCTGATCAATCAATGATTTCCTTGGTTATGTTGGTACATTTATATTTGACTAAAACAGAGTAAAAAAGTCAGAACTGTCAATTCAATTGTAAGGACCATTAACCGTATCTTAAACTTCAAAAGAGTTTGTTACACTCCAGAAATAATGAATATCATTATTCTTATCTGCTTTAATGCAAAATATATTCAGTTTGTAAGTAGCCGTTGTCAGAAAACTAGTCAACAGGACAGAAAGGTCAGTTGTAGAACACTTATTACAGGAACCAATGACGAAACTGCATTTGATAGAACTTTTGTGAAGTACAGGTAGGTAATGATTGGTAGGGACCTTTAAATTATTTTTCGAGTTAAGTATCTGAAATGTGTAAAAAATAATATTTTCTTATAATATATTCATCAAGAAATACATGAGAAGAAAATTAATAATTTTATGTAATTTGTAAAAAATGTATAAAAAAAAATAACTCACAACTAACATTTTTCAATTGTTTAATTCCAGACAGGCATAGTTTTTGAAGATACTGAGATGTGGAAATAATTATATTATCTTCTACTTTATTCCTTTAAAAAATACTTGAGAATACATTTTTATGTTTGTGTTAAAAATGTCTAGAAAAGTACCCACAACAAGCATTTTCAATTGTTTACACGGACATAATCTTTGAAGATTGTTTTACATATTATTCTAATCGAAAATCTAAAGTGATATTTCAAAGAGATACATTACAAGTACCGCCTGATAAATCATTCTATATATGAATTTGGGTTAGATTTCCAGATGCACGTCTGTACCCGAAAAACCATGTTGAAGACACCACATCTTATACGTACAGGTATTTCACATCCAATCTTTTATATCAATATTGTATACAAAGCAGAACAAATTCGGTTACACCACTGGGTCGATGCCACTGCTTGTGGACGTTTCGTCCCTGAGGCTATCACCAGCCAAGTAGTCAGCACTTGAGTGTTAACATGAATATCAAATAAATTGTCATCTTTATAAATTGACTGTTTGCAAAAGTATAAATTATTCGAAATACGAATGATGTTCTTATGCGAGCCATTTTTTACATAAGCCGTATTTGGCACAACTTTTTGGAATTTCGGTTTGATGCTCTTCAAATGTATTCTTGTTTGACTTTTTAACTTCTTTTATCTGAGTGTCACTGATGAGTCTTATGTAGATGAAACGTGCGTCTGGCATATAACATTGTAAGTCTGGTTCCTTTAATAACTATATACACCACTAGGTCTATGCCACTGCTTGTGAAGTTTCGTCCCATAGGGTTTCACTAGCCCACATGAATATCAAATAAATTGTCATTATTATAAATTCACTGTTTGCAAAAGTATAAAGAATGCGAAAAACTAATGGATTTCATATCCCTGGCATATAGTACATTGTACCTTGCATATGATAATAATGGGTTTATAATTTCCAGCTTTCGATTAGGTGTTTGTATAAATTCAGTGTTTATTGTTTAACATCAAACTGAAATGTAAACAATTTTATGTTTAACTAAGTATTTTAAAAATCACCACCTATAAATATATTCAATGGAAGAATCATCAACCATTCATTGGATTTTAGTTAATAGTTAATCATAACTCATTTATTGTTTTTCGTTCATTTTTTTTAACAAAAATTTGCCCACAGTTTTCTCGCGTGAATTGTTTTACATTGTCATTTCGGGGCCTTTTATAACTGACAATGCGGTATAGGCTTTGTTCATTGTTGAAGGCCGTACGGTGACCTATAATTGTTAATTTCTGTGTCATTTGGTCTCTTGTAGAGAGTTGTCACATTGTCAATCATACCACTTCTTTTTTTTTCTATATTAGCCGTATTTGTCACATCTTTTTTTGAGCTCGGTTTAATGCTCTTTAATTTTAACGTAAAACTGAGAGGTTTCACGCTATAAAATCAGGTGCAATCCCCCATTTTCGACATAGGAAAATGTCTGTACCAAGTCAGGAACAGGAGTATTGGATTATAAGCCTGGTTCCTTTGATAGCTATTATCCTCTTATAGTTGAGGTGTTTCCCTCGGTTTAAGTTTGTAACCCGGATTTGATTGATCTCAATCGATTTATGACTTTTGAACAGCGATATACTACTGTTGCTTTTATTTAGGTTTTAAGTGTAACAAACAAAATGATTGGTCATTGACATTTTTAATATGTCCCTAGTACCCTTCATCAAGAGTTGGCCATGCACTAATGAAATATTCGCATAAGAATAAGACCTATTCTGCATGCTGTTCATATTACATTTACTAACAAGTTATAACATCCAAATCTATTTAATATATAGTTCCCTGATTACGTTATACTTCATACTCGAATGAAGTAAAGCGAAATCAGAGAACTATATTTTAATTACATTTTGCCATATATTTCGGGATTGCTAGCTTATTTCAATTGAACGATTAGTTTTATTTTTTGCCTTTGGTAAATATTCAAAACATTTGTATCGTAACAGTTTTATTTATATGCCGTTAATATCTCGGGGTAAAGAGGTGCATTTCATTAATACATAAATTAATAAATTATTTGTTTCCAATGGAATTAAACGGGTTTTTGTTGAATTGGCAAAGCTGATATTAAACAGGTGCAATTCCTTTAATATCATTTTTCACTATATGTTTTGTTACTCCGGGTAAGCCCAGACTTATCGACATTCGATAGAACTTTTGTGAAGTACAGGTAGCTAATGATAGAAAAGGGTCTTTGAAATTAATTTTCGAAGGTGTTATGTATCTGAGATATGGTTTATAATATTGTCTTCTACGATAATCGTCAAGAAATACTAGAGGAAAATTGTTTTAATTTTTTTGTTTTTTTTAAATGTCTCAAAAAGTACTCACAACAAGCATTTTGCATTGTTAAATGCAACACGGACATATTTTTTGAAGATTCGTTTACATTTTATTTTTATCGACAATTTTAAGTGATATTTCAGAGAGAAACATAACAATTACCGCATGACAAATTGTAGTTATATACTAAATAGTTTTGTCCAACGCCTCACAAGTTATTGTAAATATGAAACCTACCGAAGCAAAGAAAAAAAAAGATTGAAAGATGATGTTTATAAACATAACATATTTTTGTCTAAATTGCAAAATAGTTGTTTTGATTGACGACTATGATAGTGCGATATTATTGAGGGACAACGGGTGAAATTTCTAAAGTGTATTATTCAGTAAGAAATAACCCAGTTAGCCACGTTTGATACTGTGCTTTTTGTCCGATAATTTTGTTTTTTGTCCGACACTTTTGCTTTTTGTCCGTTGCTTTTTGTTCGATACTTTTGCTTTTTGTCCGTTGGTTTTTGTCCGTTTTGCTTTTTGTCCGATAATTCTGCTTTTTGTCCGACACTTTTGCTTTTTGTCCGTTGCTTTTTGTCCGTTTTGTTTTTTGTCCGATAATTTTGCTTTTTGTCCGACACTTTTGCTTTTTGTCCGTTGCTTTTGGTCCGTTTTGCTTTTTATCCGCTGATTTTGCTTTATGTCCGATATAAAAATGTGTATATTTTTTGCAGGTTTCATTTTGAACTTCGAAACACCATGACTTTTTTGGAGTTAAATACAGACCATACTCACTTTATAAATGATTTGTACATGAAATTTTCGTTTCTTTCACTAGATATAAGAAGATGTGGTATGAGTACCAATGAAACAACTCTCTATTTAGTATGATCAATATGTTCTGAATTTACCGCTCACTTACTTTTAAAATGATTCATTGGAAAGTTTTAGAAGATTGTTATTATGAGCATTTATGATCATTTATAATTTTGACATACATTTAGTTTCGCCTGAGAAGAGCTTGTCCTCGATTTAATTTTCGTTGTTTCGTTTGTGTATAGGCTGATTGTAGGGTGGACATGTCCGACCGGTAGGTTTCAACTTATCTTTTGTCAATGTTCTATTTTTATGGTTCGGTTTTTTTTCTGATGCTTTTTAAGCAATGGGTCAATTACAATTAGCGTATGCAGGGCTTGTTATTTCTACTAGAATATTGAACGGAGTTCATCTAACATTGACCTTATTTTCATGTGCTATTGGTCGATGCTTATTTTTCAATAGATTTTGGTGGGTTTATTTTAATAATCTCATAGTAGACCAAGTATATTTTCTGAAATGATTGTAATGTGAACATACTATTCGCAAACAGCATGTCTGAAATTTAATACATTTTTATGGTTTATTTGTTTGTCTTAATGAGTGTGGTATCTTAGATAAAAAATACAATAGGTGGACAATATTGGTTGTATTGGATGATTGCAATAAATAGATGTCTAAATGCATGTAAACTGACACTGTCCTTACTTTCGTCATTTATCGATCAATCATAAGTTCTCGATAAAGGCTAGATTTAATTGTTGGCAGTAGCTATTCGTCCGGCTAGCCGGACATATAGTCAAAAATGTCTATTCATCCGGCAAGCCGGACAAATAGCATTTTTACGGTATTTTGCTATTTGTCCGGCCAAAAATATAATGGTGAAGATATAACATCGTGCTTTAAGGAGATAAATAAACGCTGAGTAGTTATGAGAAATATTGTCTAAAATTGTATATCAACATCTATATATGCAGCAAATACACTTTTGAATTAGTTACTTAGTGTCTTGGCAAAAAAATGTGCAAATTATTTCCATTCATTCACTAAAACAAATCAAAATGCAAATGAATAGACTACAAAGTATACATTTTATTCAGATTTTTTTTATTCTAAAGGAGTTTGGGGGAGGGGCAAAAAAGACTCTCATCTTTTTATTTGTTCTACCTATGAATTTCATGTAAGGTAAAGAGTATGACCAATGGTTATTGGCTTCAATAGACATCTATGATTGCAAAAGAAGATTCCGAATTTATTGTTTCCTTGAAGTTTGGTTCAAATCAGGTCGTCAAATGATTTTCAGACACGATTTTTTTTATTTAAAATGTTCGGGGATTTTTAACTTATAGGAAATAAGAGAGAACAGTAGGCACGTGTAACCTTCCCCAAAAGTAAGATTGTGTTTACGATAGAAAAATATAGAAAAAAATGTGTATTAAGTTAAACAGAATAAAAAAGGGGGGTTACCCCAACCCTGGTATCCTATTCATAGTCACGGTACATCAGTGCGTGTTCATAGATCGCCGTTGTAGTAGAACTTAGAAATAATGCATCCAAGCATATTTGATTTAGTCATTATCAGAATGCGTTTTGCCTCCATGTAGTAAATTAGCAATTTCAGTTTGATGTCAGGCTTTATTCCTCTCAGTTTACATACTATATACGCTATTGTTCTGGAGTCACTAATATATAAAAATTTGTTTTAAAGCAATCACATTCTCTCTAGTTTTCTTTATGACATCTTGAAATATAAATCACGATCTCCAATTCTCAAAACGTCCATTGCATACGCACGTTTGTTATCCGACACCTCATCCGGGACACTTTCAGCGCCACATGACACTTTTATTGATATTAAAGATTTGCGCATCCGCAAACGGAAGGCCGGACAAATAGAAATGTTTACCTATTCGTCCGGCTAGCCGGACGAATAGACACTCCGTTTAATTTATGTATGATTTACATATCCGACAAGAAGTGGCAATCTGACCTTGACCTCAGTTTCATAGTTCATTGGTCAATTCTAAGTATTGGTGGTTATTGGTCTGTATCTCGGATGATAATTAAATCATTCATGAAAGATACCATGCAGATGTATAACTGTATTCTCCAAACTCGCGTTTCCCTATTTTGCCGACAATAATACCAATTTGCCAATCATGATTTCTTTGATAGAGGGTTGCTGCTCACAAAGAAGCTATTAAACCAAGAGTTCCAAGTGGTGAAGTTGAAATCATCCCTCCTAAGTTTTACGGACGCCATCAAGAGTTGGTTGACCGTTATGGAATATCTGTTTCACAGATGATAGCGGATAGGTTTCAAATGTCTTAACTACAATCCCGCCCCCTTCTCCCTGAATGTGGCCTACCGAATTAGACTTGTTACCGGCTTTGTACTAACATGAGCAACACGATGAGTGCCACGTGTGTAGCAGGAACTGCTTTTAAAAAGAAGATGTGGTATGATTGCCAATGAGACTACTATCCACAAGAGACCAAATGACACAAAAATTAACAGCTATAGGTCACCGTACGGCCTTCAAGAATGAGCAAAGCCCATACCGCATAGTCAGCTATAAAAGGCCCCGAAATCACAAATGTAAAACAATTCGAACGAAAAACTAACGGCCTAATTATTGTACAAATAAATTAACAAAAAAAAACAACAGCAACAAACACCAACCACTGAATTACAGGCTCCTGACTTGGGACAGAAAACATACATGTTACCCTTCCTGAGCACCTGAGATCACCCCCAGTTTTGCTCAGTATGTTATGTTTTGTGTACTTTAATTGTTTGTGTGTTTGTGTGTTTGTCTTTTTCTTTTTTAGCCATGGCGTTGTCAGTTCATTTTCGACTTCTGAGTTTCAATGCCCCCTTGGTATCCTTCGCCTCCCTCTTTAGATGGAACATTTCTGCTTGAAACCTTAGATTTTCCATTTTCCTTATCTATCTGTAAGCTTGAAATATTGTGTATGGTTTTATCCTGAGAAAATGCATAGCATCCTTCAATTTCGTTCAGATTAAGAAATTTTTGCTAAAGTTGAAGGTCTTGAAATAAATAATTGCTTTGGAATGTCAATTTTACATCTTTTTTTTGTATCGAGGCATAATTATTATTAATTAATTTGAGTTGTTTAATTTATTTTTGAATTCGTTTCAGACTAGTGATTTGTTGCCTTAGTTATGGCCCTTGAAAAAAGAAACTTTGAAAATATGTAGATAAAAGTATTGTTACGATTTTCATGCATAAACTAACGAACTCGTGGTTGCAAACTCAGAAAATGCCATTGGCGTTAAATATCGATCATTCCAGGGCTTGAGCGAGCTTTTTTTCTGTGGTATGGGGTTTACTCACTGTTAAAAGCCGAGCGAAAACTGGTTTATAATGATCACACTTTTGATTATTGGCTTTACTGGATAGTCATCTAATGTGCAAATATACCACACAAGTTTTACACGAAACCATTGGATTGGCATGAAATTTCTGATGTCTTCTGCTTTTTAGTCAATAAGAAGTCAAACTTTCCGCTATACAGTATTTGCATGTATAGATTAAAATACAAAACATAAGAAATAAAAAATTCTGATAAAAAAGTTTTAATGAAAGAAAAATACATCTTTCTGATGTGTAAAAACACGGTAAATACATTTAGAAAAGTGTCTTCTGTACCACCTTCAGAGGTATCTTTCCTTAAAAGTCAAAACGTATAGTCAAATTGGTAAGAAAAGAATTGTGAAAATGATATGACATTGATATGTGTTCTTAAATATACAAATCCCTCTTATTGTTTTAAATGTTATAAACGTTTGAATGAATTGTACAAGTAATCCATACTTTCACGACTACCCTCTGCCATTAAAAGCATACAATAAAATTACAGGGGAGGTAATGGCGTTGCTAACGTAAAATGTAATTTTTCGTGAGTTCAAACTGTGACATATCGGGAAATGACTGTTTTTTTGTGTGATTTAAACTGATTTAACTTGAAAACGAGTACATGGACCCCTCTTTTTTAAAATTGCATTATTTTGATTACGTATGAAGATTATTTGTACCAATTTTTATGAAAAAGTCAACATTGATTTTTTTTTTTTAATTTGATAAATATACCGCAAAAATGCCGTTTTTCCTAAGATTCCGAAACATTAACTATTTTCAAAGAATTGTTGAACATACGAGTTTTTCATAATTTTTGTACAAAAATCCGCTTGTCTTTATCTGTTGAAATAAAAGAAGTTAGGTGTGTCTATCAAAAGGATAGAAATGTCCCAAAAACCGAAATTTTGACCCCTTTTATCTCTTAAAGTAGAACATGAAGGTATATTTTTATTGCATAATTGAATTGCTTAGGTAAAAAACTATAGCTTGTATGCAAATTTTCGTAAAAAAAAAACTATCATGGGATCGAAACTGTATTAAATGCCATTAAAGAGAAACTATTAAATTTTTGAATGACCAGATTAATGCTAAATATACTTGAAAATTCATTCACTTTAGCTTAAATGTTATACCTAGTATATGCAAGTCCTTTTTGGATTCCGGTAGGTGTAATCTACAAGATCCTACAAGGTAGTAAAATTTAAAATTTCTCCGTCTTATCTTCTTATGATAAGGGGTTCCAAAAAAAATTTGATAACCTCTACATAAATCTCTATAAAAAGTAAAATTCGTAAAAGTTAATATTTGTATACATCATATCAAAAACTTTAAATGGAAAGTTAAAAAGTAATACAAATTCAAATAAAAAATGTTGAAATTAATATAAAAAGCACCTCTGGCAAAAGGGAAAAAAACTACTAGGCTGTACCAACTTGTTTGCTGCCTTAAGTAAGGTATACTAATTGATGATTGAATGGCATTATTTCTTACAATTTTGGATATCAATCAAATGAAAATTCCGATTTAAAGCGCTATTTACAAAACATGCGTACAGATATGAACTAATTGCTTCAAAACAAACAGTCCAGGAAAACTTCAAAAAATTGGTATATGGTAATAGGTTATACTTTTGCCGTTTTTAAGTTATGTCCCTTTATAAAGTTATATGCAAGCGGGGGCATTATCTGTGTCCCATGGACTCATTTCCCATTTATTGTAGGATTTATTGCCCTTAAATGACAAATTTTACCATTTATTTTTCTTGTTTGCCTACTATCTTGAAAATTATAATAGATACAGAAAAACTTTATGATGATCAGCAAGATCAGTTCTACAAATGAGACAACATGGTCGAAATCGTTAATCGACTCCTTTTTACAGTGAATGTCCTTTGATGATGATTTGACTTTTTTTTGGCGTTTTTTGCCTTATATCTTAAATCTACAATAAAGACAATATGAAGGCGACTTCTTATTGGAGTTATTGCCTTTTAATGTAGTGTCTTTCGCATTCTTGAATTGTAAATAACAGAGAACCTAAGGTCCAATTTTTAATCAATGTAGCAAAATTTGATGCAGAAATGCAGATAACTAATGTGAATTTTCATTTAAAAGAACAAATTTATAAGATTTGAACTTATAAATATTAATATTTTTACAATCGTAGATTTTATTTGTTTGATTTTTAATGTTTTTAAATTATCATTTTTAGGGGAGATAACTCTGAAATAGTGCATTTTCTGAAAGAGTTTTGCTTTTTTAAATTTTAGCAGGAAAAAACGCACGGTGACCCTATCTTATCTATTGATATTCTCAAAGCATTTTCTAAAAGCTATCTTCTCGCATTTTGTTTTCAATTCTATCATTTAGTTTAGCTTCTGATCACATAATGCTGTTTTTCCCCGTATAATCCATACAAAATGTGTCATTTTGTCACAACCTTGTAGCTTGAGAAAATGCGCGGTGACCTATCATATCTATTATATTTTTGAACATTTCACAATATATACTACGCTTTGGCAAAGTCTGAACAAATTCTATCATTTTTAATCTATACTCCCATACCACCTTAAAGACGATTTTCACCTTTTTTTTTTGCGTTTTGTCATATATTATAGACAATTATAATAGATAATACACTTTAAATCACAAAAATGATCAGCAAGTCAAGATCTACTAACAAGTAAAATTTTGTCGACATAGTTAAGTAGACTGTGACTCTTTATAGGAGTTATTGCCCTTAAATAAGGATTTTTTTATCCTCTTTTGTGTTTTGAGCAAAACGTAAGAACATAGAAGGAAACTAAACAGCACATTACCAGCAATACAAGATCAACAAAACAGATTTTGTCATTAATTCTATTCATGTTTACAATGTTGGAGAGTGTCCTTTGTTGAATATGATCATAGACAAAGGTGATCACAAAGGCTCTTTAGAGCCTCTAGTTAATATTATTAGAACTATGTATAGTTGGTTAAAAATGACTTTTAAGACCAATGTCGAATACTTTTCGCTTGATAGATTTTTGGACAGATGTGAAGTACAGGGTTATTTGAACGGACGTAATTCGAGTTCGAACGTTTTCTAACTCAAGTATGACTTTCTCGCTTTTACTTTCGACATGTAAAGGAAAAGAGGGGCGAAAGATACCAGAGGGACAGCCAAACTCACAGATCGGAAATAAACTGACGACGCCATGGCTAAAAAGAGAAAAAGACAAACAGACAAACATAAGTACACAAAACACAATATACAAACTAAAGACTCAGCAACACGAACCCCACCAAAAACTGGGGGTTATATCAGGTGCTCCGGAAGGGTAAGCAGATCCTGCTCCACATGTGGCACCCGTCGTGTTGCTCATGTTATTACAAACCCGGTTAATAGTCCAATTCGGTAAGTCACATTCGTGAAAAGGGAACGGGATTGTAGTTACGACATAAGGAACATATCCGATATCATCTGTGAAACGGATATTCCATAACGGTCAACCAACTCGTGATGGCGTCCGTAAAATTTACGAAGGAATGATTTCAACTTCACCATTTGGAACTCTTGGTTTAATAGTTTCCTTGTGAGTAGCAACCCTCTATCAAGGAAATCAAGATAGGAAATACAAGCCTGGGAATATCGTATCAATTGGGAGATATATACTCCGTATGCAGATGATGCTTGAATGTTGCTACATAGAAATGGAAAGTTCACTATTGGGAAACTGAAATCATCTCTTTTGTCGTAAAGTTTTGTTTTCAACCGACCCTCATTATTAATTTCTAAATGTAAGTCAAGATATGAGGCAGACTTAACTGTATCTGTTGTATCCTTTATCTCTAGTTCGATGGGATAGATGCGTTCAACATAGTCACCAAATTTTGAATTATTTCGTGAGAGAACATCATCTATATTTACGTAAAGTTAAAGGATATTCCTAACTTCTTATCTTTCTTCCTAAGAAGTTCCTGTATGAAGTCAGCCTCATAATAATAAAGGAACAAGTCGGCAAGAAGAGGGGCACAATTGGTTCCCATGGGAATGCCGATAGTTTGTTGAAAAACACGTCCTCCAAAACGTAACAAATATGTTGTCAATCAAGAAATCAAGCATCTTGATAATGTCAGTTTCAGAGAATTTTATGTTCGAATCAGAGTGATTCTTTACAAAGGAAGATTTATCCCTCCCTAAGACAAGATACTTGTAGCTACGTTGGCCATTCTTTTTTATGAAACAAAGCAATACCAACTCTTTCAATTTGTCTTTTAGTTTGGAATGAGGAATACTTGTGTAAAGGGTAGAAAAGTCAAATGTTTTAATACTATTGCAAGATGAAGGAGTCTTAGATTGCATGTACTCTAAAAGATCTTTGGAATTTTTTAGTATCCACATCTGATTCACGCCACTTCTAGAATACTCAGTTCCACAATAATTTTGAAGCCCGGCTTTTATTGCTGATAAAATAGTAGTTAATAATCTAGAAAGAGGTTTCGTGGAGCACTTGGAAGACCGAGCAATATACCGTTGTTTGTAAGGACACTTATGTAGTTAAGGTATCCAATACAATGAGGGAAGATCCAGTTCTTCATCTTTGGTTGAAATTCCAAAGGAACATAGAACAAACCTATGATTATCCAGGATTTCCTCTTTGGTAAGTGTCGTGAGGGTATATGTTGAGTTTCCAAGTGAATTGTCAATACCTAATTCATTTATCAAGCAGTTTATGTAATGAGATTTACACACAAAAACGATGTTATTTGGGGCGTTATCTGCGGGGACAACAACATATTTGTCATGGAGGTAGGACAAGTGTTTTGCAACATTTGGGTCTTTAAAGATTGACGTAGCATGTGTATTGATAGACCCATTCAGTTTCTTAATTCTGATTTGTATCAACGACCTTACAGCCTTAAAGATTAGCTTATGTCATGAATTTCACGCCCTTATTGTGAAGAAACTTCAATAAACAGCAGACTATATGCCAGGTCTTTCTGACAACCAGTGACAAAATATTTGGGGCTTAATTTAAGGAGGCTTTTCCAAGGATGAAATTGCTCGTAGACTGTATATTTACCCTCTACAGTAGACCAAATAATCCACAAATTCCGGAAAAGGGATCTTTTAATGATAGGCCATGGAGGGAGACATAAAGCAACAAACGCCCAGCAGGACCGATGCATTTGTCTTAAACATCTCCGATATTGGTTCTGCGTGGCTTTCTAATTGACACGAGTATCCATTGGTGTTCATGGTAAAACCTTTGGAGCTATATCAGCTTGCGTGAAAATTAAAAAAAAGCACGGCGACCTTTTTTTGGTGATATTTTAATGGCCGTCCGGCGTAAAAAAAATATCTGTTAACCAACAACCATCTTTTGTGTACCAAAAGCCGTCAGCTATGGTCACACTGACAATTTCCTACCTTCCAGGACTAAAGTCTGGCTTTTTGCGGGATCCTATTAAACATCTAGTGTTGTCACTACCATGTGCTGTAGAGATTTCGTTGCACAACATGACAGAAACATTCTTTGTTAGGACTTTATGTTGATAATTCGACATTGGATGTTTCATATACCCATTGTAGCCGAAAAATGATAATGAAACATTTTTGTTTGATATCGATCTATTGTTTGAATTGTGAATTTTCATATTCAATTTTTTTTTTTAAGATTATCATTTTGATTATAGATTTTATTTTTGTTGGACTTGCGCTTTTATTGGCACTCAGTTCATGTAAGCTGTCATTTTTTTAAATGTGCTTATCCGAGTCCTGGACTGCATTCCAGCGGCATTCATTCATTCACTTTTGTGTACATTTTATACAGACCAGTATTTTTTTTCAATTGTTTTTACCAATATTTTAGCTGCATGTAACATCTTGAACACTCAGAACAGCGAAACAAAATTTAGATTTCAGAAATAAATAGCCTTTAGCCATCAACGAATAGCCGATGACTTTTCAAGAGTTGTTTTCGTTAAAGGATGATTCATTTATTTTTGTGCAATTTTTGCTCTTAACGACCAAAAAAAAAAGATAAAAAGAACATTACGTAAAGCATTAAGTATCACTTATAGTATTTTACAACCTTCATTGATGGTAGTTCATATATATTTCTGCTGTTTTTTTGTATAAAAGTTATTGTCCTGAATAAACATCTTTATGCGTTTGTGCGTTTTTGCGTTTCAGTTTTTATTGTGAAAATTTTTCTATCAGCCAAGACAAACTTTAAATTCGGCCGTTATAAATGTTTTCGCCAGAAATCCATGTATTCTTATCTAATAGCTACAAATTTAATCATTATCTAGTGCCCTTAGATGAGATTTTCCAAGACGCTGGGTTTGAAATGGGGTACCCCATTCAATTTATACAATATTCGGAATCTTTAAAAGATGCAGATGGGAATTTTCGGTCCTTATGAATGTGTTCGCAAGGAATTAAATTATAACTCCTTGTAGGATCATCAAAAAGCAACTATTTAGGACCCCCTTGGATTAAAGATCTTCCAAGACAACGGATTTGAAAGTTCAGTTAAACATATGTCTTTTTTTAAACATAATACTAATGGACCTGGCACAATGAAGTCTTGTCCAAAATATGATTATAATACGACACAAACGGAGCAGGATTTGCTTACCCTTCCTGAAAACCATAAATCAGCACGGTTTTTTACAGGGTTCTTGTTGCTCAGATTTTATTTTTCAATGTTGTGTTTTGTGGACTGTTGTGTGTCTTGTTGTTTTTCATTTTAGCTATGGCTTTGTTGGTTTGTTTTGAACTTTTTTTACTGTGATTGCCCCTTTGGTATCTTTCGCCTCTCTCTTATATATGATATCACAATAATTATATATATGTAAGCGTTCATATACATTTATATGGATACAATGTTTAATTAATAATAATTAGATGAGTGAAAAAAAGAAAATGAAGAAATAGAAAAAAGGTGACATAAACAGGAAGAGTAGAAGGCAAGTGTTTTACACAACAAGGAATATTTTAGATCGTGTTATATAGACAAACGCTTATTCATTCTGGTCGTAAGTTAGTCTGTCATCCTCAAACGTGTTAGCAATGGTGTACCTTCTCCAATTTTTAGAATACATGGGATATTCAAAGATTTAGACGAACATGTTCGAATCTTTATAATAGTTTAGAAATTGATCAAATCAAATAATCCATGAGTGATGGTTTCGTTATTGAAATTCTAAATATGTTTAACCGCGCTTAATATTATATATGACAATCATACAAATAAGTCAGGAACGGGGGTTCAACCTGTAATTTATTAGTTGTTGTTTGTTTCTGTATATCATATTTGTTTGTCGTATACAGTTTTGTAAATCAATCAAGCCGTTGTTTTTTTCTCGTTTGAATAGTTTTACCATTATGGTAAATGGTGTCGGCGTTTGCTTAATGCAAAGACATTTTATAGCTTATACGCACAGTTTCTTCTTTCCGCTATATATAGTCACCATTTGTACTGATCTTCGAACGGCCGTCTGTCCGTCGCTCCAAAATATTTTGCAACATTTTAGTTTAAAAAATTTCTTTTAAGTCTGGTAATAATTTCGTCATATTTCCAACAACTTCGTTTTTTTTAAACATTACAAACATTACAAATATAAGAAACAATGCTTTAACTTTTGGAACACTATCGCAAAGTTTAAGGAATACATGTGTACCTATTTTTGAGATAAACTGTATTAATCTTTAAATTTCGGAATTGTCTAGCAACTATTTCCAAATGGCATACCGTTAAGACGTTCGAGGTTATTCAAGTAATAAGCAAACTTTGGTTAACACAACAGCATTGTCAGCCAAGTAGTTAATTGTTGTTTGACAAACTCGAAAAGAGGGGGGAAAGTAATTAAAAGGCTACTTAGCATTTACTTAATTTTTATAACGAAATAGATGTGCACAATATTTTAGATACAGATAGTGCATTTCTAAATATATAACACTTTTTTAATAGAAACATTTGAAATAGACATATCAACAGTGTTTATTTTAAAATTGGTCAAGTCTGTAGGGCGGCAAAAGTAGAAGTTATTGTTATTTTTGTTCTCCTCACTGAAATGCGATACTTTTAATACTAATCCGTAAATGTGATTAAGTTTTCGGTATATTTCTTATCAATAGAGTATGTATGTACCAACCAAAGAAAGATGACTGTATCCTGGGTAATTACTTCTGAAAAAGAAAGAGAAATAAAATCAAATCTGGAACTAGTCTCGGTTACCCAGACGGTTGAATTTTACAAATCAATATGTGGTGATCTGTGATACAAGTGGAAAATATCAATGAATTAAAAAAAAATATATTATAATCAAACATAACTCTGTTAAAAAATTGTGTATTACAATAAGTAGTTTTTAAGTAAACAAATTAGTTAAGTTGTTTAAACGAGTTAGTTAAGTCGTTAAAACAAGTTAGCTTAGTTGTTAGCTAAGTCGTTATAACAAGTATGCTAAGTCGTTATAACAAGTAAGCTTAGTCGTTATAACGACTTAAAAATAAAACTCCAATCAAATAAAAACCAAAAACTGTTTATTTTCCTTAAAATTATCAATTAAGGGGCAGCAATCCAAAAACGCGTTGTCTGATGTGTCTGAAAAATTTCGGGCAGATAAATCTTGACCAGATTGGCTCTTAATGCTTTAGTTTCAGAGATATAAGCCAAAAGCTACATTTTACCCCAATGTTCAATTTTTAGTCATGGTGGCCATCTTGATTATTGGGCGGGGTCATCGGATACTTTTTTGAAACTAGATACCCTAAGGATGATTTTGGCCATATTTGCTTTTATTTTGCCAGTAGTTTCAGAAGAGAAGATTTTTGTAAAAGTTAACGACGACGACGGATGCCAAGTGATGAGAAAAGCTCAATTAGCCCTCTGGGCCAGGTGAGCTAAAAAAGCAAAACGGACAAAAAACAACGGACAAAAAGCAACAGACAAAAAGCAAAATTAT
The DNA here is from genome assembly GCF_021869535.1 of Mytilus californianus. Taxonomy (NCBI): domain Eukaryota; kingdom Metazoa; phylum Mollusca; class Bivalvia; order Mytilida; family Mytilidae; genus Mytilus; species Mytilus californianus. Next base: position 801,699 of record NW_026262720.1, read on the forward strand.
CGGACAAAAAGCAAAACGGACAAAAAGCAACGGACAAAAAGCAAAAGTGTCGGACAAAAAGCAAAATTATTGGACAAAAAGCAAAAGCGGACAAAAAGCAAATTGCGGACAAAAAGAACCGTATCACACGTTATTGTATAACAACAACCTGTTACCAGGCCAATTAGTCAGCACTGCTGTGTTGACATGAATTATTATTGATATGGTCATTATCATAAATTCATTGTTTACAAAACTTTGAATGTTTGAAATACAAAGAATTTTCTAACTCAGCAATAGATTACTTGAGCTGTATTTAGCAAAATGTTAACGAATTTTTGGTACAATGCTCTTTAACTCCGTAGTTTATTTTGCCTATTTAACTAGTTTGGATTCAAACGTTACTTTTGAAGACGAAACGCGCGTCTAGCGCAAATACATAATGTCCATCAATGTATCTATGGTGAGTTTTATTTCAAAACAAAATATAAAATAATTTATGCAATAGTCCTAACTGCTTTTCTGACGCCAATAATGTTGTGTTAAAGGTACCAATTATTGTATTTGCATATAGACCGTAAAATGGAGAATGTGTCAAAGAGACAACAACCCGACCATAGAGCAGACAACAGCCGACAGTGTATATTTACGCCAAACATTTTTCATTTTAAGCTGAAAAAATAGATTTTGTAAATACTCTACAAATTTAAAAGTTAATTGGTTTGATAAATGTAACAAAAATCTGTTGAAGTCACTTCTGAAAAATCATTTTCGTTATGAGATTTGAAATTTCTAATTTTAATGAGATTACATTATTTGATTTCACGAGGATAATATAAAAAGTAATGATAAGTTTGTCTTAAAAAGATTTCATCTTATCAACAGTTTAAATAAATTAAAACATTTGAATTTGATTGTTTTAGAAAAAAACAAATTTCAATCTCCTTATAAAGATCAAAATATTGAAATTGCTAACCTTAAGCATTTTTCAATTTGCCTTTAAATATTGAAAAATGAAAAATGTCCCGTATTGGTTGAATTTTCATCTTTAGAAAATTTTCTCAAAAATGAAAATGTTTTTGTGTGGAGCATTTTTCAATTTTTGTAATCGTTTGACAAAATGAAAAATTCTCCAAAGAGGAGCATTTTTCATTTTTCAATTTTATCAAAGATATTGAAAAATAGATAATCAAATTATTTTTTCATTCATTGTTAACACTTTAGAAGTTTTGTTTTGATGCTTTAAATATAATACACATGTGTGTATGTGTGAACCCGTATATACACATTTATTACCTTACACCAAAAAGATAGAACAACAACGCACCAGCAAAATTTTGTGATGTGGCGCAGGATTCTTATGTTATTCAATTGTTATTTCCCTTGTTTAAAACCATGCATTTTATATTTCCCTATTTTGTTATTTATATTCAGGTTAACTAAATATTCTCTATATATCTGTTAAATCAAATAAATATTGCTATATTGAATTCATTGATAAAGATATTCATTTTTACTCTCAAGTTTAGTATTTGCATCGTTGCAAAACATTTGTAAACTTCTTTAAAAAGTTAATGTACATTTAATATAAGATCTGATCAGTATACCAGTGAATGGATCAAATCAGAATGATGCCTGCTGTTGAAAACACGTATTAGTTGTGGCCTTCCAAAGCATAGATGTAAACAATAACAATGTGCACTAAGCCCTCAGCGACAGAAAAGCTTACCCGAAGCCGAGAGAGTTATTCCTGAATGTAAAGTAAATTAAAAAATATTGTAACAGGAAATTTTATTAACATAAAATTTCGTACTTTCATGCACTGGCTACGGGTTTGGTGACAACCTAGAAGAGGTGTAAAGATAAAAACAACACCTAGGAAAGCTGTTCTTTTCCCAGTCTCCCTGTATAAGGTTGATGAATATGCCATATTCCTTCTAAATACTAGTACGGCTAAATACGGCTTATTTTGGAAGTCATTGAATGCTCCATAAAATGAATTATATAATTTTTTCACTGTTTTTGGTTTTTATTTACTTAGCTATTTAGATACCAGTAGTGCTTTAACATTTGGCATCCATCGTCTCTGTTTACAACTAGAACAAGCTGTGGTCCACATCTCCGAATCTCAATCAGAATTACTCATGCTACATTTTGGTCCCGCGAGGTGGATGTTCAATTTTACAGCAATTTTTCTGTTTTTAACTGAAATACATTATTTTGGGAAAACTAATCAGGAATGAAGCAGACATTTGAGTCAGTGCTTGGTGGAATTAGATAAGACTGTCTTTAGGAGACAAGTTTGAAGATTTAGGTGTATAATTGTTCCTGTGGTCTTTTATTTTTATAGTATGGTTTATTTGGTAAATGTATAGTCATAATATGTTTGATGTTGTCAACACTGATATTGCTGATTACCTTGTTAATTTTGAGACAGATTTTCTATGATTTGGAATGAATGTGAGGTGGCATTTCAGTTAAAAATGAACTTAAAATGTGAAGCTAGTCTACTTTTATCTAGATATAAGAAGATGTGGTATGAGTGCCAATGAGACAGCTCGCCTTCTAAGTCACAATTTAAAAAAAAAACATTATAGGTCAAAGTACGGTCTTCAACACAGAGTCTTGGTTCACACCGAACAGTAAGCTATAAAGTGCCCCCAAAATGACTAGTGCAAAACTATTCAAACGGGAAAAACAACGGTCTAATCTATATACAGAACGAGAAACACTTATGAACCACATCAACAAACGACAACAAGGAACATTAGGTTACTGACTTACATGTAGGAGAGGTGCAAAAAAATGTAGCCGGTTTACACGTTTAATAGGTACCAATCTTCACCCTTACCCGAAACAAAAGAGTAAATTATATGATTATGCCTGCTTGAAAAAATAATTATTCCCAGGTTCAATCTTAAGGAGAGGGTGTCCTATTTTAAATTTCAACTGCGAGTTTGTAGTTTGAAGGAAAAGGGGAAAAAGATGAATTTAGTTAGCGTTTTAAGATACAAGCTCATATCACTTATCCTGATAATTACTCAGACTTAGATATGTATGTCAATGAATTATTTACATCATATTTGAATATTGAGATGGCTAGATTTGTTAATTTTAAGCACCCTTATAGTTAAGGTGAAGCTTTATCACCGGCTATTGAGCATGAAGCTGTTCATTTTTCTGGTGATTCAGAAACTATTGATGAGTAAGAAAGCTGTTCATAACAGTTTTTAAATTTTAATTGATGTATTGAGGAGGCGATTAAGATCACGTAGGGAAAGTAAACCTAGGAAATGTTGTAATTGTCATTAGTTATGTTATGTCATGTCTAGGTGTCCAAATATTTATTTCAGATTTCATGCTAGAGATGAAAGGTCTGCAGATAGATACTAGTGAAGTGAAATTTTCAAAAATAGACGGAATAGTAAAGAACGATTTGAATCACAAATTTTAAATTTCAGATTGTGTTTACCTTTGATCAATGTTTGTTGTTAGATTGTGTTGTATATATACAGTTTTACTTTAAGGTTATTCCAATGTACTCAGAGATGTTACACTTCTCAATGTTTGCTGTTTGTTTTGTTCAAGCGAGGGATGCTGTGCGTCTCATACATCTCATGTTGTTATATGTTTGTATAGAAACATATTGTACGGCTGATCTGTGTAGTTTCAAGTGTAGACTGTTAAGTAGTTTTAGTAGGAATTGGGTTGTTTTTTGAGTTGTTGCTTTTTTTGTGATCGCTATCTAAATATTAAGTATTTAGAGAGTTTATGGAAGTCTGATTTCTGTTAGTGATGGCAGAAACCATTAGATTTGATAAGCGTGAAGTAAGGAACACTATAAGCCTATACAGATGGGTCTAATTCATTATATAGAAGCTTGCTAAAAATGTTTGCATCGTCCAATGCTCTTTTCAGAATCTTGCTTAAAAAGGTGGTCATTGCAACTTTTCATGGATATCAACATTAGATGTGCCGTTACAATACATATGTTTTTGATATAAAACTGAATTTGAAGACCTTTTAAATTACCAAGAAGACGCAAAGTTCCAGTCTTAAAGACATTAAATCTGATAAACGTTGATAGACTTAAATTTGTTAAATTTGATTGTCAAATGTTAATGCATATACTATTGTTTTCGTAAAGGAGGAGGAGGGTAGCAGATTGATGGTCTTCCTTGAACAGCTTCGTTATTTAACTTTAACTGATATATATATATATCTGATTTAATGTTTGATTATTACAAATTATTCTTAATTATTTTATTTGACATTTGCAGTTTGCGTATTTATTGGTACAGATACATTTTGCAGACTTTATTTATGAAATTTATTGTTAGTCTTAGGGGGAAGAATGTATTGACAGGATTATTATGTAATTGTTATTTCCCAAGATTAAAACCAAAAACTTCATATTTCTCTATTTAAGGCAAAGTAAACGTTTTGCACGCCTCCAGAGGAATTTGGGACAAAAAACGTGCGTCGTTAGTTACACGCGTTATCTCCCCTACTCTCATAAACACAAAATTATTTTTGCAATATGACCAGAACGGACGCCCAGAAGATTAAAATATTTGTTTAGGGGCCAGCTGAAGGACGCCTCCGGGTGCGGGAGTTTCTCGCTGCATTGAAGACCTATTGGTGACCTTCTGCTGTTGTCTGTTCTATGGTCGGGTTGTTGTCTCTTTGACACATTCCCCATTTCCATTCTCAATTTTACACATTCCCCATTTCCTTTCTCAATTTTACGATTTGTACATGGCATTACATCCGTACATTATCCGTACTCCTATAGGACATTGACAACATGCATATACAAATTATGTACAATTATAAAGTTTTAAAATTATAAAAAAGAATGTCACTTAATATTTTGGATGGAAAGTATTCACAGTCTACAATATTTTAGAAAGGAATATCCTTCGTTAAGTACTTCCAAAAATGCTCTAGTGTTAAAAAAGTCTAAGAGAGCTTCCTGATTGCCAAGCAGAAAGCAAAACACGTACTCGTCTGATTTCGAAAGCAGTGACTGTGTGTATACGAAATTGTCACTGGTCATTTCTGATAATCTTTTATATAGAAAGTTTGTTTGAATTTCTGTGCACATACTATGTAATAAGGTCAAAAGTAGAACCTGCATAATGAATTACTGATCGGAGTATTTAATGTGACATCTCGTATCCAAGATCACTCCCTGTGTTGTGAAAAAATTACTGGCAGACTTATAACCGCGAAATATGTAGCTGAACTTTGGAACTGCAACTTGTGTGGACACTATGTTCAAGATGAATTTTAAGTAAGAATTCGAGTTGGTTTTCTGGTTAAGTTTCGATAAGAAATATTTTTGTGGCACAAACGATCTTTTATTGAAACAGTATCAAAATAAAAATTAAAATATCCAAGACTCAATACTCCAAATGGGAAAAGATGGCAAAAAATAATGATTCCAGTAGAAATGATTCATAATCTCTCTTCGTCCCTTTTTTACCTTTAAGAACTAGTTAAGGCACATGTATCTCAATCAAAGTACCTCGTATATAAATAAAGTATAGGTGTTTCAAAAACTTTAATGAGGATGCCTTTTGTGCCGACTTACATCAAACCCCTTTTCATATTGTTGAAATGGAAGAAGATATTGATATTTCTGTCGACAAATGGTATGAACTTTTTAATCAAGTTAACAAGCACGCACCAATGAAAAATAAAAGAGTAAAAATATTTAAACAAACCGAATGGTTCAATGAAAAAATTTAAAATTCCATTCAAAACAATAATATGTATCATTCAAAAAAAGATTGGGTAAACTTTAAAAAGTGGCGTAATAAAACAACGTCTTAATATTTAATGCAAAAAAGGAATATTATCAAAACGCTATATCTAGTTCCAAAAATAGTAAAGAACTTTGGAATCACATTAAAGAGTTAAATCCAAAAATGGATAATATTTTTCCACCTAAAATGCAGTATGAAAATCAAACTGTTTATAACCCCAAAGATATTGTTAATACACTAAATGTTCATTTTTCTTCCGTAGCTGAAAAACTTATTGGAAATAATACTTCAGATATGGATTTTTCTAAGCTACAAACTTTTACTAGTACAAAATTAAAGGAAACTGAAATTTTTAAATTAAAACTCATTTCTGTTGGAGAGGTGTGTTCACAACTAAAACACCTTAATATTAATAAATCTGCAGGTTTAGATGGAATTGGTCCAAAACTTTTAAAGCTAAGTGCAGAGATAATATCGCCATCACTAACTTTTCTAATAAACAAAAGTATAACGTCGAATCGTTTTCCGCAAAAATTTAAACTTGCCAGAGTAACTGCTATAAATAAAGGAGGACCAACAGATATTCCCTCCAATTATCGTCCAATTTCTATTTTAAATACCATATTTAAAGTTTTTGAGAGACATGTATGTACACAATTATATGCATTCTTAAATAATAAAAAATTGTTACATATCGCTCAGTCAGGTTTCAGGCAAGGTCATTCATGTCAAACAGCGCTGACTAAACTAATTGATGAATGGTTAAAATATTTAGACAATGGAGAAATAGTTGGTACTGTGTTTTTAGATTTCAGTATTAACCATGCCATACTTTTAGAAAAGTTAAAATTTTATCATATCGGAGAACATTCGATAGATTGGATAAAATCATATTTGTCTGAGAGACAACAAGAAGTTCAATACGCTAACATTAAATCTGATAAATCGTTTGTAAAATCTGGAGAGCCTCAAGGTTCTATTTTAGGTCCTCTGTTATTTTTAATTTATATAAATGATTTACCACTTCATGTTAAACAATCCGACATGGATTTATATGCTGATGTTTCAACATTGCATTTTCATAATAAAAACATTGAAAAAATAAACAGCATATTGCAAAATGATTTAAATGCTATACAATCTTGGTGTAACAATAACAGTATGAAAATTAATGCACAAAAAACAAAGTGTATGAAATTGGGTTCAAAACTAAAACTTACACAACTATCAGAATTATGTATTACCGTCAATGAAACATGTATTGAAAATGTCCATTCTTTCAAATTACTTGGAATTGACATTGATGAAAATTTAAGCTGGGAGGATCATGTTGATCGTATATGCAAGATTATCTCATCTAAAATATCATTTTTGTTTAAAATTAAAGTATATTCCTATACACACAAGACAACTATTCTATAATGCATATATTCTACCATATATAGACAATTGTAGTTCAGTTTGGGGAAATTTATTACAAAAAGATTCAGATGGAATCATAAAACTTCAAAAAAGAATAGCAAGAATTATACTTGAATGCGATATTTCTGTTCCATCTAATTTTATGTTTTCATCTTTAAAATGGATATCTTTTACAAAAAGAATAAAATACCAACAATCAATTCTAATGTATAAAATTGTAAATAGACTAACACCTGATTACTTAACAATGCTAAATATTAATGATGTGCAACACCACAACTTACGATCTGTCTCTAATAATGATCTATTTGTTTCAAGACCAAACACAAATTTTTATAAAAAATCTTTTCATTATTCTGCAACAAAGGTATGGAATAATTTACCACTCAAAATAAAAAATTGTCGAAATGTTGAATTATTTAAGAAACATTGTTATAATCATTTTCTTGACAATTCTATGCAAGTCGAATAATTTGTTTTCTTTCTTTTATTGTAAGAATAAGAAAATTTAATCAAAACTTTACCAATTATTGCCATTTATTGCCATTTGTATGTTTGAATGATTGAATTGTGTATATACTAGTAATATATATTGTATTTTAATGTATGAATGTTAACTGTATACATGTATATTGTTTGAGGGCCTCAATGAAAATTAGACTACTTCTAATTGAGTTACCCTCTTTAAATAAAGAATTTATTATTATTATTATTATTATGTCAAAGTAGTCAAAGTAGTCCATTTTTAGATGGTGACGTTCCCTTGTCACCATCTTATGGTGTTTATATATCTCAACTTGTACGATTCGCTCGTGTATGTAACAACGTATTAGATTTTAGCGAGAGAAATTTATGTATTACTGAAAAATTATTACACCAGGGTTTTCGATATCATAAACTAGTCAAAACATTTACTAAATTTTATCATCGGTATAAGGACATCATTCGTAAATATAACTCAACATGCAGACATCTTATACGTTCGGGTATTTCACATCCAATCTTTTATGGTAATATTCTTTACAAAGCACAAAAATGTCAGTATTCACCTCAAAAGCTAACAAAACCTTTAAACAGACTTATTAAGAAGGGATATAGTTACGATACTGTTGTCAGGTCATTAAAGATTGCATATTTTGGCTTTAATATTGATTCACTTATAGGGTCTTTGCATCGGAATTAAACATATTTATTCTAAAACCAGTTGTTGGCATGACACGGGTTGTGTTCTTCTCATATATTTTATGATGGTATAATACTAAACCCCTAACAGGAGGGATTGTGCCTGATATTCATATGATGAAGACATAATCTTTCAATCAGTTTAATTGAGGTCTGGAGCTGGCATGTCAGTAACTGCTAGTATTCTGTTGTTATTTATGTATTATTGTCATTTTGTTTATTTTCTTTTGTTTCCTATTCTGACATCGGACTCGGACTTCTCTTGAACTGAGTTTTACTGTGCGTACTGTTGTACGTTTGTTTTTCTACATTGGCTAGAGGTATAGGGGGAGGGTTGAGATCTCAAAAAACATGTTTAACCCCGCCGCAGTTTTGCGCCTGTCCCAAGTCAGGAGCCTCTGGCCTTTGTTAGTCTTGTATCATTTTTAATTTTAGTTTCTTGTGTATAATTTGGAGTTTAGTATGACGTCCATTATCACTGAACTAGTATACATATTTGTTTAGGGGCCAGCTGAAGGACGCCTCCGGGTGCGGGAGTTTCTCGCTGCATTGAAGACCCATTGGTGGCCTCTGGCTGTTGTCTGCTCTATGGTCGGGTTGTTGTCTTTTTGACACATTCCCCATTTCCATTCTCAATTTTATCTCTTCGTCCCTTTTTTACCTTTAAGAACTAGTTAAGCCGCATGTATCTCAATCAAAGTACCTCGTCAAAGTAGTCTCTCTTCGTCCCTTTTTTACTTTTTAGAACTAGTTAAGCCGCACGTATCTCAATCAAAGTACCCCGTCAAAGTAGTCTCTCTTCGTCCCTTTTTTTTACCTTTAAGAACTAGTAAAGCCCCGTGTATCTCTATCAAAGTACCCCGTCAAAGTAGTCTCTCTTCGTCCCTTTTTAACTTTTTAGAACTAGTTTTAAAAGCCGCACGTATCTCAATCAAAATACCCCGTCAAAGTAGTCTATCTTCGTCCCTTTTGTACGTTTTAGAACAAGTTAAGTCACATGTATCTCAATCAAAGTACCCCGTCAAAGTAGTCTCTCTTCGTCCCTTTTTTACCTTTAAGAACTAGTTAAACCGCATGTATCTCAATCAAAGTACCCCGTCAAAGTAGTCTCTCTTTGTCCCTTTTTACCTTAAAGAACTAGTTAAGCCACATGTATCTCAATCAAAGTACCTCGTCAAAGTAGTCTCTCTTCGTCCCTTTTTTACTTTTTAGAACTAGTAAAGCCGCACGTATCTCAATCAAAGAATCTTGTCAAAGTATCTCTCTTCTTACCTTTTATACCGTTAAGAACTAGTTAAGCCGCATGTATCTCAATCAAAGTACCCCGTCAAAGTAGTCTCTCTTCGTCCCTTTTTTACCTTTAAGAACAGTAAAGCCACATGTATCTCAATCAAAGTACCCCGTCAAAGTAGTCTATCTTCGTCCCTTTTTTACCTTTAAGAACTAGTAAAGCCGCACGTATCTCAATCAAAGTACCTCGTCAAAGTAGTGTCTCTTCGTCCCTTTTTTACCTTTAAGAACTAGGTAAGCCGCATGCATCTCAACCAAAGTTCCCTGTCAAAGTAGTCTCTCTTCGTCCCTTTTTTACGTTTAAGAACTAGTTAAGCCGCATGTATCTCAATCACAGTACCTGGTCAAAGTAGTCTCTCTTCGTCCCTTGTTTACCTTTAAGAACTAGTTAAGCCGCATGTATCTCAATCAAAGTACTCCGTCAGAGTAGTCTCTCTTCGTCCCTTTTTTACCTTTAAGAACTAGTAAAGCCGTACGTATCTCAATCAAAGAATCTCGTCAAAGGTTCTACTTTATCATATCAATTTTTGTTTTCGTTTGGAAACATTTGAAACAATCCGCGTTGATTACAGATCTCGGTAGTCTCTATTGCATTAATTTGCATTTTTTTTTACTATTGGTGGTTAGATATTGTAAAGACTCCTGTCTATGAATGAAGATCGTATGTTGAGATCTGGAAGTTTTTGTGTGTTATGTGTTGTTAAGTTGCTGTCTCATTATCGTCTTCCCACATCAACTTTTTTATTTCACTTTGTATACTTACATTTAAAGATTATTCGAATTGCACAAAATCTTAATTATCGCCCACTGCATGTTCTTTGCCTTTCCCAAAGTTAGGTACCTCGTCAGTGGTTTTCTATTATTGTATCCCGTAAACAAAGTTAGGTACCTCGACAGTGGTTCTCTATTATTGTATCCCGTAAACAAAGTTAGGTACCTCGACAGTGGTTCTCTATTATTGTATCCCGTAAACAAAGTTAGGAACCTCGTCAGTGGTTCTCTATTATTGTATCCCGTAAACAAAGTTAGGTACCTCGTCAGTGGTTCTCTATTATTGTATCCCGTTATTATTGTATCCCGTAAACAAAGTTAGGTACCTCGTCAGTGGTTTTCTATTATTGTATCCCGTAAACAAAGTTAGGTACCTCGTCAGTGGTTCTCTATTATTGTATCCCGTAAACAAAGTTAGGTACCTCGTCAGTGGTTCTCTATAATGGTATCCCGTAAAGATCATTTTATACAGGAAACATCCCGCTTTTTCGCGGGGGTACATGTGGGCATAGGTTTGTCCTTGTGTTCGTCCAATTTTTGTATCAGCGGTTCTGCTTCTGAGTTGATTGACATACTTTGTACATTTGCACTTGTTTCTGTTGTATAAGTAGTATATTTTGTTTCGAATATATGCTAAAGAATTATACTCCTTAGGAAAAGAAACTGAAAACTCCTTGACTTTTGGTGGTCTCATGGGTGTTACCGTGCCCGTTGATTTGATTTCCAGCCGGATCAAATCAAAGACTTGGAAATTGGCATTTGCTGCTAAGCAGGCGGCATTTAGGGATAAGAGCAATGAATGGTAGACCCGCAGTCAGATTAATGAGTCCAGGTTCGGTGACAAATTGTTGCATACTTTTACTTTTTGTACCTAGCCGTTAAAAAACCGGTTTAGCGTGTCGGTCTAGCACATAACAGGGTGCAATGATCATATTTAACATATTCATATCACATTAACATGTTCTTGTCCTGATATGAAGTAATATTTGCCACTGCACGGTAAATACAAATTTGTCCATCCATCCATCATGTGTACAGTGTTACGGGTTCACTGCATTTACCCTAATTGTGCCCTTTAAACTATAATATTCCGATATAGTGCATTCTGCCGACATTGGCAACATGTTCATTTATATTTTGTTTAGAATAATGACATGTTTTCTTTGTTTAAGTTCCATCTTGGTCATCTCAAGATCTTTTGCATTGTAAATACCACGTGCATAAAACTTTATTTTGCGAAGAATCTTGGTTAAAAAACGATGTGAATTGGGATATGTCCCACTACATTGAGATTTTTTAACATTGATAGTTGTCCCGCTAGCAGATTATTTTGTAGTTGATAATATGGAGTAAAATACTGATACAAACATTGTGTAAGAAGTGGAAAAGTAGATAATAAGTGTCCATAGGAAACTATAAAGCGTCACACCATCCCATTTATATTTTCGGTGAACAGCGAAATCGGGATCAAAACCCTTCTTCGGCATGCATTGTTTTAAGGTTCATTCACAATGAACATGTGTACTAAATTTCAAGTTGATGTGACCACAATTATTTTCAATTTACAAAGAGGATAACTGTGAAATCATATTGATGATTAAAAAATGGTTCAAAAGTCAAAAATATATGAAGTCGTTTGGCTGATACAAGATTATATATACATATATAGTAAGCTTCTCTTTATGTGATTATTTTACAGTTTGACAACTTCAAGAAAAGTATACACTGTTTCATTAGTGTTGCTTATTTTTGAAATTTTTAAACTTCTTCGAAACTACTACAGTCTGATATCGTCTAAAAATTCAAACCGTGAAAGGGTTTCCAAATTTTCAAAAGCTCTTAAAAGGATGCTGTATATTTTGTAAAAAAATAAAAATAAACGACCTGTACTTTATTGTTAACAAAGAAGCTTTTGATCAAATCACATTCAAGTTACCATCTAGATAATATAAACTAAGATGATATGTTATGGATGTCAATGAGACAACTATCCACCACAGACAAAATTACGTAGATGTTCGCAACTATTGATACTCCTACTCCGGTAGCTTTACCTTACTTGGAAAGGGTTTAATCAACGAGACGGTAACACCTCCCGAAACGAAAGCTGATTATTATCAGCTATAGTTATAGGAGGGGATAAGGAGTCTACGCAATGCTAGGCGGTGTTGTCGTAGAAGTGAGAAGTGAAAAGTACAGGTTCCAGCCCAGCTCGGGGAGGAGTAAAGAATCAGATCTACTCTAACATTGTAAGGTAAATTTTCTAGGCACTGTATATATATATATATATACAAGTGCAAATTGATTACAACGTTCAAACCTATAATTGCGTTGGATAAAAACCGCAATTTTGATACGTGTGCATGCAAAACAAATTTCTTGTTAGAGGGGTCTAAATACAGCACAAACAACATTTTCCAAAAGACCAAAATAGTGAAAAAGTATATTTTAACATAACGCATTTGACTAACAGGTCGAACAACAAATGTTCTTAAACCCTGCTGACTGCTATTGGCGATTGCCAAATAAACGGATCACCGATGTAGTAAATGGATCTTAATTATAAATCTAATACTAAACAGAAAAAATAAACTTGCGAAAAAGATGGTATACCGCAAACAAAAGGTGCAAAGGTTTTTGTACACCATATCCGGATTTCGACAATTAATGTCTCTTCAGTGATGTTAGGAATCGAAACGGTAGTTGGAAAGCCATACAATTTAACTCAATTTAGGATAGACTCTTGAATTTTAAAGAGTCGAAATAGGATGAACGGATCATATAAACCCGAAGGAAAATATAATACAAGCTCAAACGAAAAAATATAAACAAATCTAAATTGAAATCAACGTTCAAACCTATGATTGCGTTGGATAAAAACCGCAATTTTTATACGTGTGCATGTAAAACAAATTTCGTTGTAAAGGGGTTTAAATACAGCACAAACAACATTTTCCAAAAGACAAAAAAAGTGAAAAAGTATATTTTAACAAAACGCATTTGACTAACAGGTCGAACAACTGATGTTCTTAAACCCTGCTGACTGCCATTGATGATTGCCAAATAAATTGGTCACAAGATTTAACAAATGGATCTTTATATTAATTTAATACCAAACAGAAAACAATAAACTTGCGGCAAAGATGGTAAACCACAAACATGAGGTGCTAATTTATTTACATCATATTTGGAAGGCCATATAATTTACCTCAATTTAGGATAGACTCTTGAATTTTAAAGAGTCGAAATAGGATGAACGGATTATATAAACCGGAGGGAAAATATAATACAAGCCCAAACGAACTAAATATAAACAAGTCTAAATTGATAACAACGTTCAAGCCTATGATTGCGGTGGATAAAACCGCAATTTTTATACGTGTGCATGTAAAACAAATTTCGTTGTAGAGGGGTCTAAATACAGCACAAACAACATTTTCCAAAAGACCAAAAAAGTGAAAAAGTATATTTGATATATATATATATATTTGTGTCGTTTGATTGTTATTTCATTGACTTATAATAAAATTGAGAATGGAGATGGGGAATGTGTCAAAGAGACATCAACCCGACCATAGAGCAGAGAACAGCCGAAGGCCACCAATGGATCTTAAATGCAGCGAAAAACTCCCGCACCCGAAGGCGTTCTTTAGTTCAGTGATAATGGACGTCATACTAAACACCAAATTATACACAGGAAACTAAAATTAAAAATGATACAAGACTAACAAAGGCCAGAGTCTCCTGACTTGGGACAGGCGCAAAAATGCGGCGGGGTTAAACATGTTTTTGAGATCTCAACCCTCCCCCTATACCTCTAGCAAATGTAGAAAAAACAAACGCACAACAGTACGTACAGTAAAACTCAGTATAAGAGAAGTCCGAGTCCGATGTCAGAATAGGAAACAAAAGAAAATAAACAAAATGACAATAATGCATAAATAACAACAGACTACTAGCAGTTACTGACATGCCAGCTCCAGACCTCAATTAAACTGATTAAAAGATTATGTCTTCATCATATCTCCCTTTTAATCTTTACTATAAAAAATAACATTTGAAAATAAATTGTCACATTTATTACTAAACAGATCCATGCATAACTATTATGAAGAAAACCGAAGCTATGTGCAACGATCCGTTTAATTATACGTGCTTACCATAAGAATGTGAATCTTTTTACAAAACGGGATGCAACTCTTCAGTACCTTAATTGATTATTGTATACCAAACTGTAAAGATAACTTTCTTTTTTTGAAGACTATACACCATATGTTGACCTATTTGTCAATCTTTTGGTTTTTGTGTCGTTGGGTGACTGTCTTATTGACGTATACCCTATATCTCCTTTTCTAAAAGGTGTATGAATTAAAAATCAAATCGTGTTACCCATGCACACCAGTTATTATCATAACGTAAGAGAAGATCAATAAAAACTGTTAGCTTAAAAAGACAACTACAGAAAGTCCTTGACATTTGATATTATATTCATTCATTGTTCATGGTGCAGTCTAAAAGATAGAATATCTATACAAATATTATTATTTAGATATATAAAGTGGAGTTTCCTTCTTGTTTTTTGCTCTTTGTAGTCTGTTGCTAGTTGTTGTATATATCAGAGACTTCTTTTGTCTGAAAAAATAACAGTGACAGATAAATCTATATATATATTTTATGATAATCTTAATAATGGACTGGCACTCGAATGTTTAATATGTTCCGAAAGACAGCTACCACGAAAACATTTCAAACTATTTGTTCCTGGACAGCATTCCAACGACAAAAAAGACATAAAAGACATCTTGCGGTCATCACTAAATCTATTTATAAAAATGAATGAATAAATCAGGCTGAAATTTCAGTGTTTTCAATAGCCAAGTCCTTAGAATTTTTAGAAAAGACTTATAGGTTTTCTTTTATTCTTTTAGGCAAAAAAAAAAATGAAAAACGAAGATATCAAAATTAGTTATTTGCGATTGATATACATTTACACGTTGATCTTTATCTCGCGGGCACTTCGACCTTTTTATGGTAGGGTGAGCAACTGAGTCCTCCAGTACCCAACCCTTTTCATTTATTTTGAATAACAAAAGAACATACCCTATCATATATTGTTTTAAGCAAAAAATATGCATACATAAAAAAGCTGTCATGGGTACCCTATTTCATGGAGAGGTACATAGATATAGCTGTCATAGTTACCCTATTTCATGGAGAGATACATACATGTAGATATAGCTACCATAGGTACCCTATTTCATGGAGAGATACATAGATATAGCTATCATGGTTACACTATTTCATGGAGAGACACATAGATATAGCTACCATGGTTACCCTATTTCATTGAGAGATACATAGATATAGTTACCATGGTTACCCTATTTCATGGAGAGACACCTACATATGGTTACCGTGTGTCATTGATAGATACAAACATATAGCTGCCATGGTTACCCCATTTCAAGGAGAGATACATAGTTTTGACAACTATCTGAAGCATTTACGACAGTGATCTTAATTGCACCTGTAAAAATATATCGACATATATATGATCAATTTCAGATTCAAATATCAACCTTGCCTTAAATTTCACCTCAATTTCTCGACCTCATCAAATATCAAGGAGCTTAAAATAGTGAACATTACAGTGGCTCATCCCTACCACGCATTACATAGTAAATGCCCCCTCCCACACTCCAAGACCTTTAGGGGAGGTATTGGGCTGGGTTGAACGTTGTCTAGCTCTCCCTAACTCTACATACCAATATAGCTGCCGTTGAAGAACATAAGACGAAAATAGCCCGAAGGGAAAAATAAGAAGAACAAAAAACTACTTTTAGACAATAAAAGCTATTTTACACGTTTGCTAACATATTTTAAGCGATGCTTAATTTCAATGAATACTTTTAAAGGAGATGTGAAGAATTCATAAATAAATTAGGCAACAACCCAATTATTGTTGTTCTCGCAGATAAAGCCCAAAACAACATCGTTTTTGTGTGTAAATATCATTACATAAACTGCTTGATAAATGAATTAGGTATTGACAATTCATTTGGAAACTCAACATATACCCTCACGACACTTACCAAAGAGGAAATCCTGGATAATTATAGGTCTGTGCTATGTTCCTTTGGATTTCAACCAAAGATGAAGAACTCGATCTTCCATCACTGTATTGGATACCTAAACTACATAAGTGTCCTTACAAACAACGGAATATTGCTGGGTCTTCCAAGTGCTCCACGAAACCTCTTTCTAAATTATTAACATCTATTTTATCAGCAATCAAAGCCGGGCTCCAAAGTTATTGTGAAACTGCCTATTCTAGAGGTGGCGTGAATCAGATGTGGATACCAAAGATCTTTTAGAGTACATACAATCTAAGACTCTCTCATCTTGCAATAGTATTAAAACATTTGACTTTTCTACACTTTACACAAGTATTCCCCATTCCAAACTAAAAGACAAATTGAAAGAGTTGGTATTGCTTTGTTTCATTAAAAAGAATGGCGAACGTAGATACAAGTATCTTGTCTTGGGGAGGGATAAATCCTACTTTGTAAAGAATCACTCTGATTCAAACAAACAATTCTCTGAAACTGACATTATCAAGATGCTTGATTTCTTGATTGGCAACATATTTGCTACGTTTGGAGGACGTGTTTTTCAACAGACTGTCGGAATTTCAATGGGAACCAATTGTGCCCCTCTTCTTGCCGACTTGTTTCTTTATTATTATGAGGCTGAGTTCATACAGGAACTTCTTAGGAAGAAAGATAAGAAGTTAGCAATATCCTTTAACTTTACGTTCCGCTATATAGATGATGTTCTCTCACTAAATAATACAAAATTTGGTGACTATGTTGAACGAATCTATCCCATCGAACTAGAAATAAAGGATACTACAGATACAGTTAAGTCTGTCTCATATCTTGACTTACATCTAGAAATTGACAATGAGGGTCGGTTGAAAATAAAACTTTACAACAAAAGAGATGATTTTAGCTTCCCAATTGTGAACTTTCCATTTCTATGTAGCAACATTCCAGCAGCGCCTGCATACGGAGTATATATCCCCCAATTCATACGATATTCCCGGGCTTCTATTTCCTATTATGATTTCCTTGATAGAGGATTGCTGCTCATAAGGAAGCTATTATACCAAGAGTTCCAAATGGTGAAGTTGAAATCATCCCTTCGTCAATTTTACGGACGCCATCACGAGTTGGTTGACCGTTATGGAATAACCGTTTCACAGATGATATCGGATATGTTCCTTATGTCGTAACTACAATATCCTTCCCTTTTCTAGAATGTGACCTACCGAATTAGACTATCTACAGGATTTGTAATAACATAAGCAACACGACGGGTGCCACATGTGGAGCAGGATCTGCTTACCCTTCCGGAGCACCTGAGATCATCCCCAGTTTTTGGTGGGGTTCGTGTTGCTTAGTTTTTAGTTTTCTATGTTGTGTCATCTGTACTATTATTTGTCTGTTTGTCTTTTTATTTTTGGCCATGGCGTTGTCAGTTTGTTTTCGATCTGTGAGTTTGACTGTCCCTCTGGTATCTTTCGTCCCTCTTTTTAACAACACACAAAACAATTTACTTCTCAAGTTCAACCTATGGTCTTCTACAATGGACATGTCATTACAATATTTTAAGTTTTCAATCTTCCCAAGTCTAGCTATAATAAATAGAATAGTTGGGAAAACATGTAAAACATTATCTTAATAACAAAACATGAATTCAGATATTACTTAAAACAATGAGAAGAGTCAGGAACAAACTTCTAATAATGAGGGTCTAGATTGGGGGGGGGGGGGGGGGGGGGGGGGGGAGGGGGGTCCTTTAATTATGTATTCTTTAACTTTTTAAGCCAATTTATCTATTATTTTTCTTTATTTTTTTGGCCTGTTTTTCTCTATTCTTTATAATCTTTGCCGTTTATTCTGCACTTTTCTCCCATAATTTTCTATTCTGTAAACCCCATCTAGACCTTCTTGTATTTGTTTTGAGGTTTGACTATTTATACTATACATGATATATGAGGGAAAGAAAAAAAAAGAAATATACATTTAAAAGACGAAAATACTGTTGGCATTGGAAAAAAATATTAGAAATTTTATGTTTTATACAAGAATTGTAAAACAAGTATAAACATACATATACTATGATCATAAAACAAAAAGACATCTATATGTCAACATACAAACGGTCTCAAACAAAAGATTATGTCAATCCAGTTAAGCTTTGAAGGGTAAGTACGACAAAGGCCTTATTCGACATCCAAAATTAAATGGTATAGTGAATAAAAGTGAAGACATGTACAAGGAAAACAATAACAAACAATACAGTATCAAACTGTATGCTTAATATCGTTTTTTGGTAAAACTGGTTATTTCTATTATGTTAATGACATCATAGTGAAATCTAAAATTGCATTGCAGAACTTATCACCTTCTTTATAACCAATGAAAGTATCATAATGTTGAAAAAGAATGACGAAACTACTATGTTTTTTTTCTATTTTGGGCGCTTACAATAGGTCTTATATAACAAATCCAAGAAGTCCAATAAAACTGAATAATCTCAAAAGAGAACATTTGAATATTAAGGATACTCTTTATTCAAATAAAAAACACGAGGCATGGTACATTCGACATTGCAGTCTAACTACAATGAAAAAACAAGACCTTCACCAACAGCAAAAATGACTATACATATGTAAAGCTTTACATTTTAAGGATCATTTTGAAAAGAGGTGAGAAACCGTTTTCAATATATTAATTGTTTTCTTATATGTTAAAATGTTACTATTTTCACTCTCCTCACTTTTCGATGCCTATTATAAATGAAAAAGATTCTGGTGGAAGCGTTCATACTTTTCTAACACAGAGAAAAAAACAAACTAGCAAGGAAGAAGTAAACGAACAACATATCTACTTGAAAAAAAACCACAATAAAAATGTACAAACGTAGATGATGAAGCCATTACGGTTCCTTTTCCAGTGTACCCCCAAAAAAGAAATTGTTCAAGCCAATAAATTTAATTAGCCTTTAAAGTTTTATAATTTTTTTAATCCACTACAATTTATATACAAGTCTATTCTGAAAGAATTAAGCTACAAAGCGAAAAAAATTTTCACTTCCATCAGCTATGAGACGACTAGCTTTTTAGAAAAGCTATTACTTGTTTCAAATCAACTCAATTAGAAATAGCGTGTAAATCGTGTTTACATACATTGATTGGTTGTTGTTTGCTTGCTTAACGTCCGATGGCAAATTTATCATACATGTTCTGAACGAGAACAAATTAACAATAAATACAATAGGTAGGTTATTTTAAGGTAGGGCGATCGACCTACCTGGATAAAGGGCAGGATATTTGGACTGCCACTGGAACTAGGGTATGTTTGAAAGCAACAGAAACTTTCCCTATCAACAGGCCACCTACTGATCTCAGAGAGTTGTCACAGGGGTTCTTTAATTGTTAGGGCGACCGGGATGAATGGCGGGATATTTTGACTGCCACTTGAACATTAGGGTATATTGGATAGGAACAGAAATATTTTCTATCAATAGACCTCAGAGAGTTGTTGTCACAGTGGTTCTTCAGCGTGCAGAGAGCGTGTCACTCTCTTTACACTAGGCATCCTGTTTAACGTCCCCATTCTGACCGGACGTGGCGATGAATTTATACTTGGCGTACGGTGTTGGTGTTAGTTTTGGTAACGTTAGTTTGACGTTATTTTTCATGCATTGTATAAATAACGTCGTACTTATTTCATTTCGTGCAGCTCACAGCATAATTCAGTTATATGAGCGGTATGCTTGACTTGCTACGTATAGAACCGAAATTCAAAAGCGGCACATATTTCTTAAATTGCAGTCAAATTAAAACAGAGAAATAATATTTATTTTATATAATATCACCTTGGAGCAAAAATATTTTCTCTTTCTTTTGATTGTAACAGGATATTTTTTTTTAATCACTGTCTTTTCTGCGGCTTTCTTTTATCTATTATATATATCCGCTTTTGATAGTTTCTGGATAAAAAATTAATTAGTCGAAGCGTTTATTTCATCACCTGTAATAAAGTTGAGTATCAATTGTTGAAAGCAAATTCAAAATTTACAACAAAAATAATGTAATCTTATTTGCCAATTGCATATATACAAAAGGAAATTTAATCTCAACTATGGACAAGTAAACCGATACAGTTATTAATTTCCATTAGATTCGTTAAAAATCTGTTGAGAAATTGTATAAAAAAATATGAAAAAAGTTATTGTTGTGCATGAGATATTTGCGACGTTAGGTATTACATGTCAAGTTATACAGAACGTAACGTCAGAACGAGTAGAAAAGCATGATGTGACATTATGACTACACAAAAGTAATCGCTGACTGTGTCGTTAATACTTTCGACATGTAGTCGAAAACAGATTCAAATAAATCCCTGAAATGTATATTTTTATGTTATATAGTATTTTTTGTTCTATTATAATTTCAAAATTTTCCCCCTCCTAAACTGTATTATAAATATGACTTATCATATTTGTAACACAAATTTTGAAAACGGCGTTTTGTGACATTTTGACTAAAAACAAACAAAAAGATCGCGTTTATTTTCTTTTAAATATTTTCCCTTGAAACTTCGACATATTTTTTTTCATACACTTAAAATACATCTTTTCACGTTTAAATAAAATTTCAGATTGAAGAAAAGACCGCAAATGCCTATTGTTTTTCACAAGACACTTAACAAATACGCCGAAACGTCAAAAAACGGCAAGTGTGACATTTCAACGGATTCAATAAAATGAACAATTTAGGACATAATTTAAACAATATTTACTAATGGAAGACATAGACAGTTTTATATTTATTTTATAATTTTGACACAGGAAGGGTGGATATGTAAATTGTGATTTGGGTCTGCAGCATTCGTTCGAATTTTGAAGAGCTCTTTATAAAATGAGAGATTTGGGTTTTGTGCTTATAGTATATAATAACCATATATTTTTGCCTTCAATACATGTTTTACTCGTCTTTTATTTACACTAAATCTATAAGATGTTGGATGTGTACTGATTGATATTTTTGCCTTCGATACATGTTTTACTCGTCTTTTATTTACACTAAATCTATTAGATGTTGGATGTGTACTGATTGATATTTTTGCCTTCGATACATGTTTTACTCGTCTTTTATTTACACTAAATCTATTAGATGTTGGATGTGTACTGATTGATATATTTGCCTTCGATACTTGTTTTACTCGTCTTTTATTTACACTAAATCTATTAGATGTTGGATGTGTACTGATTGATATTTGTGCCTTCCATACATGTTTTTCTCGTCTTTTATTTACACTAAATCTATTAGATGTTGGATGTGTACTGATTGATATTTTTGCCTTCGATACATGTTTTACTCGTCTTTTATTTACACTAAATCTATTAGATGTTGGATGTGTACCGATTAATATTTGTGCCTTCGATACATGTTTTTCTCGTCTTTTATTTACTCTAAATCTATTAGATGTTGGATGTGTACTGATTGATATTTTTGTCTTCGATACATGTTTTACTCGTCTTTTATTTACACTAAATCTATTAGATGTTGGATGTGTACTGATTGATATTTTTGCCTTCGATACATGTTTTACTCGTCTTTTATTTACACTAAATCTATTAGATGGTGGATGTGTACTGATTGATATATTTGCCTTTCGATACATGTTTTACTCGTCTTTTATTTACACTAAATCTATTAGATGTTGGATGTGTACTGATTGATATTTGTGCCTTCGATACATGTTTTTCTTGTCTTTTATTTACCCTAAATCTATTAGATGTTGGATGTGTACAAATTGATATATTTGCCTTTCGATACATGTTTTACTCGTCTTTTATTTACTCTAAATCTATTAGATGTTGGATGTGTACTGATTGATATTTGTGCCTTCGATACATGTTTTTCTTGTCTTTTATTTACCCTATATCTATTAGATGTTGGATGTGTACTGATTGATATTTTTGCCTTCGATACTTGTTTTGTTTTTTAGTCCGATCTGTACTTTGTGTCTTTAGTGTTTTTGTTACTTGTTTTTGTGCTAGTTCCGATTTGATGAGTTAAGCCTTTTTGAACTTATTTTTAGAGTTTGTTCTTATGCTGTGCTATTTAACCACTGTCCCAGGTTAGGAGAGGGTTTGGCGCCCGCAAATATGTTTAACCCCGCCAAGTCTATTTGTGCCTGTTCCAATTATTGTTTTGTACAGTTGTGTTCTTGTGTTGTACTGTTGCACCACTGTTCCAGGTAATGGGGGAGGGGGTGCACAATGTTTAACCCCGCCACATTGTATATGTGCCTGTCCCAAGTCAGGAGCCTGTAATTAAGTGTTGTCCTTTTTTGCTGCACATCATATTTGTTTTTGTTCATTGTTTTGTACAGAAATCAGGCAGGAAGTTTTCTCGTTTGCATTGTTTTACATTTGTCATTTCGGGGCCTTTTATAGCTTGCTATATGGTATGGGTTCTGCTCATTGTTGAAAGCCGTACAGTTACCTATAGCTATAGTTGATTTGACGTCTACATCATTTTGTCTCTGGTGGAGAGATGTCTCATTGGCAATCATACCACATCTACTTTTTTTTATATTAAGGTCAGATTAACCCTGCCAGACTGACATGTACACCTTACAATCATTCCATACACAATTTGTATGGTTCATTGCTCTATGTAAAATTTTCGTAATTAGATCTTTTCTCCGATACTATAAGCAATAGGCTATTTATATAAATGTATGGTGTATAGTATGATAGTAAAGTATGCATGTCTGCCTGGTAGGGTTCATCTGACCTTGACCTCATTCGCATCGATCACTGATAATGTTAAGTTCATTTGATACGTGTGCTAGCAGTACAACTTTCATGTTACAGACTTTCTGCATAATTCAATATTGATAACAAAAAAAAAACATTTCGGTGTGAGCGCTCCTGTTTAAACAGTCGCTGAACCATGAAAAAGAAGTCAAGGACAATGGACAGACGGAAACTTTGTAACATAAGGCATCTGTATACATGGTATGATGTATCTGGGTAGTCTACTTTCTGAAATATAGAGTTTTATATAAACAGTTTACGCCGTCACTAACGCTGACGCCGGATCGGTATAATTTTCAAACCTTTCAGTTAACCAGGTAACCAGAAAGAAAAACACACATAAAACACTTCAAAAACAAACTATACAATGCATCAATATTCCCCGAGGGTATCACCAGCCCAGTAGTCAGCACTTCTGTGTTGACATGAATTATCATTGATATGGTCATAATTATATATTAACTGTTTCAAAACTTTGAATTTTTGAAATACTAAGGCTTTTCTGCCTCAGGAATAGTCTACCTTAGCTGTATTTGGCAAAACTTTTAGGAATATTTGGTCCCCAATGCTCTTCAACTTCGTACTTTATTTGGCCTTTTAACTTTTTTTGATTCGAGCGTCACTGATGAGTCTTTTGTAGACTAAACGCGTGTCTGGCGCAATTTCAAAATTTCAATCCTGGTATCTATGATGAGTTTATTTACAACCACTGGGTCGATGCCACTGCTGGTGGAGTTTTTATTCCCCGAGGGTATCACCAGCCTAGTAGTCAGCACTTCTGTGTTGACATGAATTATCATTGATATGGTCATAATTATATATTAACTGTTTACAATCTTTGAATTTTTGAAATACTAAGGCTTTTCTGCCTCAGGAATAGATTACCTTAGCTGTATTTGGCAAAACTTTTAGGAATATTTGGTCCCCAATGCTCTTCAACTTCGTACTTTATTTGGCCTTTTATTTTTTTAACTTTTTTGATTCGAGCGTCACTGATGAGTCTTTTGTAGACGAAACGCGCGTCTGGCGCAATTACAAAATTTCCATCCTGGTATCTATGATGAGTTTATTTATATTCATACAGTTTGACACCAATTTTTGACTTCAAAATTTTTCCTATTAAACATATTTATTTAGAAAACTAAACATCTGCAAGCTATGTTTTGTTTGTTATTGAATAATAATGTCAGGACATTCGTATGAATAAAAATCAAATGTCCTCTTAAAAATTACTTTTTTGTAAATTTTTATATTTCCAAAAGAATTTCCAAAATATGTTTGGTGTTTAGTTCAGTTACCTCAGAATTTATTAGTTATACCTTTACTTGAGAAATTGCTTAAAATTTAAAAACCTAAGTAAAATGATTTTAACTTTTGTAATTTTTTGTTTACCTAAAATAGAAGACGGATGATTTGATCTAAAAGAAGCAAATAAATCTTTTGTATCATAGTTTCAACCATTAGTTCTGTAAACGATAAGTTTGAGAATACTTTATTTGGTGCAATTAAAAATTGAGAAACTTTCTGATAATTTATCTATAGTCCAAAATTTCCTAATGATACAAAAAACAAAAATATGCAAATGATAATTATTACTGTCACTAATAAATCTTAAGTCTATGTGTTAATTTCATTCAGTATTGCAAGGTTATGTAAGAATAAAAGGCGATGTGGTATATACGTCCATGAGACAACAGTCCAACAACACAAATAACCAATAGACACCAAGTGGACAACACACAACGTACGAGTAAAAGGAGGTGTGGGATATACGTCAATGAGACAACAATCCAACAACACAAATAACCAATAGACATCCAGTGAGCAACGTACAGTGTTTAACATTCATCCTGTTACTGGGCAACATAAAGTGTTTAGCATTAATTCTGTTAGTGGGCAACATACAGTGTTTAGCATTCATTCTGTTAGTGGGCAACATACAGTATTAAGCATTCATTCTGTTCGTGGGCAACATACAGTGTTTAGCATTCATTCTGTTAGTGGGCAACAAAGTGTTTAGCATTCATTCTGTTAGTGTGCAACGTACAGTGTTTAGCATTCATCCTGTTAGTGGGCAACGTACAGTGTTTAGCATTCATTCTGTTAGTGGGCAACATACAGTGTTTAGCATTCATTCTGTTAGTGGGCAGCATACAGTGTTTAGCATTCATTATGTAAGTGGGCAACATACAGTGTTTAGCATTCATTCTGTTAGTGGGCAACATACAGTGTTTAGCATTCACTCTGTTAGTGGACAACATACAGTGTTTGGCATTCATTCTGTAAGTGGGCAACGTACAGTGTTTAGCATTTATTCTGTTAGTGGGCAACGTACAGTGTTTAGCATGCATCCTGTTAGTGGGCAACATACAGTGTTTAGCATTCATCCTGTAATTGGGAAACATACAGTGTTTAACATTCTAGCATTCATTCTGTTAGTGGACAACGTACAGTGTTTAGCATTCATTCTGTTAGTAGGCAACGTACAGTGTTTAGCATCCATTCTGTTAGTGGACAACATACAGTGTTTAGCATTCATTCTGTTAGTGGGCAACATACTGTAACCGGAGAGCATGATTCTTCTTACAAAATCATCTTTGTCTCCACCGGGACTCGAACCGGGGACCTCTTTGTTACAAGGCAGCGCGTTAACCGACTTAGCTAAAGAAGTACTTCCTTAGCTCAACCGCTTACGGCTGACTAAGTATCTACTAATGAAGGGAAGCAATCCCGTCACACTTCCCCCACCTCAAGAGTCATCATACCATTATGACTCTCACACACATACTCTAGCTAGAAATCCTCTCTAACTACCATGGGTTTTTTTAGTTGGGCGCCAAATGTAACCGGAGAGTATGATTCTTCTTACAAAATCATCACGCTCCACCGGGACTCGAACCCGGGACCTCTGTGATACAAGGCAGCGCGTTAACCGACTGAGCTAAAGAAGTACTTCCTTAGCTCAACCGCTTACTGCTGACTAAGTATCTACTAATGAAGGGAAGCAATCCCGTTGCAATACAGTGTTTAGCATTCATTCTGTTAGTGGACAACACACAGTGTTTAGCATTCATTCTGTTAGTGGACAACATACAGTGTTTAGCATTCATTCTGTTAGTGGACAACATACAGTGTTTAGCATTCATTCTGTTAGTGGACAACCTACAGTGTTTAACATTCATCATGTTAGTGGACAACATACAGTGTTTAGCATTCATCATGTTAGTGGACAACATACAGTGTTTAGCATTCATCATGTTGGTGGACAACATACAGTGTTTAACATTCCTCCTGTTAGTGGACAACATACAGTGTTTAGCATTCATCATGTTAGTGGACAACATACAGTGTTTAGCATTCATTCTGTTAATGGGCAACATACAGTGTTTAGCATTCATTCTGTAAGTGGACAACATACAGTGTTTAGCATTCATCCTGTTAGTGGACAACATACAGTGTTTAGCATTCATTCTGTTAGTGGACAACATACAGTGTTTAGCATTCATCATGTTAGTGGACAACATACAGTGTTTAGCATTCATTCTGTTAATGGGCAACATACAGTGTTTAGCATTCATTCTGTAAGTGGACAAAATACAGTGTTTAGCATTCATCCTGTTAGTGGACAACATACAGTGTTTAGCATTCATTCTGTTAGTGGACAACATACAGTGTTTAGCATTCATCATGTTAGTGGACAACATACAGTGTTTAGCATTCATCATGTTAGTGGACAACATACAGTGTTTAGCATTCATCATGTTAGTGGACAACATACAGTGTTTAGCATTCATTCTGTTAGTGGACAACATACAGTGTTTAGCATTCATCATGTTAGTGGACAACATACAGTGTTTAGCATTCATCATGTTAGTGGACAACATACAGTGTTTAGCATTCATTCTGTTAGTGGGCAACATACAGTGTTTAGCATTCATTCTGTTAGTTGGCAAAATACAGTGTTTAGCATTCATTCTGTTAGTGGGCAACATACAGTGTTTAGCATTCATTCTGTAAGCGGGCAACATACAGTGTTTAGCATTCATTCTGTTAGTGGACAACATACAGTGTTTAGCATTCATCATGTTAGTGGAAAACATAGAGTGTTTAGCATTCATCATGTTAGTGGACAACATACAGTGTTTAGCATTCATCCTGTTAGTTAAAGAAGCGATCAATTTAATGGGGCCCGTGCTAAAAATTGATTTCATGGGAAATATTTTGTTCTTTACTGAAGCACTTTTTGTATGAGGAAGCGCTTCATACAAAAAATATGCGCAGATCAACGCTTTTACAACCCTATAAAATTTAAAAAAGGAAGCATTCGTTTTTTTTTATAACATTAATTTGCTACGACTAAATAATTACGAGATATATCAAGCTTTTCGCTTGTTTTTCCTATGCATTGTTGTGACGGGTTCACGGAAGTCACGTGCAGTCATGAATGTTGAATTTTATTGGGAAAATATACAATTTGATATTTAAATACCAATTAAAAGTACTGCATGTTGACCTCTTTATTCAGATTGGGGCTGATTAAGAGCTTGATATTTTGTATAGATGACTGTCTATTGTTTAAGACTGTATGTTGACCTCTTTACTCAGACTCGAGACAATTTAGAGATTGACATTTTGTATAAACGTTTGTCTATTGTTTGAGACTGTATGTTGACCTCTTTATTTAGACTCGGGACAATTAAGAGATTGACATTTTGTATAGACACTTGTCTATTGTTTAAGACTGTATGTTGACCTCTTTATTTAGACTCGGGACGATTTAGAGTTTGACATTTTGTATGTTGACCTCTTTATTTAGACAACAATACAACAACACAAATAACCAATAGACATCTAGTGGACAAAACACAACGTACGAGTAAAAGGAGGTGTGGGATATACGTCAATGAGACAACAATCCAACAACACAAATAACCAAAGGACGTCTAGTGAACAACACACAAAGTACGAGTAAAAGGAGATGTGGGATAAACGTCAATGAGACAACAATCCAACAACACAAATAACCAATAGACATCCAGTGGACAACACACAACGTACGAGTAAAATGAGGTGTGGGATATACGTCAATAAGACAACAATCCAACAACACAAATAACCAAAGGACATCTAGTGGACAACACACAACGTGCGAGTAAAAGGAGATTTGGGATAAACGACAATGAGACAACGATCCAACAACACAAATATCCAAGGGACGTCTAGTGGACAACACGCAACGTACGAGTAAAAGGAGGTGTGGGATAAACGTCAATGAGACAACAATCCAACAACAAAAATAACCAAGGGACGTCTAGTGGACAACACACAACGCACGAGTAAAAGTAGGTGTGGGATATGCGTCAATGAGACAACAATCCAACAACACAAATAACCAAGGGACGTCTAGTGGACAACACACAACGTACGAGTAAAAGGAGGTGTGGGATATACGTCAATGTGACAACAATCCAACAACACAAATAACCAAAGGACATCTAGTGGACAACACACAACGTGCGAGTAAAAGGAGATGTGGGATAAACGTCAATGAGACAACGATCCAACAACACAAGTAACCAATATATATCTAGTGGACAACACACAACGTACGAGTAAAAGGAGGTGTGGGATATACGTCAATGAGACAACAATCCAACAACACAAATAACCAAGGGACGTTTATTGGGCAACACACAACGTACGAGTAAAAGGAGATGTGGGATAAACGCGAACGAGACAACAATACAACAACACAAATAACCAAAAGACATCTAGTGGGCAATGTACAGTGTTTAGCAATCCTCCTGTTAGTGGGCAACGTACAGTGTTTAGCAATCCTCCTGTAAGTGCGCAACATACTGTGTCTAGTAATCATCCTGTTAGTGGGCCACATACAGTATCTAGCAATCCTCCTGTTAGTGGGCATAGTACAGTGTTAAGCAATCCTCTTGTTAGTGGGCAACGTACAGTGTTTAGCAATCCTCCTGTTAGTGGGCAACATACAGTGTTTAGCAATCCTCCTGTTAGTGGGCAACATACGGTGTCTAGTAATTATCCTGTTAGTGGGCAACATACAGTGTCTAGCAATACTCCTGTTAGTGGGTCACATACAGTATCTAGCAACCCTCCCTTTAGTGGGCAACACACGGTGCTTAACAATCCTCCTGTTAGTGGGCAACATACGGTGTCTAGCAATTATCCTGTTAGTGGGCAACGTACAGTGACTAGCAATCCTCCTGTTAGTGGGCAACATACAGTATCTAGCATTGATCCTGTTAGTTAGCAATGTACAGTGTTTAGCATTCCTACTGTTAGTGGGCAACATACGGTGTCTAGCAATCTTCCTGTTAGTGGGCATAGTACAGTGTTTAGCAATCCTCCTGTTAGTGGGCATAGTACAGTGTTTAGTCTTCGTCCTGTTAATGGGCAACGTACAGTGTTTAGCAATCCTCCTGTTAGTGGGCATAGTACAGTGTTTAGCAATCCTCCTGTTAGTGGGCATAGTACAATGTTTAGCATTCATCCTGTTAGTGGGCAACGTACAGTGTTTAGCATTCCTCCTGTTACTGGGCAACGTACAGTGTCTAGCATTCATGTTGTTAGCGAGCAACGTACAGTGTTTAGCAATCATCATTGGCCACAGACACAGTGTTAAGCCTTCATCCCTCGTCACAGACACAGTGTTCTCGTCCTAAATCTGCATGAAATGTTTGTCACTGGACGTTATAAGAAATCAATCAATTAACAGAAGACGGGAAATTTTAACAATATTTCAAGCTCTATGCCGTACAGTCTCAAAATCGTATTCAATTAAATTATTTTAAAACTAACAGCTCTTTAGACGATATTTGTTAGTATCCCGGAAATTAGAAGATTATGTCAATAGCTTATAAAAAAGAAGATGTGGTATGATTGCCAATGAAACTCTTCATAAGAGACCAAATAACACAGATATTAACAGCTATAGGTCACCGTACGGCTCTCAATAATGAGCAAAGCCCATATCACATAGTCAGCTATAAATGGCCCCGAAATAACAAATGTAAAACAATTCAAACGAGAAAACTAACGGCCTAATTAATGTACAAAAAAATGAACGAAAAACAAATATGTAAGACAGCAACAAACGAACACCACTGAATTACAGGCTCCTGACTTGGAACAGGTACATAATACAGAACGTGGCGGGTTTAAACATGTTAGCGGGATCCCAATCCTTCCCCTAACCTAGAACAGTGGTGTTACAGTACAACATAAGAACGAACTATAAAAATCAGTTGAAAAAGGCTTAACTCATCAGATGCTTAGCCTTTTTTTAATGAGCTTCGTTGCAAAAATAACTATACTTTTATACACGAGGAGATTACGCCAACGAGAAGCACCCAAACAACGTTCAATGAAAAGGCATTTAATCTGTCCAAGAAAGATATCTGTCAAACAAAAACATAAGTCAACCAAAAACATCTGTCAAACAAAAATATCTGTCAAAAAATGACTTCTGTCCAAAAAAAAACTTCTGCTTAGTAAAGACATATGTTCAACAAAGATAGCTGTCCAACAAAGACACGTAAAACAAAATAATATAGTCTGTCCAACAAAGACATGTCTAACAAAGACACGTACAACAAAATAATATAGTCTGTCCATGCAACAATGATGTGTCCAACAAAGACATCTGTCAAACAAAAACATAAGTCAAACAAAAATATCTGTCAAAAAATGACTTCTGTCCAAAAAAGACTTCTGCTTAGTAAAGACATATGTTCAACAAAGATAGCTGTCCAACAAAGACATGTACAACAAAGACACGTACAACAAAATAATATAGTCTGTCCAACAAAGACATGTCCAACAAAGACACGTACAACAAAATAATATAGTCTGTCCATGCAACAAAGATGTGTCCAACAAAGACATCTGTCCAACAAAGACATTTTTCACCAGTGACATGTGACCAACAAAAGAATCTTTTCAACAAATACATCTGTCAAACAAAGAATCTTTCCAACAAAGACATCTGAACAACAAAGACATCTGTCGACCAGAGACATCTGTCCAACAAAGACATCTGATCAACAAAAGAATCTGTCCAACAAAGACATCTGTCCGACAAAGACATCTGTCCAACAACGACATCTGTCCAACCCAACAAAGACATCTGAACAACAAAGACATCTTTCCAACAATAAAATCTTTCCAACAAAGACATCTGTGCAACACAAATATCTAATATGACCAACAGAGACATCTCAGACACTCAACGTACGGGTAAAAGGAGGTGTGGAATATACGTCAATGAGACAACAATCCAACAACACAAATAACCAATAGAATCTAGTGGACAACACACAACGTATGAGTAAAAGAAGATGTGGAATATACGTCGATGAGACAACAATCCAACAACACAAGTAACCAAAAGACATCTAGTGGACAACACACAACGTACGAGTAAAAGGAGATGTGGGATAAACGTCAAAGAGACACCAACCCAACAACACAAATAACCAATAGACATCTAGTGGACAACACACAACGTACGGATAAAAGGAGATGTGGGATAAACGTCAATGAGACAACAACACAAATAACCAAAAGACATCGAGAGGGTAACGTACAGAGTTTAGCAATCCTACTGTTAGTGGGAAACGTACAGTGTTTAGCAATCCTCCTGTTAATGGGCAACATACGGTGTCTAGTAATCATCCTGTTAGTGGGCAACATACAGTGTCTAGCAATACTCCTATTAGTTGGCCACATACAGTATCTAGCAATCCTCCTGTAAGTGGGCAACACACGGTGTCTAGAAATCCTCCTGTTAATGGGCAACATACGGTGTCTAGCAATCATCCTGTTAGTGGGCAACGTACAGTGTCTAGCAATCCTCCTGTTAGTGGGCAACATACAGTATCTAGCATTCATCCTGTTAGTTAGCAATGTACAGTGTTTAGCATTCCTACTGTAAGTGGGCAACACACGGTGTCTAGAAATCCTCCTGTTAATGGGAAACATACGGTGTCTAGCAATCATCCTGTTAGTGGGCAACGTACAGTGTCTAGCAATCATCCTGTTAGTGGGCAACATACAGTATCTAGCATTCATCCTGTTAGTTAGCAATGTACAGTGTTTAGCATTCCTACTGTTAGTGGGCAACATACGGTGTCTAGCAATCCTCCTGTTAGTGGGCATAGTACAGTGTTTAGCAATCCTCCTGTTAGTGGGCATAGTACAGTGTTTAGTCTTCGTCCTGTTAATGGGCAACGTACAGTGTTTAGCAATCCTCCTGTTAGTGGGCATAGTACAGTGTTTAGCAATCCTCCTGTTAGTGGGCATAGTACAATGTTTAGCATTCATCCTGTTAGTGACCAACAAAGATATCTGACCAACAAAGATATCTGACCAACAAAGTTATCTGACCAACAAAGATATCTGTCCAACAAAGATATCTGTCCAACAAAGATATCTGACCAACAAAGATATCTGTCTTACAAAGGCAGCTGACTAACAAAGATATCTGTCTTACAAAGGCAACTGACCAACAAAGACATCTGACCAACAAAGACAGCTGACCAATAAAGACATCTGACCAACAAATATATCTGTCTTACAAAGGCAGCTGACCTACAAAGATATCTGTGTTACAAAGGCAGCTGACCAACAAAGACGTCTGACCAACAAAGAAATCTGACAAACAAAGATATATGTCTTACAAAGGCAGCTGACCAACAAAGATATCTGTCTTACAAAGGCAGCTTACCAACACAGATATCTGTCTTACAAAATCAGCTGACCAACAAAGATATCTGTCCAACAAAGACATCTTTCCAACAAAAACATCTGTCCAACACACATATCTAATATGACCAACAGAGACATTTGTTCAATTTGGTAGGTCCAACAAAGACGACATCTGTTCAACAAAATTCTACCAAAGACGTCTGTCTTACAAAAATATCTAGTCTGTCCAACAATGACATCTCTTTAACAAAGATATCTGACCAACAAAGATATCTATCTTACAAAGACATCTGACCAACAAAGACATCTGACCAACAAAGATATCTGACCAACAAAGATATCTGTCTTACAAAGGCAGCTGACCAACAAAGATATCTGACCAACAAAGATATCTGTCTTACAAAGACAGATGACCAACAAAGATATCTGACCAACAAAGATATCTGTCTTACAAAGACAGCGGACCAACAAAAACTTGTAAACCGTAGGAGGAGTTAGCCGGACAAACCATATACATGTACTCTTTGTGGGACGGACCTTCAGGATTATTGATAAGATAGTTATTTATATATATATTAGTTTCATATTGATCTTACAAGTATCTATTCTTTTAGACATCTGTCTTACAAAGGCAGCTGACCAACAAAAACAAAAACAATTGAAACAAAGATCAATACCCAGCCTATATAACATAGAAGAAATTACTAATATGAAATCTGTATTATGTACCGTACAGTGTTTAGCAATCATCATTGGCCACAGACACAGTGTTAAGCCTTCATCCCTCGTCACAGACACAGTGTTCTCATCCTAAATCTGCATGAAATGTTTGTCACTGGACGTTATAAGAAATCAATCAATTAACAGAAGACGGGGGAAATTTTAACAATATTTCAAGCTCTATGCCGTACAGTCTCAAAATCGGATTCAATTAAATTATTTTAAAACTAACAGCTCTTTAGACGATATTTGTTAGTATCACGGAAATTAGAAGATTATGTCAATAGCTTATAAAAAAGAAGATGTGGTATGATTGCCAATGAAACTCTTCATAAGAGACCAAATGACACAGATATTAACAGCTATAGGTCACCGTACGGCCTTCAATAATGAGCAAAGCCCATATCACATAGTCAGCTATAAATGGCCCCGAAATAACAAATGTAAAACAATTCAAACGAGAAAACTAACGGCCTAATTAATGTACAAAAAAATGAACGAAAAACAAATATGTAAGACAGCAACAAACGACGACCACTGAATTACAGGCTCCTGACTTGGAACAGGTACATAATACAGAACGTGGCGGGTTTAAACATGTTAGCGGGATCCCAACCCTTCCCCTAACCTGGGACAGTGGTGTTACAGTACAACATAAGAACGAACTATAAAAATCAGTTGAAAAAGGCTTAACTCATCAGATGCTTAGCCTTTTTTTAATGAGCTTCGTTGCAAAAATAACTATACTTTTATACACGAGGAGATTACGCCAACGAGAAGCACCCAAACAACGTTCAATGAAAAGGCATTTAATCTGTCCAAGAAAGATATCTGTCAAACAAAAACATAAGTCAACCAAAAACATCTGTCAAACAAAAATATCTGTCAAAAAATGACTTCTGTCCAAAAAAAAACTTCTGCTTAGTAAAGACATATGTTCAACAAAGATAGCTGTCCAACAAAGACACGTAAAACAAAATAATATAGTCTGTCCAACAAAGACATGTCTAACAAAGACACGTACAACAAAATAATATAGTCTGTCCATGCAACAATGATGTGTCCAACAAAGACATCTGTCAAACAAAAACATAAGTCAAACAAAAATATCTGTCAAAAAATGACTTCTGTCCAAAAAAGACTTCTGCTTAGTAAAGACATATGTTCAACAAAGATAGCTGTCCAACAAAGACATGTACAACAAAGACACGTACAACAAAATAATATAGTCTGTCCAACAAAGACATGTCCAACAAAGACACGTACAACAAAATAATATAGTCTGTCCATGCAACAAAGATGTGTCCAACAAAGACATCTGTCCAACAAAGACATTTTTCACCAGTGACATCTGACCAACAAAAGAATCTTTTCAACAAATACATCTGTCCAACAAATACATCTGTCCAACAAATACATCTGTCCAACAAATACATCTGACCAACAAAAGAATCTTTCCAACAAAGACATCTGACTAATAAAGACATATGTCGACCAGAGACATCTGTCCAACAAAGACATCTGATCAACAAAAGAATCTGTCCAACAAAGACATCTGTCCAACAAAGACATCTTTCCAACAATGAAATCTTTCCAACAAAGACATCTGTGCAATACAAATATCTAATATGACCAACAGAGACATCTGTTTAATTTGGTAGGTCCAACAAAGACGACATCTGTTCAACAAAATTCTATTTCTACCAAAGACGTCTGTCTTACAAAAATATCTAGTCTGTCCAACAATGACATCTCTTCAACAAAGATATCTGACCAACAAAGATATCTGACCAACAATGACATCTCTTCAACAAAGATATCTGACCAACAAAGATATCTGACCAACAAAGACATCTGACCAACAAAGCTATCTGACCAACAAAGATATCTGACCAACAAAGACATCTGACCAACAAAGACATCTGTCCAACAAAGACATCTTTCCAACAATGAAATCTTTCCAACAAAAACATCTGTGCAACACAAATATCTAATATGACCAACAGAGACATCTGTTCAATTTGGTAGGTCCAACAAAGACGACATCTGTTCAACAAAATTCTATTTCTACCAAAGACATCTGTCATACAAAAATATCTAGCCTGTCCAACAATGACATCTCTTCAACAAAGATATCTGACCAACAAAGACATCTGACCAACAAAGATATCTGTCTTACAAAGGCAGCTGACCAACAAAGATATCTGACCAACTAAGACATCTGACCAACAAAGATATCTGACCAACAAAGATATCTGACCAACAAAGATATCTGACCAACAAAGTTATCTGACCAACAAAGATATCTGTCCAACAAAGATATCTGACCAACAAAGATATCTGTCTTACAAAGGCAGCTGACTAACAAAGCTATCTATCTTACAAACGCAACTGACCAACAAAGACATCTGACCAACAAAGACATCTGACCAATAAAGACATCTGACCAACAAAGATATCTGTCTTACAAAGGCAGCTGACCTACAAAGATATCTGTGTTACAAAGGCAGCTGACCAACAAAGACGTCTGACCAACAAAGATATCTGACAAACAAAGATATCTGTCTTACAAAGGCAGCTGACCAACAAAGATATCTGTCCAACAAAGACATCTGTCTTACAAAGGCAGCTTACCAACACAGATATCTGTCTTACAAAATCAGCTGACCAACAAAGATATCTGTCCAACAAAGACATCTTTCCAACAAAAACATCTGTCCAACACACATATCTAATATGACCCACAGAGACATCTGTTCAATTTGGTAGGTCCAACAAAGACGACATCTGTTCAACAAAATTCTACCAAAGACGTCTGTCTTACAAAAATATCTAGTCTGTCCACCAATGACATCTCTTTAACAAAGATATCTGACCAACAAAGATATCTATCTTACAAAGACATCTGACCAACAAAGACATCTGACCAACAAAGATATCTGACCAACAAAGATATCTGTCTTACAAAGGCAGCTGACCAACAAAGATATCTGACCAACAAAGATATCTGTCTTACAAAGACAGATTACCAACAAAGATATCTGACCAACAAAGATATCTGTCTTACAAAGACAGCGGACCAACAAAAACTTGTAAACCGTAGGAGGAGTTAGCCGGACAAACCATATACATGTACTCTTTGTGGGACGGACCTTCAGGATTATTGATAAGATAGTTATTTATATATATATTAGTTTCATATTGATCTTACAAGTAACTATTCTTTTAGACATCTGTCTTACAAAGGCAGCTGACCAACAAAAACAAAAACAATTGAAACAAAGATCAATACCCAGCCTATATAACATAGAAGAAATTACTAATATGAAATCTGTATTATGTACCCAAGCGCCTTTGGTGGAGATGTGTATTCCACATGTAAATAATGATTGGTGCTTTCGTCGAGGTCCGCGTTGTTAGCTTCCGTGTTGTGTATTCATTAAAATGTAAACAAGTTGCTTTCTTTAAAAAAAAGAAATGCAATGGTGAATATTAATGTCTGTTTTTATGAAATTTAAAGATCAGATAATTGTTATATAAGGATCCATGATTTCACCTGATTTTTTTTATATAAGATGTATAAAAACTGTTGTGTAATATGGTATACTGGACGTGACATTACTTTGTAGACAGTACGGTAGTTAGATATACCGCGTAGTCCGGTTCCCGGAATGATCCATTGTAAACTACCTAACTCAGGATAAGATCTCAGATAGTTACCAGGTAACGAGAGTTGGCGTATTGGCGGGAATAAGAACGCATGTACTAGAACTTAACCAGAGAGTATCAGAGTATATTTGGTAAGTTAGTACAATTAGGAGCATTTCATTGTATTAATAGTATTAGTATTGAGTGATAATACTCGGAAATCACATCACTGGCGCTTGGCGAGCAGGGTTTCCTGTGTTAAAAAGACGAATTAATCGAGACACAGAAGTGATTACATCACGTGTAATTGCGAAGTTCATATTGCTATATTTGGTATATTATGAAGTGTTTGAACACGGAAATATTTTAAGCATAAAAACTTGCGTTAATTACAGAATTTATTTTCGAAAATTGTTTCACGTTTTGCTAAAATTAGCCGTTTTGTGTAGAAATTAGTCAAATTAGCCGTTATCAGAGCAATTTGGATAAAATTAGCCATTTTTTGTGTGGTTAGCCACATAGCACATACACATTAATTTTTTTTTTCTGGTTCAGCAACCAGTGATTAAATTGAATTGTATTTGTGTTATAATAACATAATGGCAGACTTAGCTTTTCAGAAGGAGCGTACCAAGATTAATAGCTGTACTTATGAAGAATTATTATTGTTACCTGGTGTTGGAAATGTCACAGCTGACAAGATTATCTCTTTGAGAGAGACATATGGTAATATTCAGTTTGAGCATTTTTCTGAAATACCAAGACTACGACTTACTGAAACTTTGATGGATTTGATAGATTTTACACCAGTTACACAGCTACAAGAATACAAATCACGGACTCGGTCAAGTTATGATTTATACGACTATGTTGATTATGGTGAAGTTAAAACATCTGGATTTCATTCGGAATATGCAAGACGAGAAGCAGAAATCAATGACTTTTCGGATTCTGACACACCTTCTGATGAATGTTTGCTTAAACCTGAGCCTGAGGAAGTCAAACGTGAGTTATCACGTCCCAGTTCAGCGATGAGCAAGCCTTTAAATTACACTTTGCAGTATGGGGACCACCAGTATTCAACAAAATTGTCAAGACCT
This sequence comes from Mytilus californianus, assembly GCF_021869535.1. Classification (NCBI taxonomy): domain Eukaryota; kingdom Metazoa; phylum Mollusca; class Bivalvia; order Mytilida; family Mytilidae; genus Mytilus; species Mytilus californianus. Next base: position 840,220 of record NW_026262720.1, read on the forward strand.
GATGAAAGAAAACCATTACTACAAACCAAGTATGATGACCAGGATAAAGTTCAAGATTTTTCAATTAATCGACAGTTTAAGCCAGACAAAATTCATAGAACAGATGAATTAGGGTACACGAAACCAAGTATCAGATTAAATGTTGAGGAAAACATTGAAAAACATGATTATTCACGTAAACAAAATACACAGCAGCAGACATCACAATTGGGATGGCAGCAAGGTCCCAATGAGCACATAGAAAAACGTGATTATTCACGTAATCAAAATACACAACAGCAGACAAAACAATTAGGATGGCAGCAAGGACCTAACGAGCATGAACCTAGATCAGAAAGGCCAGTCCCAGTCCCAAGACGTCGTCAACAGGTAGAATCACATATACCTTCACCAGAAATCCGACGCAGAATAAACCTTCACCTGAAATCCGTCGCAGAATACCTTCACCAGAAATATTTAGGGAACCAGTATATTCCTTGAGAACACCAAATCCAACATACTCTTCTACAATAAACAGAAATATGTACCCTCCAAGACCATATTTAAGTTATGGGGAGTCGCCGCAATTAATGCCTCCAGCAAAGCCAAAATCAAAGAACCTAGAAATACCTAAAGGACTGAAGTATGATGGTTCCTCAAGTTGGAAAACGTTTTACACCAAGTTTCATAGGTATGCTGATCGTTTATCGTGGACTACCACGGAACGAAAAGACCAACTGTGTTGGTGTTTACATGGTAAAGCAGGTGATTACTATGCAAATTTACTGGATAGAGACCAAGGTGTGGATTACTTTGAATTAATTCACAAATTAGAGAAAAGGTTCAATTTTCAAGACTTACCAGAGACGTTGCAAGTTCAGTTCATGAGTGCACGACAAAATACAAACGAGAAATTGGAAGATTGGGCAGACCGAGTTCTCTCGTTAGCCTGTAAAGCCTTTAGAAATCTTCCCGACAGTTATATGTATACACAAGCTATCTGGAAAATATGCCAGGGATGCTCAGATAAAGAAGCTGGTCAACATAAAGCCACCGCCAGACCAACATCTGTTGAAGCAGCAATTGACCAGATAAAATGGTTCCAACATAACCACACAGCTATATTTGGTAAACCAACCGGTAGACGTGATCCAACACCAAATCAGGATGAACCAAGTGATTATGATAGCGACCTAGCTGTTCATGCCATTGGTAAGACGGACACCAAGTCCGAATTGTCTAAACAAATGAACACACTGCTAGAAAAGACGACTGCTATGGAAGCATTTCATAAGCAGGAAATTGGAGACATTAAACAGCAGCTTCAAAAACAACAGCAGGCAAAACAGTTTCCTGCACAAAATGAAGTCCAGCCAGCAACCCAACCATTCAGCCAACAAAATCAAGGTAATCGCCAACAATGGCGTAACAGGGAAAATAGGCAAGATAATCAGCGACAATCACAATTTAAAAGGCGCTGGGGACCTATTCCACCTGAAAAATTAGCAAATATGGCTTGCTATTTCTGTCACCAGTTTGGCCATATACAACGGGACTGTCCTGACTTGCATTCATCAACAGGAAAAAATTACACAGACCATTTAAACTAGAAAGAGTCGGGCTAAAGGGCGGAACCCTGACTCAGACCACACCTAACCGCCTAACGTTAAACACCATTTCAAACGAAAGAAACAAGACACCTGTTTCGGGGATTACCCAGTTGAAAACATGTGACATGTCAACATCCACAGATACTCTGTCTAATTCATCATTGCACACAACGGAGCCTGATAATGATTCACAGAAAGTAATTGACCTTCAGTTGCAAGATCCCTTACACTTAGGGGGAACTATTTGCCAGTTAGGCTCAGCATATATGCTTCGATTCACTTTAAAAGTGCATGGACAGCCTGTAATTTCGGTAGTAGATACCGCAGCAGAAGTTACAATCATTTCTGACAAAGTTTATGAATCTCTTAGCAAAAAACCACCCATGAAAAGAAAAGCAACAATGCATGCAGCAGGGCGTGGTATGCACATGGATGCCTTTGTAGTGGTACCAGTTGAATTACAAATTGGTGAAAGAACATATCGGACAGATATTTATGTTGCGCCTATTGATAATGACATGCTATTAGGACTTGATTTTCTAGTCAAAGCAAAAGTAATTTTAGACTGCAGAAAATTAATCTTCTTCATCAATGGAGAGGCACTACCTATGGTACATGGACATATTGGACTGGTACCGCCTGTGAACGTTATAGCAAGAGTAGCTAAAATTACCGTTCCACATAGAACAGTCATACCTCCTAATTCAGTCGTACAATTAGAGTCAGATTTGTCAGCGGAATTAACTGATTTTATAGTTGAACCTAATAAAGAGATAGATTTGTTAATCCCACGTGGTTATCACAACGCTAGTTCTTTGTCATGTGTCAGTTTACTTAATGTAACCAACAACAAGATAGTTTTGCAAAAGGGAACTCTTTTAGGCGAAGCAATTGAAGCTGACGTTGTTGAAACGGGGCCAGCCCCGTCAGTAGCAACAACTGGAATAGCCAGAGATAACAATACACTACCGGAACAGTTGCAGAACATATTGGATAAATCCAGTACACTTGCTGAAGACCAAAAGTCCAAAGTTGCAAATTTACTTCATGAATTTGCTGATGTTTTTGCACTAGATGATTTTGACTTGGGAACATTTAACCACATTGAACACGAGATTGATACAGGTGATGCGCGCCCTATCAAACAACGAATAAGACGAACACCCACGTGTTTTGCACACGAAGAAGAAAACCATTTAAAGAAAATGTTAGATGCAGGTATCATAGAACCACCTATGTCAGAATGGGCATCTGCCCCAGTACTTGTGCGCAAGCGCGATGGCAACGTGCGCTGGTGCATTGATTACCGGAAGTTGAATTCCGTGACGAAAAAAGATGTCTATCCGCTTCCCTTCATAGACGAATGTTTGGACACGTTAGCGGAAAACGAATGGTTTTCCAAATTGGACGCTAATAGTGCATATTATCAGAGTAAAGTGAAGGACTCAGACAAGGAAAAGACTGCCTTCATCACTAAATATGGATTATTCCACTTTGTCCGTATGAGTTTTGGACTTTGCAATGCCCCTGGAACATATTCACGAGTAATGAATCTCGTTCTCAGAGGTTTAACATGGAATGTTGTACTCGCCTTCCTGGACGATATTCTAGTAATGGGAAAGACATTTGAAGACCATTTACAGAATTTGAGATCAGTTTTTGAACGTTTCAGAGAGTATGGGCTCAAATTGAAACCCAGGAAATGTGATTTCTTTAAAAAGGAAATAGACTTTTTAGGCAGAACAATCAATAGAGATGGTATGGCAATTGGCAGTGAATATGTTGAAGTTGTTTAAAACTGGAAAGAACCTACAACAACAAGAGAGGTTGAACAATTTCTTGGCTTTGCTAATTATCATAGAACTTTCATCAAGAATTTTGCAGATCTATCCTACCCTTTTTATCAATTGACCGGTAAGAAACCGTACAAATGGGGAGATTCAGAGCAAGAGGCTTTTGACAAACTTGTAGAGGCATTGACAACAACTCCGTTATTGGCATTACCCAACAGTAAAGATCCGTTTATTTTGGACACAGATGCTTCCAATTTCGCAATTGGCGCAGAATTAATACAAGTACAATATGGTGTAGAGCGTCCCATTGATTACGGAAGTTTTTCATTAACCCATGAGCAAAAACGATACTGCACGACACGGAAAGGAGTCTTGCAGTAGTGAAATTCACCAGACATTATAGACATTACCTTTTAGGAAGAGAGTTTATAGTCCGTACAGACCATAGTAGTTTAACGTGGTTATTGCACTTTAAAGAGCCACAAGGACAACTAGCTCGATGGTTAGAGGAGCTAAGCCAGTATCACATGACAGTAAAGCACAAGCCAGGTAAAAGACACCAAAATGCGGACGCATTATCACGTCTGCCAAATTTAGCTTGTTCACAGAATAGATTAGCAGCTGGGAACGTGCTTAAACACAATCTACCCTGTGGAGCATGCGATTATTGTACTCGTGCTCACCAAAGTTGGCTTGGTTTTCAAGAAGACGTAGATAACGTTATTCCCTTAGCTTCGCATCGGGACTGTAAAAGTTATGATCAAACACACAATACAGGACCACTTACAATACTACCGAGTTCTTTGATTTCTGGGAATGATTTACTGAAACAGGACAATGCACAACATGCAAATGTGATTATAAAGGACAATGCTAGACCAGATAGTTCAATACTAGTATCCCAAGACGGGGACCAGAACGTGACAAGTCACGTGAATGAGAATTTAGGTACATCTCCGGTCCAGCTACAAGTATTTGACAGTACCAATCAAGATACAGTAAGCCAGAACCAAAATGTTTGTCACAGTTCAGTTGAAATAGTCACTACACCACTTGGTATGTCAGTTTACGCGACATATTTGGACCTTCCAAATGTAAATGCCATTACTGAGACAGGTATAGAAGCTAGTACTTATTCACCAGAGCAATTACGAGATTATCAGTCTAAAGACCCAGACTTGGAGTTAGTACTGGTATGGTTCAGGGACAAAACAGAACCATCAGAGGCTACAATATTCAGATGCAGTCCAATAGCTAAGAAATATTGGATAAACAAAGATATGTTCTACTTAGATGATAATGGAATATTGAGAAATTTGGACAAGAAAGACAGAACACCAAGACTTGTGGTACCAAGAGATCTTGTAGAACAAGTGATATCATTGTGTCATGATATTCCTGCTGCAGGTCACCAAGGTATGAATAGGACCACATTAAGAATCAAGGCAAAATATCAATGGTATGGTATGACACAACGAATTAGAGACTTTGTCAAAACATGCAGTACATGCAATTTACACAAGAAGCCAAACAGGAAGGCTAAATGTCCGCTCACCCAGTTTCATGCAGGTGCACCAATGGAGCGTGTCCACTTAGATTTTCTAGGACCACTGCCAGAGACGAAATTTGGGAATGCACATGTACTAGTTATGGTTGATCAGTTTTCCAAATGGATGGAATGTATTCCGTTACCAGCACAAACTGCAAAACATACGGCAAGAGCTGCTGTGAACGAGTTTTTCTGTCGTTTTGGATTCCCATTTCAGGTTTTTACAGACCAAGGACGCAATTTTGAAAGCAAGCTTTTCAAATCCATCTGTGAAATTTTGCAAATGCACAAAGCAAGAACTACTCCGTACAGACCATCCTCAAACGGACAAGCAGAACGTTGCAACAGAACCTTAATGGACGCCGTCCGTTGCTTCGTGTCTAAACAACAAGACAATTGGGATGAACACTTGGCACAGTTGGCAGGAGCTGTTCGATCGTCGGTGAACAGAAGTACTGGTTTTACGCCAAACATGCTAATGCTTGGGAGAGAGGTTAACCAGCCTGTTGATTTATTGTACAGCGTACCTGGTGCTAAAACAGACGAGTCACAAGATGAGTATGTAATAAGACTCCGAGATGCCATAACATCTGCACATGAAATAGCGCGCAACACGCTAAAAACTACACAGAATACCATGAAACGTGATTATGATGTACGTATTCTGGAGAGAGAATACAAAATAGGAGATTTAGTTTATGTTTTAGACACGGCAAAAATTAAAGGTAGAGCGAAGAAATTGGACCCACCTTCGAAAGGTCCAGGACTTGTATGTGCCAAATTATCTTCGTATGTGTACAAGATAAAATTACAAAAAACTGTACTGACAATAAATCATGACCGTTTAAAACCATGCAAAGATAGAGAAGTACCACCCTGGTTAAAACAGTGCCAGCACCGGTTACAGGACGGTGAAGATGTAACCAAGGCGATTAACCCAGACTTACACTGTTTGTGCAGAAAACCAGATGATGGACTGTTTATGATACAGTGTGATTTCTGCGATGAGTGGTACCATGGAGCTTGTATAGATGTGACACCAGAGCTGGCTGACACTATGGTAAAGTTCAGATGTCCACGGTGCCAGGACTCTAGTACCGCAAGGTAATTTAAAATATAAGACAGGATACTATGATGTACATATAGAGCAGAAGGAAATCAGTTGTAAATTTTGATTGGACATTACAGTGAAGATTGTGTGTAATATATATATATCAAGGAATGATATGTTAGTTTTAAAATAACTCCGCAGAGCGAAGACGGAACAATTGTTGAATTTTGAAAAATATATGTGTGTCGTTGAAATGTCAACGTTGGATATATTTGGAGATTTATTTGTATCCCCGTGGTGCGAACAGACGGGGTGGACTAAATGAAGATAGTGAATATTCGAATAGAAAGTAAACTCACTCCTTTCAAAGTGGGGTGGGGGGGGGGGGGGAGGGGGAGTGTTATGTAATATGGTATAATGGACGTGACATTACTATGTAGACAGTACGGTAGTTAGATATACCGCGTAGTCCGGTTCCCGGAATGATCCATTGTAAACTACCTAACTCAGGATAAGATCTCAGATAGTTACCAGGTAACGAGAGTTGGCGTATTGGCGGGAATAAGAACGCATGTACTAGAACTTAACCAGAGAGTATCAGAGTATATTTGGTAAGTTAGTACAATTAGGAGCATTTCATTGTATTAGTAGTATTAGTATTGAGTGATAATACTCGGAAATCACATCAAAACTGACGGATTCTTAATGAAACTGCTGTCCATTGTTGGGCATAATTTTCTTGTTAAAGAAATCATTTATCTCTCTCCCAGCTCTCTCTCTTCCGATAAATAACATTACTACATGCTAAATAGGAGGCAACCACGTACTGAAAACAGTCTTTGTTTTGAAGAAGATAAATGAAATTAATCATGATTATTTGTTTTTGTGGCCGTTTTAAAAATAGTTCAAAACCCTAAGCTATATTCTTATTTGTTTATATAAACCTGAACTAAAACCGTTTTGGAAAACCAAATACACTGGTTTACATGGTTTGGTCATTGACTATCCTATCCAAAATATGTTTGATCTCAATTTATTTATACCCAAGGCAACAAACTCCAATCAGGCTTTAACATGTTTATGAGTAGAAACAGTTTGAAACCTAAACTTAAATCAATTTGTGTAAACAAATCTAATTTTTTTGTTCCATAACTTATCCTTTTGTTAATTAGCCAAAATATAATGACGTGTTGATTTGCTGATTTCTACGATTGTGTGACAGGATGAGCAGGAATGACAGTGACAATTCAGTACAGTTCATGTCCTGGTTTTTGCAATCTCATGTCCGTTGAATACGGGTGTTTCCTGTTTGAATTGTTTTACACTAGTCATTTTGGGGTCCTTTATAGCTTGCTGTTAGGTGTGAGCCAATGCTCCATGTTGAAGGCCGTACTTTGACCTATAATTGTTTTACTTTTTATACATTGTGACTTGGATGAAGAGTTGTCTCATTGGCTCTCATACCACATCTTATTTATGTTGATTTTAAGAAAAATAATGTGTTACTAAGTTGTGCTATTATTTCCTTATGAATAGCAAACGTTTTTATCGCCTACTTTGTAAAGATATCGTCCTACTTTGTCATCAAAAACGCTCTAGGCCTCTGTCAACGGGTGCATTGCATTTGCGCCAATTTTTGCACGTATGAAATGTATCATTGCGGTGCAAATTAAATATGGTTTGTGGCACAAATGAAAGATTTTATTTGGTGCAAATTAAATGCCAATTGGCCCAAAAGCAAAGCACCGCTGTCAACTAGACCTTCTGAATTCGCTGATAAACTCCTCGAAAACAAAAGTGACGTAATGCCCATAAACTAACACTGATTCTTCTTTAGGGTGGACATGAAGTTGTCCACCTGCTACTTCAACTTTTAGTCTGATTTTGTGTGTCTGTGCGTTTGGGGAAAGAGGGGGTTGGGTCCACATACCGCGTAGAATAGCACTCAGTGTGTCTGTTTATCGTTTCATATCTTTATAACTATTTTAAGGACTCAAACGCGTATTCATTATTAACTGCCAACACCCGACAACTCTACGGACAATAGACACCAGGATTTACAATAGACACCCAACTTCCAACACCAAACTCTTCGGACAATAGATAACAGGATTTACAATAAACACCCAACTTCCAACACCAAACTCGTTGGACAATAGATAACATGATTTACCATGAACACCTAACTTCCAACACCAAACTCTTCGGACAATAGATAACAGGATTTACAATAAACACCCAACTTCCAACAACAAACTCTTTTGACAATAGATAACAGGATTAACAATAAACACCCAACTTCCAACACCAAACTCTACGGACAATAGACACCAGGATTTAAAATAAACAACTAACTTCCAACAAGAAACTCTTCGGACACTAGATAACAGGATTTACAATAAACACCCAACTTCCAACACCAAACTCTTTGGACACTAGATAACAGGATTTATAATAAACACCCAACTTCCAACACCAAACTCTTTGGACAATAGATAACAGGATTTACAATAAACACCCAACTTCATACACCAAACTTTTTGGACAATAGATAACAGGATTTACCATAAACACCCAACTTCCAACACCAAACTCTTTTGACAATAGATAACATGATTTACCATGAAAACCCAACTTCCAACACCAAATTCTTCGGACAATAGATAACAGGATTTACAATAAACACCCAACTTCCTACAACAAACTCTTTGGCAATAGATAACAGGATTTACAATAAACACCCAACTTTATACACCAAACTTTTTGGACAATAGATAACAGGATTTACCATAAACACCCAACTTCCAACACCAAACTCTTTTGACAATAGATAACATGATTTACCATGAAAACCCAACTTCCAACACCAAATTCTTCGGACAATAGATAACAGGATTTACAATAAACACCCAACTTCCTACAACAAACTCTTTTGACAATAGATAACAGGATTTACAATAAACACCCAACTTCCAACACCAAAAACTCTTTGGACAATAGATAACAGGATTTACCATTAACACCCAACTTCCAACACCAAACTCGTTGGACAATGGATAACATGATTTACCATAAACACCCAACTTCCAACACCAAAAACTCTTTGGACAATAGATAACAGGATTAACCATTAACACCCAACTTCCAACACCAAACTCGTTGGACAATAGATAACATGATTTACCATAAACACCCAACCTCCAACACCAAACTCGTTGGACAATAGATAACAGGATTTACAATAAACACCCAACTTCCAACACAAAAAACTCTTTGGACAATAGATAACAGGATTTACCATTAACACCCAACTTCCAACACCAAACTCGTTGGACAATAGATAACATGATTTACCATAAACACCCAACTTCCAACACCAAACTCTTTGGACAATAGATAACAGAATTTATCATAAACACCCAACTTCCATCACCAAAAACTCTTTGGACAATAGATAACAGGATTTACCATTAACACCCAACTTCCAACACCAAACTCGTTGGACAATAGATAACATGATTTACCATAAACACCCAACTTCCAACACCAAACTCTTTGGACAATAGATAACCGAATTTATCATAAACACCCTACTTCCAACACCAAAAACTCGTTGGACAATAGATAACAGGATTTACCATAAACACCCAACTTCCAACACCAAACTCTTTGGACAATAGATGACAGAATTTACCATAAACACCCAACTTCCAACACCAAACTCGTTGGACAATAGATAACAGGATTTATCATAAACACCTAACTTCTAACACCAAACTCTTTTGACAATAGATAACAGGATTTACCATAAACACCCAACTTCCAACACCAAACTCTTTTGACAATAGATAACATGATTTACCATAAACACCCAACTTCCAACACCAAACTCTTTGTACAATAGATAACAGGATTTACAATAAACACCCAACTTCCAACACCAAAAACTCTTTGGACAATAGATAACAGGATTTACCATAAACACCCAACTTCCAACATCAAACTCTTTGGACAACAGATAACAGGATTTACAATAAGGAACAACGTGTAGTGGGGTTAAACCAGTTATACAAACAAAAATAAACAACAACGAACAACACATGGTTAACATAGTCTGACTTGGTTTATGAACAACATGTAGTGGGGTTAAACCAGTTACTTAGTATATAAACAAAGTAAAAAGACAACTAACAATACATTGTTAACATAATCTGACTTCGTACAGGAAATAAATGTAATGAGGTTAACCCAGTTATATAAACAAATATAAACAACAACGAACAACACATGGATAACATAGTCTGACTTGGTACAGGAACAACATGTAGTGTAGTTAAACCAGTTATACTAAAAAGATTAACAACAACGAACAACGCATGATTAACATAGTCTGACTTGGTACAGTAACAACAGGTTGTGAGGTGAAACCTTTCATACAAACAAAGATTAACAACAACAAACAACACTTGGTTAACATAGTCTGACTTTGTACAGAAACACCATGTTGTGTAGTTAAACCTGTTATACAAACAAAGATTAGCAACAACGAACAACACATGGCTAACATATTCTGACTTTGTACAGAAACAACATGTTGTGTGATTAAAGCAGTTAAACATTCAAAGATAAACAACAACGAACAACACATGGTTACATTTACCATAGCCTGACTTGGTACAGGAACAACATGTAGTGGGGTTAAACAAGTTATATAAACAAACAAACAAAAAACAACAACGAACAACACATGGTTAACCTAGCCTGACTCGGTACAGGTACAACATGTAGTGAAGATAAACCAGTTATAAAAACAAAGATAAACAACAACGAACAACACACGGTTATCATAGTCTGACTCGGTACAGGTACAACATGTAGTTTGGTTAAACCAGTTATATGAACAAAGATAAACAACAACGAAAAACACATTGTTAACATAGTCTGACTTTGTACAGGAACATATATGGCAAGCCGTTTTTCCTTTTATTCTTACTTCAAGATATCTTATATGATATAATATATAAGATATCTCATATAATAAATAGGATATCTCATATAATAAATAAGATATCTCATATAATATAAGATAAGACATCTTCTAAAGCATTAAAGTTATCTTATAAAGTATTTTAATTATCTTATAAATATCTTTTATATAAGATATCTTATAATATATTTTTGATATAAGATATCTTATAAATATGTTTTTATATAAGATATCTTCATGATCGCATAAATATTTTTTATATAAAATATCTCATAAATAGTTTTTATGTAAGATATCTTATAAATATTTTTTTATTAAAATATCATATAAATATTTTTTTATATATGTAGGTCTAGTACTAATCAGAAAAATGTGAAAAATGTGTCCAGATAGGTTGACATGTCTACCAGTAGTCTGTTTCCTTGTGAACTACCACGTTAAATGTATGCTTGTCGGTCTATTACTTATCAGTATCATGTGTCCAGATAGGATAACATGTCTACCAGCAGACTGTTACCTTGTAAACTAGCACGTTAAAAGTCTGCGTGTCGGTCTAGTACTAATCAGTATCATGTGTCCAGATAGGATGACATGTCTACAATGAGACTGCTACCTTGTGAACTATTACGTTAAAAGTATGCATGTCGGTCTAGTAATAATCAGTATAGTATGTCTAGATAGGAATACATGTCTACCACCAGACTATTACCTTGTGAACTTGCACATTAAAGGTCTGTATTTCGGTCTAGTACTAATCAGTAGCATGTGTCCAGATAGGATGTCATGTCTATCAGCAGACTGTTACCTTGTGAACTAGCACGTTAAACGTCTGCGTGTCGGTCTAGTACTAATCAGTATCATGTGTCTAGATAGGATGACATGTCTACCAGCAGACTGTTACCTTGTGAACTTGCACATAAAAGGTCTGTATTTCGGTCTAGTACTAATCAGTAGCATGTGTCCAGATAGGATGTCATGTCTATCAGCAGACTGCTACCTTGTGAACTAGCACGTTAAAGGTCTGCGTGTCGGTCTAGTACTAATCAGTATCATGTGTCCAGATATGATGACATGTCTATCAGCAGACTGTTACCAAGTGAACAAGCACGTTAATAGTCTGCGTGTCGGTCTAGTACTAATCAGTTTAATGTGTCTAGATAGGATGACATGTCTATCAGCAGACTGTTACCTAGTGAACTAGCACGTTAAAGGTCTGCGTGTCGATCTAGTACTAATCAGTATCATGTGTCCAGATATGATGACATGTCTATCAGCAGACTGTTACCTAGTGAACTAGCACGTTAAAGGTCTGCGGGTCGATCTAGTACTAATCAGTATCATGTGTCCAGATATGATGACATGTCTATTAGCAGACTGTTACCTTGTGAACTAGCACGTTAAAGGTCTGTATTTCGGTCTAGTTTTTATCAGTATCTGATTGTATAGAAAAGTGTAATACTAATTGGATGGAGAGTTGTCTCATTGGCACTCATACCACATCTTCTTATATCTATGATATGCATAAATTCACGTAAGTTAAGATATCCAATCATAGTACTAAATTATCGTCGGACATGTAGAAAAATCCGTCCGTTCGGAACAAATCTTAACTTAAGCCAGCTTTTTGCATACGGGCCCAGATCTTTATAAATGGATAATTAAAGTCTAATTATCGTCCAGTGGCAAATAGTTCGTGCATATCTTGGACTAACTATATATACATGTGAATGAAAAGAGATGAACTGTGAACAATAACACATTGTCGGTATCATTCTCTACAATAGGACAAACTATGTAATGTTCGTTACAATAGGACAAACTATGTAATGTTCGTTACAATAGGACAAACTATGTAATGTTCGTTACAATAGAACAAACTATGTAATGTTCGTTACAATAGGACAAACTATGTAAATGTTCGTTACAATAGGACAAACTATGTAAATGTTCGTTACAATAGGACAAACTATGTAATGTTCGTTACAATAGGACAAACTATGTAATGTTCGTTACAATAGGACAAACTATGTAATGTTCGTTACAATAGGACAAACTATGTACTGTTCGTTACAATAGGACAAACTATGTAATGTTCGTTACAATAGGACAAACTATGTAATGTTCGTTACAATAGGACAAACTATGTAATGTTCGTTACATAGGACAAACTATGTAATGTTCGTTACATAGGACAAACTATGTAATGTTCGTTACATAGGACAAACTATGTACTGGTCGTTACAATAGGGCAAACTATGTACTGGTCGTTACAATAGGGCAAACTATGTACTGGTCGTTACAATAGGACAAACTATGTAATGTTCGTTACAATAGGACAAACTATGTAATGTTCGTTACAATAGGACAAACTATGTAATGTTCGTTACAATAGGACAAACTATGTAATGTTCGTTACAATAGGACAAATTATGTTATGTTCTCTACAATAGGACAAACTATGTAATGTTCGTTACAATAGGACAAACTATGTAATGTTCGTTACAATAGGACAAACTATGTAATGTTCGTTACAATAGGACAAACTATGTAATGTTCGTTACAATAGGACAAACTATGTAAATGTTCGTTACAATAGGACAAACTATGTAAATGTTCGTTACAATAGGACAAACTATGTAATGTTCGTTACAATAGGACAAACTATGTAATGTTCGTTACAATAGGACAAACTATGTAATGTTCGTTACAATAGGACAAACTATGTAATGTTCGTTACAATAGGACAAACTATGTAAATGTTCGTTACAATAGGACAAACTATGTAATGTTCGTTACAATAGGACAAACTATGTAATGTTCGTTACAATAGGACAAACTATGTAATGTTCGTTACAATAGGACAAACTATGTAATGTTCGTTACAATAGGACAAACTATGTAATGTTCGTTACAATAGGACAAATTATGTAATATTCTCTACAATAGGACAAACTATGTAATGTTCGTTACAATAGGACAAACTATGTAATGTTCGTTACAATTTTTAAAAAGTAGGAATAACAACTTTGTTTTAACTCTTTTACTGTAAAACTATAAAATTATCTTTTGAAAATTAAACGACTACTTTGTTTTAGTTTTCTAACGTGAAAAGTCTCAGAACGAATATTTTAAATTGTAAATGGCCATCGGTATGACGGGGCTTCTTACACTTAAACTTTAATTGTTTTTAATAATAAATAGAATTATACATTTTAATTATAATAAGTGATTCTTGAAATATTATGATTATCCGTAAAAAGGGACAGTAGGTATGACTATCTTTATCAAATATATCTCCAGTATCAACCAAATATTTGAATATAACAGTAGGTATAACCATCTTTATCAAATATATCTCCAATATCAACCATATATTTGAATATAACAGTGGGTATAACTATCTTTATCAAATATATCTCCAATATCAACAATATATTTGAATATAACAGTAGGTATAACCATCTTTATCAAATATATCTCCCAGTATCAACCATATATTGTAATGTAACAGAAGGTATAACTATCTTTATCAAATATATCTCCAGTATCAACCATATATTTGAATATAACAGTAGGTATAACTATCTTTATCAAATATATCTTCCAGTATCAACCATATATTGTAATGTAACAGAAGGTATAACTATCTTTATCAAATATATCTCCCAGTATCAACCAAATATTGTAATGTAACAGAAGGTATAACCATCTTTATCAAATATATCTCCCAGTATCAACCATATATTGTAATGTAACAGAAGGTATAACTATCTTTATCAAATATATCTTCCAGTATCAACCAAATATTTGAATATAACAGTAGGTATAACTATCTTTATCAAATATATCTCCCAGTATCAACCATATATTTGAATATAACAGTAGGTATAACTATCTTTATCAAATATATCTCCCAGTATCAACCAAATATTTGAATATAACAGTAGGTATAACTATCTTTATCAAATATATCTCCAGTATCAACCAAATATTTGAATATAACAGTAGGTATAACTATCTTTATCAAATATATCTTCCAGTATCAACCATATATTTGAACATAACAGTAGGTATAACTATCTTTATCAAATATATCTCCAGTATCAACCATATATTTTAATATAACAGTAGGTATGACTATCTTTATCAAATATATCTTCCAGTATCACTTATATATTGTAATGTAACAGTAGGTATAACTATCTTTATCAAATATATCTCCAGTATCAACCATTTCATATGTTTAGCTTGGCCTATTAATCATTGCTTTATATGTTAGTCTGAATTATGGCTTCGTTTGGTCTTCAATTACAGAAATCCTGGCTTGGTCACTTCTAGTTAACTTCTGGATTTTTATAATGACTTGTCATTTTATCATTGTGGAGCGACTATTTCTTTTTGTCTCGATTAATTTTATTTCATTTAAGAATTCCCTTTTTCTTTTGAATACACCCCTCCTAAAAAATGATAATGATAATAGATTACCCTTAGTAATTCTACATTATTCACGAAGAAGCCCCCTCTTTTGTGTAAGTGTGTAACGAGTAAAAACCTAAAGTAATCCTCTTAGAAGTCAACGACACTTATATTGTTACTGAAATAACACAGAGAGATATACTAGTACGCCTATTAAGTAAGATACATTGTTACTGCAATAACACAGAGAGATATATTATTACGCCTATTATGGAAGATTTTATACACACAGAAGATGAGGTATACTTAACAACAAAATTTATTTTCATTTACCTGTGTATAATATGACGCAGGTTTTTTCAAAAGTGATGATTTTCTAAAAATTGTTTAACATTTCACAGTGGTATCATTCTTTAACTTTGTTTAAACCTGTTTATTTACTTTTGACCTTAATTATTTATCCCTTATAATTTTTATTAACTAGGTATTTGCATTCAGGTATCACAGATCAAATTTATTCGTTCATTGTGTGTTAATTTATGTTTTTTGATTTAGTTAAGCCTTCCAGTTGATATTTTATAGTGTGTCTTTCTATGTTGTGGTGTTATACTATTGTTTCAGAAAAGGGAGAAGGTTTGGTACCATTAAAACGTTTAATCCCGCTGCAAATGTTTGCACCTGTCCTAAGTCAGGAATCTGATGTACAGCAGTTGTCGTCTGTTTATGTAGTTCATACGTGTTTCTCGTTTCTCGTTTTTATATAGATTAGACCGATGTTTTTCCCGTTTGAATGGTTTTACACTAGTAATTTTTTGGGCCCTTTATAGCTTGCTGTTCGGTGTGAGCCAATGCTTCGTGTTGAAGGCCGTACCTTGACCTATAATGGTTTACGTTTATAAATTGTTACTTGGATGGAGAGTTGTCTCATTGGCACTCATACCACACCTTCCTATATCTATTAAGTAAGATAACAACCTGCACAGAAGTGCTAAATGGTGTGACATTAATAAAACACGAACATGTATAATGTGTCTTTTGAGCTAAAATATAAACTTAAATCAGGCCGTCAGTTTTCACGCTTGAATGGTTTTAAGTTTTCTATTTCGGTGCCTGTTAAAGCTTACCAAGCGGTATGGCTTTTGCTCATTGTTGAAGGTCGTTCGATTTCCTATAGTTGCTAACTTCTACGTCATTTGATCTCTTGTGAAGAGTTGTCTCATTGGCAATCATATACCATATCTTCTTATTTTTCTATTACGACTACTATCATGCGTAAATTTCACTTCGACATTAAGGCTAAGCATACGAGAAATCTGTGTGCGTTCCTTTATCAAAATCAGTTATAACTAAGAGCTGTAAGATAATTTTATGCGCTTTTGTGTCATATTCATATTTACTGGGATCTTCTGTAACATCTTATGATTTGTTAGTGTTTACCTACAAACACATGTGTAGTTAGGTAATGCAATTATGTATTTGTCGACATCAATCACAAAGATATTGGTTTGTAGTTTAACCCTATGGCTTAAAATAACCCAACTTTAAAAATAATGTTTTTGTGCATCACTTTGATTGATTATTGTTCCCACTTGGTTAACTGATGCAGTTTCGTTGATTAGGGTGTTCGCTTCAAGTGAAAAAGGCGGGGGGTGCACAATGATAGGGAAAGTGATAGCTATTTATTTATTTATTTATTCATTTATTTTGAAAATAAAAGGAAACATGATTTCACACAGTATGCAGTATTTTATATAACTGCAATTGAAGCAAATTAGGGACAAATCATACACTAGTAGTCACAGCGACACCTGCCTGTGACAAAATCATACTCCACTGTCACAGCGACACCTGCCTGTGTTGACATCACTGACAGCAATAAATCAATGACATCCGTATTGTCTTAATATGACACATTTGCAGGATTATATGTTTCGCCTATATATAAAAAAATGACTTTTCTGTATTCATTCCATGTTTACTATATATCCATATAAATATCATTTTATAATGGCAGGATTTCAAATTGATAGATTCTTCTAAACGTGAGGCAGCTTTTCACTTATCAAGATGAAGTTTCGACGAATAAGTTTCAAGTCGTTCCAGAAGTCTAAAAGTAAAAAGAAAAAGACAAAGGAAGCTCCATTTGAGCAACAAACTACACCTGTCGACGCCAATGACAACCTCGTAACAGCCGCCGACAGCTGCAAATATTTCAACATTGCCCAGGACGTATCTCTTCGCTGCTCACTTCGTAGGTACAAAACATCTGTTACTCCACGTAATAAATACATTATCACAAACCGGCGAACAACAATTTCCAACGACGAAGACGAAACCGACAATGGTGTGCAATATGAACTCGACGATATAGACAAGGTTTTGAATTCAGTCCGTAAAGAGCGCACACACATCAAAACAAATCCTTGGATCCCTCCGCGCAAATCTGTGCATGAAGAAGACTTGATTGATTTTGTACCGGAAGGTGTCAACGCTCCGGATTATTTGAACGTTTGTATCCTAGCTGAAGAGGCGGGAAAATCTTATAATTCTACAGAATCTACCCTAACAGCAGCCGACAATCCAAGAATACCAAAGCGTGTTAAAAGACAACTAAGTTTAACTGGTCTGACCATTAATCGATGGTCCATTATCTCTGAAGGTGATGTGGATATAGAACTCAATTCTCCAACAATTGAAGAACTGAATGAACGATTTGCAAACATATATTACGCCATTGATTTCAAATACGAGGAAAATATTGACAATATCCAAGACGACGAAATGGCAGTAAAACTTGCTAAAAGACTTTCGGTCAATGATTTATTGGAGGACTACAGTGAGGCATCATCCGATACATCAAACAGTAGCATGGAAAGCTCAGACAGTACCAGCTGCTCTGGCTCATACAGCACTGAAGGGTCCATAGAAAACCAACTTCCGGTTTTCTCGACAAAGTTTTCAGAACGACATGACCGAATGGAAGAATCTATTGATGCTGGTTATTCAAGTCTTAGTCGCGACTCACGGTTCCCGTCAACATCCCATTCCGATAATGCTGAACATCCCGATAGTGACTGCGAAGAAGAATCAAATATGACTCTTGTTGATAGCGCATGTGCAGAATGTAATTCCGCTAGAACGATTCTAGACATAAAAAAACAGTCTACAAGACAAAGTGAGTCAACTTAAAGCTGAAAAAATGATCGTTCAGTAAAAAATCCGCGAAGCACAAGAAGACAACATAATTCGTCTAAAAGAAACTCAGCGATTGCGAAAATCTACCTGGTTACAAGAAACAGATGTTGTTGAAAACATTGACCAGTCTGAAGGAAAGACTTGAAAATCAAAGCCAATGATTACAGAAAAGTTATTCAACAGTATTATCAATGCAAAGAAGATTTGCTCAGATACATAATCCGTTTTTCATTGTCCCAAACACAAACTTTAGTTGAGAAAAGTAGTACCATCGCGGATGAATAATTAGTGCTATGTATGATTGTATGTAAATATGGAGAATATTTATTTATTTCTGATGTTCTATAAATGAGGAATTCAAAATACAGAACAAAGTGATCATGAGACTTCGAAAACATTCCGTTGTGAACTTTTCATTTTCTGGACTATTTTCAATATAAGTCATGTGTCGTCTGCAAAGACTGACTGTTGTTAATTTGTTGTTACCTTTGAACTTAACAAAAGTTCAAACATTGTTTATGTTTTGTGGTGCTTGTACAAAATTAATTATTTATTGAATCTTTATATATACAATTTAATTGATACAGTATTTTTTTTAATATAACCTCGTCATGATTAATGTCATTACAACTAAATTTCCTGAATTTGACATTCTCCCGCAAAAACATATCACGCTCCGATACACAAAACTGCTATACTATACCCTGCTGCAATACACACAAAACCGCTATACTATACCCCACTCAAATACACAAAACCACTATACTATACCCCAATTCAATACACAAAACCACTATACTATTATCCGCTCCAATACATAAAACCGCTATACTATACCAAAGTCAAAGTATGAACTTCAACAACGAGCAAAAACCATAACGAACACTAGCTATAAAAATGTAAACGATTAAAAAATGAAGACCTTCGGCCTGATTTAAAATACAACTTTGAACAAAAATCAAATATGACGGATAGCAACCATCGACAACCACTGGTTCTGAGCACTCGTGACAGGGATTGGTATGTTTGTTTTGCGCTCCACACACCCCTCCCCACCTCCACCACCCAACCCCTACTCCTTTCCTCCTTCATTGGTACAGTGGTGTAACAACACAACGCTTAGCACACACAATAATAACATAAAGAGACAAATTATTGAACCACGAGTACTCGCATGCAGCTACTGAAAGCTAGTTCAAAGCCGCATTTTTAACTAACAGATAAACCACGTTCTCTTAGATTAAAATCTCAATCGGTACACATCAAACAAATTTCGCAAAACTTAAGTTAACATGTTAAATTTTGGTTTAGCAGAACTTTAAAACTGTGCAGTGAATCTTGTGCTCATAACATGCAGTTATTGTCATAAATATGTATACACCAGACATTATAAAGGCATGTGGAAATTATTAAGCAGTATTCTACAGTTCAATTTATTGATCATAAAGGGATGGAGATTGCATGGAGGTTAACATAGGATAAGAAGAAATTGATAGTATTTTTTGGGGAAAGACTTTAAACCTTCTTTGCATTAAATTCTAAAAGTTTTCTTGTTGCCGTAAATGGTAAAATCCTCTACAAAATTTCAATAACTTTGTTGGAATGAATACAGGTTTCGAATCAAATTTTCATGGACTTTGAACCACTTTTTGGCTCCCACCCTAACGAAGCATGTGAGCTGTCGGTATCCTGTTGAAACTACTGCCCGTAAACTTTCACATTTCCATCTTCTTTTCTGAAATATTTTTACCCAATTGATACGTGACATGATTATTATCCTAGTAACCGGTGTTACCAATGTATTGAACATTTTAAGTTAAAAAATTCCACAATACTATATTCATTTTGTGTGTCAATTTGTTTAGACAAAACAAAACTGCAAAAACTTCGAATACAAGAGAGTACTTTTTTTTTAAATGTCATTATTATCTGTCGATTTCTAGATCTATGCATAGTATTTATTTCAGATGACATGGATTTCACACCCTGCTGACCCTGCTACCCTTCATATATTCATATACATCTATAAATAAACAAACTTAAGGCTGCAACTGGTATTTTTGCATTTAAAATGATTCATTGCATCAAGAATATTTGTGTTGAATCGAAACCGTGTGGGTCAAAATCTTGTATTGCTGATAAATGTTGCTGGACCAAGTTTCGGTATATAATCTGAATTTTCTAACTGCTTGAACTTTTGCGATATAAACTAAAAACTCGAATTCATTTATCACTCATTTTCAATTAAAATTTAGGCATATTTTATTTTTATTCATGAAATATATTTAAAAATAGAAAAGTACGACACATCGTTCACTAACTCCACCTTAATTCTTTATCAAAAATCCCTGACAACAGACTTTACTTTTGTACGGTGGCAGAATAAGGCCATGCAAGAAATATGTTTTAACTTGTTCCCACAACATAATATATTGTTCCCACAAGATGATATCTTGTATCCACAATATAATATATTGTTCCCACAAGACAATATCTTGTACCTACAAGGTAATATATTGTTCCCACAAGATAATATATTGTTCCCACAAAATAATATATTGTACCCACAACATGATATATTGTTCCCACAAGTTAATATCTCGTACCTACATGATAACATATTGTTCCCACAAGATAATATATTGTCACCACAAGATAATATATTGTTCCCACAAGATAATATCTTGTACCCACAACATAATATATTGTTTCCACAAGTTGATATCTTGTACCTACAAGATAATATATTGTTCCCACAAGATAATATATTGTTCCCACAAAATAATATCTTGTACCTACAACATGATATATTGTTCCAAAAGTTAATATCTTGTACCTACAAGATAATATATTGTTCCCACAAGATAATATATTGTTCGTTTTATTCATATTATTGTGTAACAAATTATATATAGACACGCCAAGAGCTTAATAAGGTAGGCATGCATACTTTGTTATACTATTGAACCCTACAAAAAGAAGTGCACGCTTAACTTGAACAAAATATGCAAGTTTTACGTATAAATGAAGTATTTTAAAAGTTATGTGTGACCTTTGGTACACAATTGGTGTGACGGATATCTATTGTATAATTAGTACTTGTAATTAGCCACGAGGGTATCTTCACATACAAAGTTCGGTACAGACGTCCGAGTTCCGGCTGGGTTTTGAAAAACAACCCCCATTAATATGGTGATTTTTGCGAAAATCATTACCCATACTGTACATTTATTTCTTTGGAAAATTGTAACTCATTCATATATTTACTATCTATCTTATTTATATGTTAATCTCATGGGATCATTCATATTATTAGATCAAATAATCAGTATACAGTTTTTACAGACATCTTAAATAACAGAAAATGAACATTGTGATACATATTTGTTTTTCGTTTATTATTTTGTTCATAAATAAGGCCGTTGGTTTTCTCGTTTGAATTGTTTGACAATTTTTGTCATTTCGGGGCCTTTTATAGTTGACTATGCGGTATGAGCTTTGCTCATTGTTGAAGGCCATACGGTGACCTATAGTTGTTAATTTCTGTGTCATTTTGGTCTCTTGTGGAGAGTTGTTTCATTGACAATCATACCACATCTTCTTTTTTACATCGCGATGACCGTGAGGTCATATCGATGTATTGCTATCGCCTAAATATCCATTATGCAAATTAGTTTTGGGTTTTCAACCGATCTATAAAAATTATAGATCCGCGGTCACTTATCTAGTGCAAAATAACATTACTAATCGCTTGTTTCAAATTCATTTTTTCAATGGATACTCCTATAAATATTTTTATTAAAACACAAATTAATAATATGAAAATGTGTTGTCGTTAGTTATATATCATATAAAAGTAAAAAATCATTGATGATATAAATGCACACGTACCGAAAAATTGTGTTAAAGCTTACGGAAGAATATCTCAAGAACATTTTGCGACACTCCCGGCAAGGACCGATAACTCTGTTATTGTTTTGCGGGAAAATATGAATGGCTTCTCATATCCAATCTTTTAGAAAAATCGATTTTTTTACAGAAGAGTGTCCACCATGCACTTGCACTGCACTATAATTAGAATAGTAGAATAGAATGATATATAAATAGATGAAAATTATATATACATGCAACCGTAATATTAATATAATATATAACAACAAACCAGACGTGTATACTCTGACATTATTATCATATTAGTATAATAGTCCCAGGTATACTGATTTGTATCACTACAATATAAAAGTTATTACGGTGCGGTTGAATTTCCTGTCATTTATTCATCATCCATGCACGAACTTGTATCAGAAAAAAATATATCTCTGTAACCTAACCTCAGTTTCAGGTATAGAGATGTGATCTATTTCTGTGACATGTGCTTTTGACCATCCACAAGAACCTGCGGTCATCCGATGATCAGTACTTCAGTACTTTGATTTATATTTATGACCCATTGGAACGGGGACCCAGTTATTTCCCCCATTGAAACGCATTGAAAATCATAGTAAATAAATGGGGTGCTGTCCAATAAATAATTTTGATAGCCACCTTGGGACTTCTGTTTCACGTTAGGCATTTGTTTCGAAGTTTCTAAGTGCAATCTCAGTGCCTCGTGACCGGCATTCCGTTGCACAATTTTGTTTTGATTGACAACAGGGTAGGTCGGTCTACTTCCGGGGAAGAATAAAGGCTAGAATTTAGGCAATTTACTCTATGTACCGACGCCAGATTACATTTAAATCAATCAAAATTTTTACAGAAATTCAAGCTAGAAAGCCTACCCATTCAAATAAATCTACATTCAGTTACAGAACTTGTGTAATAATAAAACTACACCATTTTAAATAAAAGTTATATATTTTTTTAAGAACTACATTCGTGGGTACCGGACTGGTTGCCGTAACTGGGATCCTATTCCTGTCAGACTTTAATTTTTTTTCCAGACTTTAAACTGCACTTTTAAAATAAAGATATACATCTCAGTAGTTATTGTGCAAAGTTTCAATAGATTTGATCCAACAGTTACAGAGTTATTGATCCTTATCTATGACATCTCAAATACCAGAAAATTGATCGGATAAAATCATAAATTCATGAAGAAAATATGCTTAAAATCAGCAAAACTTTTTTATTTTAAAAGATATTTACATTCTGTAAATTGCACATGGTAGATAAATTCATTTTTGATATGGAAATCTAGTTAAAAAAAATTCTGCTGAAAAAAAAATAATTATAATTATTTTTTTAATTAAAAAAAAAATCTTATAAGAATTACATATGCAAAGAAGCATACCCCATAACAAGGGTATAAATCATGAGACTTAGTCTTCAAACAGTCAGCTAAGTTCATTTAATATACAATGGAAAAGGCTAGATGCAGAGAAGTTCTCACTTGTAGCTAAAACCAGTCAAGACGGCACCTCCTACAGTTTTACAAATGTCGGGGGAAATCCTGGATCTGCCTGAATGCTTAATGCTACTGTGCGTTGTTATACTTGTGACTGCTCTAAATGTCCCACTAGTTCATACGTGTGTGGTGGTGGACACTCAAACTGTTGGTGGCTCATAGGAGATCCATGTACTTGGGTCCAAACAAGTTAACCAACCTGAATATGGATAACAAAGACAAGTTAATAATGCAGGAACTTTTAAAAATGAAACTTAGCGAAGAAGCATTAATGAAAATGAAATTTAATCATAACACTCAAAAAGGTGAATCTGTTAACAGAGCACTGTTTCCTTACCAAAGAATATGAACTTTTCTAGAAATTTGAAGGGAGGGAGGGCATCATCAATAATTCACACTTTGAATAATGGTATAGCTTATTCCTTGTGACAAAAAGCAGAATGTATTGGTTTTAAAATCTCAAAAGGTTCATTAAAACACTTCGACCAGATGTAAAGGGAGTGTGAACGGAACAAAGTAAACCAAAATACTCCAGAAAGGAAAAAGAAAAATTTACAACGCACCAGACAGAAGACTATGGTTCAAGTGGAAGAAAAGGATCGAAGTAAACGTACAGATAGATATAAAAAAGGGCAACCTGATCCAAAACTTGATGCTGCATTTGTAAAAGCATAATGGACGATCATTCATATGGTAGAGTAATACCTGCTAAGAAGAATATACATACCAGAAGCTGTTCTTCAAAAGTACCAAAATCAAGGAAGATATAGCTGCATTCATCTACTGCTGAAAAAGATACAGACACAATTAACGGTCCTTTTAAGGACCACCAAAATCTTTAAAAAGGAGTCTAAAATTGTTGTACATTCAGTTAAAATTGTTTATATAAGCTATAGCCCTACCCCTTACATATCTTCAAAAAACATCCAGGCCCAAATCTTTAAAATTGGAGAGCCCCTGGCAAAATTTTCTGAGTTTACAAAATATTCTGTCGTTATTTATGTGATGCGGCTCTTCAGTAATGTGAGCCGCATTCCCACACAAACTTTTATGACACATAAAATGGCATAAAGTGTTTTATTTAATATTTAAAACTTATCAAAAACTAATTAAAAACCATAAAACTGAATCTATGGGCTTTTTTCTTTTTCCAGGTCCCAGAAATAGGATACTGGAAAGAAATAAGCCCATATTTTCCATCTTTTGTTGTCCCCTGATCCCATATAAGACATTTGTTATTTCTTGCCAGGTGGCTCTTTTCTAATATTCTTTGCTGATATTTTTCGAAAAATCCCTCCATTTTAACTTACAAGTGTATGAATACATAATACCATCAAAATGACCTTACTGTAACCCCTTTTGAAACTTTAAATTGAAAAACAAACTTTTTAAAAATTTCATAAATTTAAATTTCAATTTAATTTAAAAAGTTTAATTCAAATTTTAAAAATAATTACACCATTGTTTTCCTTACTGAATTTTAAAGTTGCTGGCCAAATTTCATCTATGTAACTCCACAAATAAGCTTACAATTGCAGATTGAAGTGTTCAAAATAATTATGCCCTCTGACAGGAACGGGGACCCAGTTATTTCCCCCATTGAAACGCATTGAAAATCATAGTAAATAAATGGGGTGCTGTCCAATAAATAATTTTGATAGCCACCTTGGGACTTCTGTTTCACGTTAGGCATTTGTTTCGAAGTTTCTAAGTGCAATCTCAGTGCCTCGTGACCGGCATTCCGTTGCACAATTTTGTTTTGATTGCCACAGGGTAGGTCGGTCTACTTCCGGGGAAGAATAAAGGCTAGAATTTAGGCAATTTACTCTATGTACCGACGCCAGATTACATTTAAATCAATCAAAATTTTTACAGAAATTCAAGCTAGAAAGCCTACCCATTCAAATAAATCTACATTCAGTTACAGAACTTGTGTAATAATAAAACTACACCATTTTAAATAAAAGTTATATATTTTTTTTAAGAACTACATTCGTGGGTACCGGACTGGTTGCCGTAACTGGGATCCTATTCCCATTAGCATGCTCCCCGAGAACAGAACATAACCTAAGAGAATAGAATAGAATTTTATTTTGAATCGACAAAGCATTAAACATACTAACATAAGCTATAATGAGCATTTTATCGAATATACAAAACAAACAAGTAATAGCTTTTCTAAAAAGCTTGCCGTTTTATAGCTTATTATTTTAAAAATAGATTTTTTTATTTGTAGTGTCATCCATTCAAAATATTACTCTTTATATAAATTGTATTGGGGTAAAACAAAGTGGAACATTGGAAAGGCCAATATTGTATTTTTAAAAGGGTTACAATTCTCTTTTTGTGAGTGGCAATTTTTACCCTTGGAAAGAGCTTAATTTCTAAATCCTTGCGTTTTTGCCTGTACTAATTTCGGTAAACTTTTTTTATGAATAAATTTTTCAAAAGACATGTCATTTATTTACTCTCTATTTACTTGTTTGAGTTTGAAAAAAAAGTGTGATAAATATCTTTCATTAATTATCCCGTGAGATAAATCAACAAAAAACGTTTTAGATTCCACTGAATCTTTATTATACCGGAACTAATTGTCCGTATATCCAACTTGAGCAGGTTCTATTAGTTTGTAAGGGTACATAGTTCCTGCGAAAAATGTTTCTATCTAGTAAATCGGTTTAAAGTCGGTTATATAGGTCTTCTTGTTAGTTTTTCATTTAGCTTTGTATCAATCTGATGAGTCAGCCCCTTTTCAACTGATTTTTACAATAAGTTCTCACATAATAGAAAAGAAAGGATAAGGGGTACCCATCCATGACACCAAGTCATTTCATGCACAGCAAAAACACAAAAAGCAAAGAAACAGCGCTTTTATTGATGTATGTCCCGCTTTAACACCAAAGTCCTAGATTGGGCGCCCACAAATTGGTTATGTATGTGCCACATTCTGTATGTGCCTGTCCCAAGTCAGGAGCCTGTAGTTCAATGGTTGTCGTTGGTTCATGTCTGTCATATTTGTTTTTGGAAATTGCATTCACTTCATTTGAACTTTGGGGGATAGTTGTCTCATTGGCAATCATGCCACATCTCCTTATTTTTATAATATAACTATTTGTATTTGATTTTATGTCAGCTAGATTCTAAGTTTTGGCTTATCCTAGAAGAGGCAAGACATATATGTACAATACACGATTCTCTCTAGTAGCTGGATTAACTAGTCACCACAATAATTCCATAACAGCAATGAAACTAGACCATTATGATGTTTTGAAGATATTACATGTGTTTCTACAGATATGATCAATTTTGAAGATTTTTACCAGGTCTCATCATATGTCGACTAGTCAGACAAATTTTGGTTCTGGTGACCGACAGGAATTATTACAAAATTGCCAATGGTTGCAACAGTTACACATGTATATTATTTGTTATCTAGTTTGCTTATCGGTCCAGCTATTTTTAGAGACTGTATAACGATACTTTAAGAACTATGATATGTCAGAATCTGTGTAAAAGAGAGGCGAAAAATACCAAAGGGACATTCAAACTCATATGTCGAAAATAAACTGACAACGCCATGGCTAAAAAAGAAAAAGACCAACTGACAAACAATAGTACACAAAACACAACATAGAAAACTAAAGACTGTACATGTGTAACTGTTACTACAAAGAGAGAGATATTATTGCACACTAAGAAGTATACCCAGTTATCAGAAACTTTTTGCAACAAGTTATATAAAGATAGTTGAATTCATAATATTCATGCATTTTGCAGAAACATGAAATATGTTAGTTTGTATACTTAACAATCTAAGAGCAAAGTTAAATTGTACCCAGGAGAATTATCAATTAAGCAGCAGTATTTCGATTATGGATTTTTAATTTTTTTTATTTACTGAATACATTTTTGTCACTTGTTTTTAATATCAAAGAAATGAAGAATATTAAAATATTTAAAAAAGACTGACATAATATTTGTATAATAAATATGTTGTAAATTTAAAAAAAAAAGATTAGACACTTAGAAAAACAATAATGTATATATTGCATCATTGCTAGGCCAACAACATCAGCATTTTGTGTAATATGATATACAAGAAAATTACACCACTTCAGATTGTTTCAAGTTTGATTAAATCAGTTTGTGTGCAGGGTGGCACCAGCTGATCCATCTACCGCTAATGTGGCATATTAAAACTCTAGTACATAGTGGAATTAAATCATACACCACTGTGGGACACCATAATTCTGATAAGAATGTTCCTCCATAAGTTAAATTCATTTATCAGTGTATGGAGAAGTTGACAGAAGTTAACTACTATAGATCACCATACAGCCTGCAACAATGAACAAAACCTATACCGCATAGTAAGCTATAAAAGGCCCCGAAATGACAAATGTAAAACAAGTCTAACAATAAACCAGCAGCCTGATTTATGTATTAAACAATAATTAAAAACAAATATGATATACAGCAACAATCAACAACCACAGAATTACAGGGTCCTGACTATGGACAGGTACATACAGAATGTGGCTGTAAAACATGTTAAACGAGAATGGGAGCGAACGTGATATTGGGCGAACAGACCCGGATTCATTTTTCTTTTACATGATTGTATCAATTACACCATTATACCAATAATACTACGGGTGTATTGATACAGGTGTGTTTTTGAAAATGTGTTGTGCCTGTTTGTAATTGAGAAGATATTTTCGTGTTGAAAATTGTTGAAAGGAATGGTTTGTCCCAAGAAGAAATCAAAGCACCAAAGGCGCTATAGGCAGTTAATTAAAAAAATCAAAGGTAAACTTGGCAGAAGTTAAGATTAATATTATGGAAGAATGGATGAAAATATTTTTCTCTAATTCTTCGTCAATTTATCCCTTTCTGCACCCATTGTATAAAAAAAATTTAATCAACGTGTGGTTCGTTTGATCTCAGTTCTTCATTGGTTAAAATCCGATTATGACGTCGAATTTTCTTGCTTTCCTCTGAATTTCCTATTGTGACGGCATGAAAAAAGGCGACCATGCCTGATGACGTCTCATAGAAAGAACACATCTTTTTACAGATCATTCGAAAAGACGGAATAAGTTTGCCCGCATATTGTTTGAAAATCATTAGAGAAACAGATTCCACCACCAAATCTCGTGTAATACGATATTTATCCACTCTCGACAGTTAAATTTTAAATATTTAAAACGCTCGGCAAGCCTCGCATTTTAAATTTGAAAATTTAACTGTCTCGAGTGGATAAATATCGTATCACACTCGATGCAGTGGTAGAATCTATATATCTCAGCTATTTCTCAAGTATCAAATAATGTTTGTACCGTAATGTTTCTGCTATCCAATCCTACCACTTTCAAAAGTTATTTCCAATTTATTTTTTAAAGATTTAATGTCTGAGATTATGCACATACACTGTCCCATGTTAGGGGAGAGTTTTGTGCCAGCTAACGTGTTTAACCCGCCACATTCTGTATGTACCTGTCCATAGTGAGGACCCAGTAATTTGGTGATTGTTGATTGTTGCTGTATATCATATTTATTTTTCATAATTGTTTTGTACATAAATCAGGCTGCTTTAGTTTTATTGTTTTACATTTGTCATTTCGTGGTCGTTTATATCTTACTATGCAGTATAGGTTTTGCTAATTGTTGCAGACTGCATGGAGGAATATTCTTTTCAGAATAATAATTTCAATTATGGTGTCCAACAGTGGTGTATGGTTTAATTCCACTATGTACTAGAGTTTGAATATGCCATATTAGCGCTTTTAGTTGGATCAGCTGGTGCCACTATGCACAATTATCAAATCATACCTGAAACTATCTGAAATGGTGCAATTTTCTTGTATACTAGTATTACAAGAAATGCTGATGTTGTTATAATGGCCTAGCAATGATGCAACATATATTTTTGAAGGCTGTACGGTTGCCTGTAATTGCTTACATCCACTTCATTTGAATTTTGGTGGATAGTTGTCTCATTTGCAATCATACCACATCTCCTTATTTTTATAATAATTACACATGTCTAATCTATAATAAGCTATTAACACAACGATATGTTTTGCCTATTTGTTATTTTGATAATGCAAATGTTACACTTAAAATAGTAATACTTTAACATGTAAGTGATATTCAAAGTAAATGAACCATGACTGAAGGTACAGGGCTAAACAATCTCTATGGAAATGAAAGGTGCCAATGCTTGTACAACTGCAAACCAAATACCATTGACTTTTCATAAGTCGTTCCCTTTAAACAAACCTTAACACAAATTCAATTTCTAAGTCAATGAACCATAATGAAGGGGTGGGGTTATATAATATCCATGGAAATGAAACTTTTGAATACCAATACGTTCGCATACCAATTTTGACTTAAGAATACTGGTAATTTTAAACTGACTTAATCATAATAATCACAAACTCATTCATGTAAACTAAGTAAAAGTTTCAAAGTCAATAGATCATGCATATGAGTGAGGGGTGAGGACCAAATATCCTCTATGGAAATGAGACGTACTAATGCTTCTACACCTACATGCCAATTATCATTGACCTACCACTATTGGTTTCCCTAATACTAACCTAATCAAAAACTAATAAATGAAATTTCAAAGTAACATAAGTTTCCAAGTAAAAAGAGCATGATTGAGGGGGCGGGGCCAAATAATCTCAATGGAAATTAGAAATGAAAAAGTTTATACAACTGCACACCAAATATCATTGACCTACCACTAGTGGTTCCCCCTAAACTGACCTAATCACAAACATATACATGTAAACTATGCAAAGTTTCAAAGTCAATAGACCATGACTAAGGGGGTGGGGCCAAATATTCTCTATGGTAATGAGATGTGCCTATGCTAACACAACTACTTACAAAATGTCATTGACCTACCAGAAACCAGACCTTATCACAAAATCACAAACTAATACATTGTTGATTCCGCCAAAACAGCATGCCTATATATATATATATGTCTCACTTTTTGACTCTGTCAAGGCAAGACAAAAATTGCTACAAATTTAATACAAATATTTTGTCCATCTTTTTTTAATATTCTTCATTTCTTAGATATATCAATGCTGCGTTTACACATAATTCGAATTCGATTCACATTATTAACTGATTTGAATTAGTTTAATACGCATTCGAAACGTTTAATGTCCAAAAGTAAATTCTACTTGGAATTGCAATACACGTCAAAATCGCTTTACTGTGAATGCAGGGGTTAAAATTAACATTTGGTACTGGACAGTCCAGGACCTTTGACACTCCAAACTGAAAGGTCCACAACCTAAATTCCAGGTCCTGCTTTTACTTGAAATAGTTCATAACATAGTAAGATACTTTAATGTGCTTTTGGTGTTAAGTTAGCTTGTTTCATTGTCAGTGTCACTGTCGTTTAACATGTTTAATAATAAATGTAATTGTCTTGTATATTAATTTATGAATTCAAATAATCTTTTTTTTTTGTATTAGGAAGGCTGAGGGAGGCTGAGGGTATCACTGTGGGTGGTGTGTTGTCTCAACAATTGATTATTTATTACTAATTATACCATTATATTAAACAGTTCAAATTCAAAACTGTTTAAGTGTATCATATCTAGTTGCACTATATATTATATTAGCTAGTTCCTCTGTGAAAATAAAGTAA
Source organism: Mytilus californianus (assembly GCF_021869535.1). NCBI lineage: Eukaryota > Metazoa > Mollusca > Bivalvia > Mytilida > Mytilidae > Mytilus > Mytilus californianus. Next base: position 871,882 of record NW_026262720.1, read on the forward strand.
GAAACTTCCAGATTTTATAGGCCCTTCAAAATTCAGAAGAAATTACCTCATGGAATTGTAGTAATATGTTTAAACAATAAAAACATCTACATGTAATATCAATATATATTAATGATAAGGAAAATACTGTCACATTTTATTGGTTTTTGACATGAAAATTTGTGAACTAAAAGTAATTTTGAGTTTCTGTATAAAATATTTCCTGCTTTTTCTTTCTTTTCAATATATCTTTGGTTTTCAATTCTAGAGTTTATACTTCATCATGATAGATGTATTTTGTCTCATGCCTGGAATTATTATATTTTTATTGTATTTGATCGGCAAACCCGGAATTACCCTTATCCGCCCCCGGAATTAGATCCGGTATTATAATTGTCTTCATTTCCGGTTTATGGCATCCATTGTTTTTCAATGTTGTTTTTGTCAGTCAGATACGTTTTACTCGGATTTACAAATAACATGTTGGCGATTTTCGGTATAAAGCCAGCGGTTGAACAAAATGATTATTATCAGAAATCACCAAATTTAAAACGTCCTTGATTTACGTTTTGTCGACGAAGTTAAAATTACCGCCAACTGAGACTTCAACTCCGTGTCATATTAGTCACAGCCGTTATACAATATTCCTGCGCTTTGTGCCATTTGGCAACTGTAAACGACTTGTAATTAGAGATTTTCGGCGATGAAATAATTCATGCAATTGTTCTTTGACATCTTGGCCAAAAGCACAGGGGATAATAAACTACATAAGGATTTCTATTGAGCACTACTTCCTATGTGCAACTTCAAAACTTTTGGGTGGTTCGACGATCATTTAAGGTTTTTCTGGTCATATTTTTTGAATTCCAACTGCTTAAAAAAACTATGCCCTCTTCCCAGAAGAAGAATGAGAGTTGCCTAGTATAGAAAAACGCAGACGTGTCTTCTCTTCATTTTCATGTATATAATACATATTACAAGCCAGTGGTTTTACTCGTTTGAATTGTTTTACGCTGGTTATTTTGTGGGCCTTTTATACATTGCTATGCGGTGTGGACTTGCTCCGTGTTGAAGGCCGTACGGTAACCCATAGTAGCCTTCATCAACGACATTTGGTCTTTTTTACAGTTTTGATATAAAATGAAAAATTGAGATTTCCGACAAAACATATTTGTTTTCCGTATATTTTTGTCAGAAGTTTGCTCCGGTTTGTACAAAGGCTGCGTCACTCACGTTAGGTTTTGTTTTAAATGTATATTATACTTTGAACTGCTATGTGTCGGTGTTGTTCTTATTTCGTGCATATTTAATTATGAACTGATGGATACATATTTGTCTTTTTTCACGTTTTGAATAGATTTAAAAAACAAATTTTAAATCCCCGTAGAAGGACATGGACAGGAAATCTTCTGTAGTTACAGCCTTTAACAATTAAACAAATTAAGATCTGATTATGCTAACACAACTATAAGCAAATATATAGTTATAAGAAGATGTGGTATGAGTGCCAATGAGACAACTCTTCATCCAAGTCACAATAGTTATAAGAAGATATTGTATGAGTGCCAATGAGACAACTCTCCATCCAAGTCACAATAGATATAAGAAGATGTGGTATGAGTGCCAATGAGACAACTCTCCATCCAAGTCACAATAGTTATAAGAGGATGTGGAATGAGTGCCAATGAGACAACTCTCCATCCAAGTCACAATAGTTATAAGAAGATGTGGTATGAGTGCCAATGAGACAACTCTCCATCCAAATCACAATAGATATAAGAAGATGTGGTATGAGTGCCAATGAGACAACTCTCCATCCAAGTCAAAAGAGTTATAAGAAGATGTGGTATGAGTGCCAATGAGACAACTCTCCATCCAAGTCACAATAGATATAAGAAGATGTGGTATGAGTGCCAATGAGACAACTCTCCATCCAGGTCACAATAGATATAAGAAGATGTGGTATGAGTGCCAATGAGACAACTCTCCATCCAAGTCACAATAGATATAAGAAGATGTGGTATGAGTGCCAATGAGACAACTCTCCATCCAAGTCACAATAGTTATAAGAGGATGTGGTATGAGTGCCAATGAGACAACTCTCCATCCAAGTCACAATAGATATAAGAAGATGTGGTATGAGTGCCAATGAGACAAATCTCCATCCAAGTCACAATAGATATAAGAAGATGTGGTATGAGTGCCAATGAGACAACTCTCCTTCCAAGTCACAATATATATAAGAAGATGTGGTATGAGTGCCAATGAGACAACTCTCCATCCAAGTCACAATAGTTATAAGAAGATGTGGTATGAGTGCCAATGAGACAACTCTCCTTCCAAGTCACAATAGATATAAGAAGATGTGGTATGAGTGCCAATGAGACAACTCTCCATCCAAGTCACAATAGATATAAGAAGATGTGGTATGAGTGCCAATGAGACAACTCTCCATCCAAGTCACAATAGTTATAAGAAGATGTGGTATGAGTGCCAATGAGACAACTCTCCATCCAAGTCACAATAGATATAAGAAGATGTGATATGAGTGCCAATGAGACAACTCTCCATCCAAGTCACAATACATATAAGAAGATGTTATATGAGTGCCAATGAGACAACTCTCCATCCAAGTCACAATAGTTATAAGAGGATGTGGTATGAGTGCCAATGAGACAACTCTCCATCCAAGTCACAATAGTTATAAGAGGATGTGGTATGAGTGCCAATGAGACAACTCTCCATCCAAGTCACAATAGATATAAGAAGATGTGGTATGAGTGCCAATGAGACAACTCTCCTTCCAAGTCACAATAGATATAAGAAGATGTGGTATGAGTGCCAATGAGACAACTCTCCATCCAAGTCACAATAGTTATTAGAAGATGTGGTATGAGTGGCAATGAGACAACTCTCCTTCCCAGTCACAATAGATATAAGAAGATGTGGTATGAGTGCCAATGAGACAACTCTCCATCCAAGTCACAATAGATATAAGAAGATGTGGTATGAGTGCCAATGAGACAACTCTCCATCCAAGTCACAATAGATATAAGAAGATGTGGTATGAGTGTCAATGAGACAACTCTCCATCCAAGTCACAATAGATATAAGAAGATGTGGTATGAGTGAGACAACTCTCCATCCAAGTCACAATGGATATAAGAAGATGTGGTATGAGTGCCAATGAGACAACTCTCCATCCAAGTCACAACAGTTATAGGAAGATGTGGTATGAGTGCCAATGAGACAACTCTCCATCCAAGTCACAATAGTTATAAGAAGATGTGGTATGAGTGCCAATGAGACAACTCTCCATCCAAGTCACAATAGATATAAGAAGATGTGGTATGAGTGCCAATGATACCAATAACAAATGTACAAACGTAATTCAATAATTCGGTTAACAGGTTAGAAGGTTTAGACAAAAGCCGGTCCGGGACTAGGTCCATGAAAAATTGCAAATTTCCATTTAAGTCTTATTTCATTTTACCAAAATGCAATAGGAATGAATTAACAAGTTTTAAGGGAAACATTTAAGATAATTTATAAAGGAAAGTCACCCCTGAATTAAATGCAGCGTTTTGATCTACAATTCTTGGGAAGTGGCATTTCGTAGGAATATATACAAGTTTACATTATTGAACGGATCTATATCTCTAATCCAATTAACTTCCGACATCAGAATGTTAGCGAGATTGTATACATCCTCATCACATGGAAGATGGTCAAAAGAGCATTCATCTAGGCAAACATCGACCTCATCAGTATCAATATCACAAAGAAAATCATCACAGTCATACAATTCAGGCATAATGTACATAAAATGTGGCCTTCCTGACGGTGTATGTGATGTTTTTATTGGTCTTATTTTATGTTGATTCCAATTAGCAGCAAACACTCGAATATCCTCCTGAAATAATACATAAATTAGAGATAAGATACGAATAACAATGATAATCATAATTACGTTCGTACCATGGATGCTAGTGTTGTTTTTGCTTGCATACCTTATTATATAAAATATCTTTATATGCTTTATTTGATTCAAAGGCAAAATGAATGTTAGTATCTTTTGTTCTCTTAGAAGTTTGCTATTACAAATCAGAACATAGTATTTGCCATACAAAGGAGTTACCAAGTCAAAGTAGATCTGATTGTTTTTTAGATTCGTTACAAATGAAGAAATGCAATGTACAGGAACACCAATCAACAACATTTGAAAATGAATGAAAATTATGGTAGATAAGTAAAAAGATGTAAAAAGATGAAACTAACGTTACGACTATAGAAAACTCACGAACCAATCATATGGAAATAAATGTATTAAATTGCTTACATCCATTTCATTTGAACTTGGATGGACAGTTGTCTCATTGGCAATCATACCACATCTCCTTGTCTTCATATTTATAACAATTTCAATGTTAATAAAATGTAAATATTATTAACATTTCGAGCTCTAGCCGATAGAATGTGAACCACTCCCTTCGGCTCGAACATTATTAACATTTCGAGCTCTAGCCGATAGAATGTGAACCACTCCCTTCGGCTCGAACATTATTAACATTTCGAGCTCTAGCCGATAGAATGTGAACCACTCCCTTCGGCTCGAACATTATTAACATTTCGAGCTCTAGCCGATAGAATATGAACCACTCCCTTCGGCTCGAATATTATTAACATTTCGAGCTCTAGCCGATAGAATATGAACCACTCCCTTCGGCTCGAACATTATTAACATTTCGAGCTCTAGCCGATAGAATATGAACCACTCCCTTCGGTTCGAACATTATTAACATTTCGAGCTCTAGCCGATAGAATATGAACCACTCCCTTCGGCTCGAACATTATTAACATTTCGAGCTCTAGCCGATAGAATGTGAACCACTCCCTTCGGCTCGAACATTATTAACATTTCGAGCTCTAGCCGATAGAATGTGAACCACTCCCTTCGGCTCGAACATTATTAACATTTCGAGCTCTAGCCGATAGAATATGAACCACTCCCTTCGGCTCGAACATTATTAACATTTCGAGCTCTAGCCGATAGAATGTGAACCACTCCCTTCGGCTCGAACATTATTAACATTTCGAGCTGTAGCCGATAGAATATGAACCACTCCCTTCGGTTCGAACATTATTAACATTTCGAGCTCTAGCCGATAGAATGTGAACCACTCCCTTCGGCTCGAACATTATTAACATTTCGAGCTCTAGCCGATAGAATGTGAACCACTCCCTTCGGCTCGAACAATAGAAAACAACTGGTCAATACACGGACCATTGGACAGGTTACTTATAATATAACATTCTCAATATACATGTAAGTAACTATTATAGTATGTAAATAAAGCATTTCCCCTTAAATCTTACTTTGTCGTAAGGATCAGCAATAATAAACTAAAGCATGATGTCATAGAACACATGTTTCAAATATATTTGAGGTCAGACGTACCTGAATCAATCCCATGAAGCAGAACCGGACAAGACTTTGGTCCAGATATGAGCCATCAAATTTATTATGTTGCTTTAAAAAAGTAAACAAATCTCTCCAAAACTGAGCACACTGTTTTCGCAAAATGGCCCACAGGCATTCTATCCTTTGGTTTTGGTTACTCGATCCATAAATGTAACATTGAGCAGAATCTATCTTATTACGTTGGAAGAAATGCTGCATTTGTTCAACGTACTTTTTTTCTGTTCTAAAGTCACTTCTCATTGATCTCGGGCACCCGTTCTTCTTTGTGACAGCTTGGATATAATACCCAGCTACGATTTTCGGATCATTATTCGTCACGCCTGCTTTCAACCATATAATATTCCTAGAGTATCCATCTATACAGCCATGTATTGCTATTCCGTAAGGTTTTAATTTATCATAACCATCCATATGCCACATGTAATTTGGGCCACGAGATATATATTGTCTGCGTTTAAGTCTTCGTCTTTTTCTGCCTGAAACCCCTTCTGGGTCTAATATTTGTAATATCAACCGAACTGTCTCCATACGTATTTGAAGTTGTTTTTTATGCACATCTGATGAACCAAACGATACCCATGCGAACCACTATACTTTGACAGGATCCCTTGGATGAAAATATAGCACATTTCCAAGTTGGATTGCTTACGCTTATAAGGTCCCATTGAATTGGCAAGACGCCTTAAATGGCGAACACTGATATAGATATTAAGATTGTCCTCAAATAAAAGTTTCATTTCTTTGTACGAGTATACTTTTCTGAAAAGCCTATGAAAGAATTGTGCACATTGATCATTCATTTTTCCACTGTATTTATCCTTCGAATAAAAACCGAGTAGTTATATACCAAACTCAAACAATAAATGCCAGAGTACAATTATGGTTTATGTTCTATGAAATGGAGATGATATACACATAGGCATTCATTAGAGGTTCCTGTAAGAGAGATGAAGATAATGTCGACGAGAAACTTGTATATAGAAATGAAATGGGACTCCGAATTTGCATCTTAGTGTAGATGCTATAGAAAAGATAGTGCTTAATTGTAATAAAAGGCCAGGGCAAGAAAATAGGCTACTAAAATATACTCAATGAAAAAATACTTACAATTTTGCATTCAAGACGAGTCAAATGCGATCTTCTATAATTGAATGGCTAAATCAATTAAAAGTTGAAAAAAAAACTAACCATCTCAAAGTTGCATTTAATCTTTCAAAAGGGAGTATAAACACTCCTCTCACTACAAGTTAAAGAAAACCCCTAGAACAATTTAAGCTGAAAACTGCTATTGATGTCGAGCACGATACAACTGTGTAATGATGCGAATACTGTCTTGTGGTTAACAAAGTTTTAGAATATATTGTCGGAAATTCTTTGAATCATTGAAACTGTCTTTTTATAAGTTTTGTTGTGCTCCATGTCGCTGTGCTAAGTCAATCACTTTTCAACTGGTTTTAACAGTTTGTTCTTTTAAAAGTTATGTTGTTACCCCACATACCCAGTTTAAGGGAGAATAAAGCTATCGAAAGCATGTTTAAAACTGCACCTCACTCTCTATGTTCCGGTCCCAAGTAGGGAGACTACGTGTTTCAATTTTCTGTTCAAGAATTATTAAGAATGTTGAATAACAAAACAGTATCAATGCAAACTCACTACATAGGTCATCATCATAATGAGGACGTATATACTACAAATTGAGGATGCATACAAACTTGAAAAATTGTCAAATTTAGCGGCTTTACTTCTCGTTACATGTAGCTTTTATGTAAATCTTGCATATATTGTTCGAGTTAATTATGCACACCTTTGTGTAAGTTGCTATATTATCACTGCTTTATATATTTGTAACGCCTTAGTATAACAAAATATGCATGCCTACTTTATTCCATTCGTATCCGTGCCTGTTAAGCTCTTGGCGTGTCTATATATAATCTGTTACACAATAATATGAATGAAACACTTCTTGTGGGAACAATATATTATCTTGTGGGAACAATATATTATGTTGTGGATACAAGATATAATCTCGTGGGAACAATATATTATGTTGTGGATACAAGATATTATCTTGTTGGAACAATATATTATGTAGTGGGTACAAGATATTATCTTGTGGGAACAATAAATTATTTTGTGGTAAACAAGAAAACTTTCTTGTGGGTATAAGATTTTATCTTGTGGGAACAATATATTATGTTGTGGATACAAGATAAAAATTTGTGGGAACAATATATTATCTTGCGAACACAAGATATTATGTTGTGGGAACAATATATCATGTTGTGGGTACCAGATATTATCTTGTGGGAACCAGAAAAGTTTCTTGTGGGTACAAGATATTAACTTGTGGGAACAATATATCATGTTGTGGCTACAAGATATTATCTTGTGGGAACAATATATTATCTTGTGGGAACAAGAAAAGTTTCTTGTGGGCACAAGATATTATCTTGTGGGAACAAAATATTACGTTGTGGGAACAAGCTAAAAAATATTTCTTGCATGGCCTTATTCTGCCACCGTACTTTTGGATCTTTAAAAATAAAATCGATTCGCTCTTGTATGTGACAACGTATTTGATTTCAACGAAAGAAATCTCTGTATTACTGAAAAATTATTACACCAGGGTTTTCGATATCACAAACTAGTCAAAACATTTACTAAATTTTATCATCGGTACAAGGACATCATTCGTAAATATAAATCAACATGCAGACATCTTATACGTTGTTCAGGTATTTCACATCCATATTTTATGGAAATATTCTTTACAAGGCACAAAAATGTCGGCATTCACCTCAAAAGCTAACCAAACCTTTAAACAGACATATTCAGAAAGGATATAGTTACGATACTGTTGTCAAGTCATTAAGGATTGCATATTTTGGTATTGATATTGATTCACTCATAGGGTCTTTGCATCGGGGAAATAAACACATTTATTCTAAAACCAGTTGTTGGCATGATACGGGTTATGTTCTTCTCATATATTTTTGTGATGGTATGATACTAAACCCCTAACGGGAGGGATTGTACTTGATTTTCATATAATGAAGACATAATTTTTTAATCAGTTTAATTGAGGTCTGGAGCTGGCAATCCAGTAACTGCTAGTAGTCCTTTGTTCATTTATGTATCATTGTCCTTTTGCTTAGTTTCCTTTTGTTACCTATTCTGACATCGGACTTCTTTTAAACTGAGTTTTACTGTGCGTATTGCTATGTGTTTCTTTATTCTACATTGGCTAGAGGTATAGGGGAGGGGGGGGGGGGGTTGAGATCTCACAAAACATGTTTAACCCCGCCGCATTTTTGCGCCTGTCCCAAGTCAGGAGCCTCTGGCCTTTGTTAGTCTAGTATGTTTTTTAATTTTAGTTCATTTATATGTTTTGGAGTTTGTTGTGACGTCCATTTTCACTGAACTATTAGTTTTATTTAGGGGCCAGCTGAGGACTACCTCCGGGTGCGGGATTTTCTCGCTGCATTAAAGACCCATTGGTGGCCTTCGGCTTTTTTCTGCTTTTTGGTCGGGTTGTTGTCTCTTTGACATATTCCCCATTTCCATTCTCAATTTTATTACTTAAAAAAACTCATTTGTGTGTGTGTTATCTAGGTTATCTAGTCTTCATTCTCTGAAAAATTCTAGTCTGCCCTTTCATGAAATATTTTATATTTTTTTAGTGTTTTATTGAACTTTCGAAAATTCCCCGTGACAACCGATCAGACAATAATTTTATGATGACAAAAGGTTAAAGGTACATCAAATGATGCTTAATAGCTAATAGATACATTTTTCTTTAAAGTACAACTTGTAAATCTTACGGGAACCCCCCTTCCCCTCTTGTTTTTATGGTAAAATTATCATCTGCAGTAATAAAATCGTTCTTGATCATCTGCATCAAATTATTTTTATCAACAATTGTAGAACTTCAAAACTATTCCAAGATTAACAACTTTCACCGTGACCTCCCTCTTCCTTATTCCAAAAAAAACCCCGCAATATTATTGTCATCCTTTTAGTAAACGCTAAATTGTTACAAAGAAATCTGATTTTAGCTGCTGAGGACACATGATTCTTAGGCTCAGAAACAAGGCTGAGATTCAATTGGTTGAATAAAAAGAAAAGTATCTACAGTATTGTACAAATTTGTCAGAGAAACAATATCCACGATTCTTAGGCTACACTGAGGTTGTGCTTGACTTTCATATGATGAAGACATAATCTTTCAATCAGTTTAATTGAGGTCTGGAGCTGGCACGGGAGTAATTGCTAATAGTCCCTCGTTGAATCATGTATTATTGTCATTTTGCTTAGTTTCTTTAGTTACCTATTCTGACACGGACTCGGACTTCTTTTAAACTGAGTTTTACTTTGCGTATTTCTGTGTGTTTGTTTATTCTACATTGGCTAGAGGTATAGGGGGAGGGTTGGGATCTCACAATACATGTTTAACCCCGCCGCAGTTTTGCGCCTGTCCCAAGTCAGGAGCCTCTGACCATTGTTAGTCTTGTATGTTTTTCAATTTTAGTTCATTTATATGTTATGGAGTTCAGTGTGACGTCAATTTTCATTGAACTAGTACACATTTTGTTTAGAAGCCAGCTGAAGCCCGCCTCCGGGTGCGGGATTTTTTTTTGCTGTGCGAAGACACATTTGGTGGCCTTCGACTGCTCTTTGGTCAGGTTGTTGTCTCTTTGACACATTCTTCATTTCCATTCTCAATTTTACAAAAGAACATTTTTTTATATCTTGTGATCAATATAAAGATATAAGGCAAACTTTTTTCCTATCTTATGGTTTAGATTTAAAAGATTCACACAATAATTATTTTTCAGTTTCTAAACTTTTAAATCCACAAAATATTATTAAAAGTAATTATTTATACAAATTTATTAGAGATACATTAGAAATAAGAAACAATTTTTAAAATTATGTGTAAAATTGTAATATTATATACTACTAGTACATGTAAAACTTTGAAATGTTGTTTTGTATATTATCATATGATTTGTAACGGAGAACACTAAATAAATGTATTTTTAGTTTTCTTTAATAAAGAATCTGAATCTGAATCTGAATATAGAATACATTGCAAATATGTTTAATTTTAAAAATAATTCACAAATTACTGTCGTACATAATCTTTACAGATGATATGTTAGTGATATTGTAAATAAAAGATCTTTGTTGCTAGCCAAACATGGTTTTATAAGTTCAAATGATTCTTATAGACAACAATCATACTGGTCACATCTTCTTATTTTTATAACAACATAAAAAGGATTAGAGACCTCATAATTACATAAGAATAAAAAGAGATTCCGTCATCGACATCCTACCATTTTAAAATAGATTTGTATTAAGTCCACGATTTCCTTAAATTTTAGATCAATGGGGTATAGAAATATGGTCATGCCTTGGTTTTTTTCCGACCGGCAGTTAAACTCTTGCCGAAATGGGGCGTTTATTTGGCTACCATGTCAGGGCAGAAAGTGGATGTTTAATCTGATGCTTCGTGTACAAAGCGTACCAAGCTCTCTGCATGTTAAAAAATTATGCAGCAACTCTTTTCTTAGGCCAAAAGTTAGTCTGTTTCAAGGCTAAGTTTTTTGGCACTATCTAATATACTATAATTTTTCAGTGGCAGCCCAAAATTTACCGCACTTCATTCCGATCGACTCCTACTAAAGGCTCAATCTACTGTTTGTATTGTTAATTTGTTCTCGTCCTGAACATGAATAAACTATTTGCCACTGGACGTTAAGCAAAAAAAAATCTTTTTCATAGCATTCTTTCGTTAATAAATAATTTAGTCTTTATTGTCATATAAGTAAACATAATACATACTTGTAAAATATACAAATAATAAATGAAGGTGATGTTAGGTAAATGTGAGTTAGACCCTAGCAGGCATACCCTGAGAAGTTTCATGACGTCACCGTCCCCATCCTCCCAAACTACTGTTATGGTTTTTAGGACTATAATGAAAAACTTTGCTTGTCAACGACGATGAAAGTAAGAAATAGAAAGGAGGAACCCATTACCGCAGGTTAAAGGAATCAATCGTGTGTCCGATTCGTACTTTGTTCGTAGTGATCGTTTTTTATAAACAGACAAAGTCTCTTGAAATATAAATAAACGTAAGTGATATATTTAAGCATAAGTATTTTAAATAAGTTTTTTGACAGTTTGTAAATGTGTTACTAGTATTTAAATTCGAACATAAAACCCGCTCCTACATTGAATTGATTGAAAAAAGGAGGGGGGGGGGTAATTATAAATGAATTTTTACTATATAACGTCAAAATACGACTAACTTGTTTCTTTCCAATGATATCTTCTTGTCGGAAAGAATTTTGCGTTAAGAATAAACTTTCATCGTTGTCTTTATTCATTTTGAGAAACCATATAGATGTGAAGGTATTCACAAAAAATACCTGTAGTCTTAGTGCACGCAAGAAAGCACTATATACATGCACTGTGTCTGCATGTAGCTATACATGTAGTTTACCTTCAACTGGACTTCTTAATTTCATTCTATTTTTAGATAATCTTACCTGTATGTTCATATGACCAGGGCAACAATAATCTTACCTGTATGTTCATATGACCAGGGCTTCAGTAATCTTACCTGTATGTTCATATGACCAGGGCTTATCTTACCTGTATGTTCTTATGACCAGGGCTTCAATAATCTTACCTGTATGTTCTTATGACCAGGGCTTCAGTAATCCCACATGTATGTTTATTTGACCAGGGCTTCTATAATCTTACCTGTATGTTCATATGACCAGGGCTTATCTTACCTGTATGTTCTTATGATCAGGGCTTCAATAATCTTACCGGTATGTTCTTATGACCAGGGCTTCAATAATCTTACCTGTATGTTCATATGACCAGGGCTTCAATAATCTTACCTGTATGTTCATATGACCAGGGCTTATCTTACCTGTATGTTCTTATGACCAGGGCTTCAATAATCTTACCTGTATGTTCATATGACTAGGGCTTCAATAATCTATCTATATGTTCACATGACCAGGGCTTCAATAATCTATCTGTATGTTCATATGACCAGGGCTTCAATAATCTTACCTGTATGTTTATATGACCAGGGCTTTAATAATCTTACCTGTATGATCATATGACTAGGGCTTCAATAATCTTACCTGTATGTTCATATGACCAGGTCTTCAATAATCTTACCTGTATGTTCATATGACCAGGGCTTCAATAATCTATCTGTATGTTCATATGACCAGGGCTTCATTTATCTATCAGTATGTTTATATGACCAGGGCTTCAATAATCTTACCTGTATGTTCATATGACCAGGGCTTCAATAATCTTACCTGTATGATCATATGACCAGGGCTTCAATAATCTTACCTGTATGTTCATATGACCAGGGCTTCAATAATCTATCTGTATGTTTATATAACCAGGGCTTCAATAATCTAATCTGTATGTTCATATGACCAGGGCTTCAGTAATCTTACCTGTATGTTCTTTCGTTGTTTTCTCGTACTATATGGTATAGAATGGCCACTGATTCCAACTTCAATATCACCGACTTTGCTAGCTGTATCACGAATATTACTTTCTGTAAATGTATGGTCTATTTTTGAACAAGAAGACTATGTTATTCTCGTTGGTTGGTTTATATTCATTTTAGGGAAACATGTTAAAGATATTTGAGTAACTCTTATACAATGCAGAATTTCGTTTTTTATGAAAATATTAAAATTACCAGTAATTGTTTTGAGTCGGTGGCTTAAATCAAGAACCTATGATTATAAGTTTGGATTGTGGTAATAAAAGTTCTATCCAAATAGATTCTAACTCATAAACTGAAATATCGTTTTTCCGGCAAAGTGAATGAAATGTCATCTCCGTTATAACGGTACAGACTCCTCTGCCATTTCTGAATATATCGCTCCTCACAATGCTATAACTGCCAATCTAAATTACAGCTTCGGTCACAGAATCGTCTAGCCATGTTTCGAACACAGATATTAATGCAGCTTTGGTTAAACATTCCATAAGATTAATTCTTATAATTTGGGGAGCAATGATAAATTATGTCAACATCATTTCCTGATTTTGCATCTTAGTTAGATTGGTATAGTTACAGATTGGTAGGAGTTTAAAGAACTATGTATGTGCTATATCATCATAGTTAGATTTGTATGAATTTTAAGAACTCTGTCTGTGCTACATCATCTTAGTTAGATTGGTAGGAGTTTTAAGAACTTTGTCTGTGCTACATCATCTTAGTTAGATTGGTAGAACTTTTAAGACCTATGTGTGTGCTACATCATATTAGTTAGATTGGTAGCAGTTTAAAGAACTATGTCTGTGCTACATCATCTTAGTTAGATTGGTAGCAGTTTTAAGAACTATGTTAGTGCTACATTATCTTTGTTAGATTGGTAGAGTTAGAGATTAGTAGGTATTTTAAGATCTCTGTCTGTGCTACATCATCTGAGTTAGATTGGTAGGAATTTAAAGAATTCGGTCTGTGTTACATTATCTTTTTTAGATTGGTAGCAGTTTTTAGAACCATATTTGTGCTACATCATCTAAGTTAGATTGGTAAAGTTAGAGATTGGTAGGAGTTTTAAGAACTCTGTCTGTGCTACATCATCTTAGTTAGATTGGTAGGAGTTTTAAGAACTATGTCTATGCTACATCATCTTAGTTAGATTGGTAGAGTTAGAGATTGGTAGGAGTTTTAAGAACTCTGTCTGTGCTACATCATCTTATTAAGATTGGTAAGGGGTTTAAGAACTATGTCTATGCTACATCATCTTAGTTGGATTGGTAGAGTTAGAGATTGGTAGGAGTTTTAAGAACTATGTCTGTGCTACATCATCTTAGTTAGATTGGTAGGAGATTTAAGAACTATGTGTGTGCTATATCATCTTTGTTAGATTGGTAGAGATAGAGATTGGTAGGAGTTTTAAGAACTATGTCTGTGCTATATCATCTTAGTTAGATTGGTAGGAGATTTAAGAACTATGTCTGTGCTACATCATCTTAGTTAGATTGGTAGGAGTTTTAAGAACTATGACTGTGCTATATCATCTTAGTTAGATTTGTAGGAGTTTTAAGAACTATGTCTGTGCTACATCATCTTAGTTAGATTGGTAGAGTTAGAGATTGGTAGGAGTTTAAAGAACTCTGTCTTTGCTACATCATCTTATTTAGATTGGTAGGAGTTTTAAGAACTATGTCTATGCTACATCATCTTAGTTAGATTGGTAGGAGTTTTAAGAACTCTGTCTTTGCTACATCATCTTATTTAGATTGGTAGGAAGATTAAGAACTATGTCTGTGCTATATAATCTTAGTTAGATTTGTAGGAGTTTTAAGTACTATGTCTGTGCTACATCATCTTAGTTAGATTGGTAGAGTTAGAGATTGGTAGGAGTTTAAAGAACTCTGTCTGTGCTACATCGTCTTAGTTAGATTGGTAGGGGGTTTAAGAACTATGTGTGTGCTACATCATCTTAGTTAAATTGGTAGGAGTTTTAAGAACTATGTCAATGCTACATCATCTTAGTTAGATTGGCATAGTTAGAGATTGGTATGAGTTTTAAGAACTCTGTCTGTGCTAAATCGTCTTAGTTAGATTGGTAGGGGGTTTAAGAACTATGTGTGTGCTACATCATCTTAGTTAAATTGGTAGGAGTTTTAAGAACTATGTCAATGCTACATCATCTTAGTTAGATTGGCATAGTTAGAGATTGGTATGAGTTTTAAGAACTCTGTCTGTGCTACATCGTCTTAGTTAGATTGGTAGAGTTAGAGATTGGTAGGAGTTTTAAGAACTATGTGTGTGCTATATCATCTTAGTTAGATTGGTAGGAGTTTTAAGAACTATGTCTGTGCTACATCATCTTATTTAGATTGGTAGGGGTTTTAAGAACTATGTTTGTGCTATATCATCTTTGCTAGATTGGTAGGAGATTTAAGAACTATGTTTGTGCTATATCATCTTTGCTAGATTGGTAGAGTTAGAGCTTGGTAGGAGTTTTAAGAACTATGTCTATGCTACATCATCTTAGTTAGATTGGTAGCAGTTTTAAGAACTATATCTGTGCTACATCATCTAAGTTAGATTGGTAGGAGTTTTAAGAACTATGTCTGTGCTACATCATCTAAGTTAGATTGGTAGGAGTTTTAAGAACTATGTTAGTGCTACATCATCTTAGTTAGATTGGTAGCAGTTTTAAGTACTATGTCTGTGCTACATCATCTTAGTTAGATTGGTAAAGTTTTAAGTACTATGTCTGTGCTACATCATCTTAGTTAGATTGGTAAAGTTAGAGATTGGTAGGAGTTTTAACAACTATGTCTGTGCTACATCATCTTAGTTAGATTGGTAGGAGATTTAAGAACTATGTCTGTGCTACATCATCTTAGCTGAATTGGTATGAGTTTTAAGAACTATATCTGTGATACATTATCTTAGTAACTAGTAGATTGGTAGGAGTTTAAACAACTATGTCCGTGCTACATTGTCGTAGTTAGATTGGTAGGAGATTTAAGAACTATGTCTGTGCTACATCATCTTAGTTAGATTGGTAGCAATTTTAAGAACTATTTCTGTGCTACATCATCTAAGTTAGATTGGTAGGAGTTTTAAGAACTATGTTAGTGCTACATCATCTTAGTTAGATTGGTAGCAGTTTTAAGTACTATGTCTGTGCTACATCATCTTAGTTAGATTGGTAAAGTAAGAGATTGGTAGGAGTTTTAACAACTATGTCTGTGCTACATCATCTTAGTTAGATTGGTAGGAGATTTAAGAACTATGTCTGTGCTACATCATCTTAGCTGAATTGGTATGAGTTTTAAGAACTATATCTGTGATACATTATCTTAGTAACTAGTAGATTGGTGTGAATTTTAACAACTATGTCTGTGCTACATTGTCGTAGTTAGATTGGTAGAGTTAGAGATTGGTAGGAGTTTTAAGAACTATGTCTGTGCTACATCATCTTAGTTAGATTGGTAGGAGTTTTAAGAACTTTGTTTGTGCTACATTATCTTAGTAAGATTGGTAGGGGTTTTAGAAACTATGTGTGTGCTACATCATCTTAGTTAGATTGGTTAAGTTAGAGATTGGTAAGAGTTTTAAGAACTATGTCTGTGCTATATCATCTTAGTTGGATATGTAGGAGTTTTAAAAACTATGTGTGTGCTACATCATCTTAGTTAGATTGGTTAAGTTAGAGATTGGTAAGAGTTTTAAGAACTATGTCTGTGCTATATCATCTTAGTTGGATATGTAGGAGTTTTAAAAACTATGTCTGTGATACATTATCTTAGTGACTAGTAGATTGGTATGAGTTTTAAGAACTATGTCTCTGCTACGTCATCTTAGTAAGATTGGTAGCAGTTTTAAGAACTATATCTGTGCTACCTCATCTTAGTTAGATTGGTAAAGTTAGAGATTGGTAGGAGTTTTAAGACCTATGTGTGTGCTACATCATCTTAGTTAGATTGGTAGAGTTAGAAATTGGTAGGAGTTTTAAGAACTATGTCTGTGCTATATCATCTTAGTTGGATTTGTAGGAGTTTTAAGAACTATGTCTGTGATACATCATCTTAGGTGAATTGGTATGAGTTTTAAGAACTATGTCTGTGATACATTATCTTAGTAACTAGTAGATTGGTGTGAATTTTAACAACTATGTCTGTGCTACATTGTCGTAGTTAGATTGGTAGAGTTAGAGATTGGTAGGAGTTTTAAGAACTATGTCTGTGCTACATCATCTTAGCTGAATTGGTATGAGTTTTAAGAACTATATCTGTGATACATTATCTTAGTAACTAGTAGATTGGTGTGAATTTTAACAACTATGTCTGTGCTACATTGTCGTAGTTAGATTGGTAGAGTTAGAGATTGGTAGGAGTTTTAAGAACTATGTCTGTGCTACATCATCTTAGTTAGATTGGTAGGAGTTTTAAGAACTTTGTTTGTGCTACATTATCTTAGTAAGATTGGTAGGGGTTTTAGAAACTATGTGTGTGCTACATCATCTTAGTTAGATTGGTTAAGTTAGAGATTGGTAAGAGTTTTAAGAACTATGTCTGTGCTATATCATCTTAGTTGGATATGTAGGAGTTTTAAAAACTATGTGTGTGCTACATCATCTTAGTTAGATTGGTTAAGTTAGAGATTGGTAAGAGTTTTAAGAACTATGTCTGTGCTATATCATCTTAGTTGGATATGTAGGAGTTTTAAAAACTATGTCTGTGATACATTATCTTAGTGACTAGTAGATTGGTATGAGTTTTAAGAACTATGTCTGTGCTACGTCATCTTAGTAAGATTGGTAGCAGTTTTAAGAACTATATCTGTGCTACCTCATCTTAGTTAGATTGGTAAAGTTAGAGATTGGTAGGAGTTTTAAGACCTATGTGTGTGCTACATCATCTTAGTTAGATTGGTAGAGTTAGAGATTGGTAGGAGTTTTAAGAACTATGTCTGTGCTATATCATCTTAGTTGGATTTGTAGGGGTTTTAAGAACTATGTCTGTGATACATCATCTTAGGTGAATTGGTATGAGTTTTAAGAACTATGTCTGTGATACATTATCTTAGTAACTAGTAGATTGGTGTGAATTTTAACAACTATGTCTGTGCTACATTGTCGTAGTTAGATTGGTAGAGTTAGAGATTGGTAGGAGTTTTAAGAACTATGTCTGTGCTATATCATCTTAGTTGGATTTGTAGGAGTTTTAAGAACTATGTCTGTGATACATCATCTTAGGTGAATTGGTATGAGTTTTAAGAACTATGTCTGTGATACATTATCTTAGCTACTAGTAGATTGGTATGAGTTTTAAGAACTATGTCTGTGCTACGTCATCTTAGTTAGATTGGTAGCAGTTTTAAGAACTATATCTGTGCTACCTCATCTTAGTTAGATTTGTAAAGTTAGAGATTGGTAGGAGTTTTAAGACCTATGTGTGTGCTGCATCATCTTAGTTAGATTGGTAGAGTTAGAGATTGGTAGGAGTTTAAAAACTATGTTTGTGCTATATTATCTTATTGTCCCCCGCGCAACGCGTTGCGGGGGACATAGAAATAATTGGCGTCCGTCCGTCCGTCTGTGCGTCCTTCCGTCCGGTCTTGTTAGCGCTCTCACGTGTACAAATATTGCCAGATTTGTATGAAACTTATATGATAGTTTATATCATCAATGTCTTGGACGAGTTCGAAAATTAGTGTCGATCAATTTTTTTTAAAAGAGTTATGCCCCTCGGAAACATTAATTATAAGGAAAATTGCATCGTTAGCGCTCTCATTTGTACAAATCTTGCCAGATATTTATGAAACTTATATCATAATAGAAAAACAAAGGATATAGGTATCCATCTATGGTGCAAAATCAGTACATGCGCAGCAAAAAAAAAAAACACACAAAAAGCAAAGGAACAGCCCTTTTATTGCTGTTCTTCATCTTAAAGTCACAGTGAGGCCTTCAATAAGTTTATATTAGCAATGTCTTGAACGAGTTCGAAAATCAGTGCCGATCAATTTAAAAAAAAAGAGTTATGCCCCTTGGAAGCATTAATTATATTGGCATGCATCGTTAGCGCTCATGTCATATGCTCAATTCTTGCCAGAAATTTATGAAACTAAAATCATAGGTTTTTATCAGCAATGTCTTGGACGAGATCGAAAATTAGTGCCGATCAATAATTTTTGAAATTCTTAGAAATATTAATTTTATGAAAAATTGCCTTATGACCGCTCTAATTTGTACAATTCTTGCCGGATTTTTTTATGATATTTATATTATATGTTAATATCAG
The DNA here is from genome assembly GCF_021869535.1 of Mytilus californianus. Classification (NCBI taxonomy): domain Eukaryota; kingdom Metazoa; phylum Mollusca; class Bivalvia; order Mytilida; family Mytilidae; genus Mytilus; species Mytilus californianus. Next base: position 891,176 of record NW_026262720.1, read on the forward strand.
CAAAACCTTTTGACACTTTCGAAAATAAATCTGATCAAATATTTTAACGAGTTATGCCCCTTGGAAATATTTATAATAATGGAAATCATATTGCATTTGCTCTGAAGCCTTCATTTCTCTTAAGATATTAATAAACAAATTTAAAGAAAAATAAAAGTGCTTTTTGTAGTTATTGCCCTTGTGCCCTTGTACCTTGGATAGATCTGTTCTATGTCTGTGCTACATTTTTTATTAACAATATAGCATATACCTATTTCCTTATTGAAACGTGTATGAAATCATTTTCCTATCCTGCCAGTTTGTCACATGGTCATTATCCTGTAGGGTACGAGTTGTAGGAGCTGATGTTTTTTTATCCCCCCACCAAATCCGAAGGCGCTAAGGCACAATCATATATGTGCATGCCCCGCCCCCTTCATGACATATATGGACATGCCCGCCCCCATAATGCCATGACATTGGACATGCCCCGCACCCTTATAGCTATATATGGACATGGCTCCGCCCCTATATTATATATGGGCATATACCGGCCCCTTTTCCCCGCCCTAATTACGTCACCGGAAGTAAGGAAGATGATTCACGACGAATGCATGTTGACCATATTTGGATATGAATATAACAGTATGAGCCATACCTGATTGAATAGCGTCAAGCCCTTATTTGACGTCACGTCTTAGTATCACATGAGTCACAAAGTCGACATTGCTGGTACGTTCATTATACAAGCGCATGGCTCCCTAATTGGAAAATTCATATTATAGAAAATTCAAAAAATTCAAAAATCCATAGACATGATAAATTCCAAATTTGAAAAATAAATAATAAAAAAAAAAATAAAAAATAAAATATATTTTTTTTTTTTTTGAAAATTGAAAAAAAAAAAATCACTGCATAACATTGATCAACCTATCAAACGTCTAAAAAATGTCTGAAGCAAAACTTGTTACTAAACGATTGATGAATTTTACCCTTACGTATCGAGCGAGGATTCTCTTTCGCTTTTTTGAAAATAATAACAGTGGCGCATTTAGGATTCAACTTCACAAAAGCTACATATTCGACGGAGAATGGGAATGTGCACTGCTAGAGTTATCGTTCGTACCGAACTTTCCAATACCAACGAGACGGGTCTTCTTTTGCTCAGCCTTTGTGATCGACACGTACGCTCGGGAAATGTCTCTGCGGATACATCAATCGGCAGGGGTTTTTAACGATATCGCGGATATCGTATATGAAAAACCAATTTACCTCAAAGTAACCAGAAACGAATTGCACCGAATCGAACTCGTCTTGAGGGATGATAATCTCAAAGCATGTCACCCGAAGGATAACCACCTGTTTTGCTTGCTTCATTTTCGCAAAAAAACTATAAAAGGAGACTGTATACACATGCAGAAAAGGTGAAGATGTTTCAGTGCAACTTATGTTGAATCGTTTGTGATCGATATCGACGACAATGACTTGTACCTGTCCATAAGACCTCCCTAAACCAATGTTTGTGATCGATATCGTCGACAATGACTTGTATCTGTCCATAAGACCTCCCACAATATTTGTTTGTGATCGATATTGTCGACAATGACTTGTACCTGTCCATAAGACCTCCCACAACAAATGTTTGTAATCGATATCGACGACAATGACTTGTACCTGTCCATAAGACCTCCCTTTACCAATGTTTGTGATCGATATCGTCGACAATGACTTGTATCTGTCCATAAGACCTCCCACAATTAATTTTTGTGATTGATATCGTCGACAATGACTTGTACCTGTCCATAAGACCTCCCACAACAAATGTTTGTGATCGATATCGTCGACAATGACTTGTATCTGTCCGTAAGGCTTCCCAATACAAATGTATGTTATCGATATCGTCGACAATGACTTGTACCTGTCTATTAAGACCTCCCACACCAAATGCTTGTGATTGATATCGTCGACAATGACTTGTATCTGTCCATATGACCTCTCACAATAAATGTATGTGATTGATATCGTCGACAATGACTTGTACCTGTCCATTAAGACCTCCCACAACAAATGTTTGTGATCGATATCGTCGACAATGACTTGTATCTGTACGTAAGACTTCCCAATACAAATGTGTTATCGATATCGTCGACAATGACTTGTACCTGTCTATTAAGACCTCCCACACCAAATGCTTGTGATTGATATCGTCGACAATGACTTGTATCTGTACATATGACCGCCCACAATAAATGTATGTGATTGATATCGTCGACAATGACTTGTACCTGTCCATTAAGACCTCCCACAACAAATGTATGTGATCGATATCGTCGACAATGACTTGTACCTATCCATTGAGACCTCCAACAACAAATGTTTGTGGTCGATATCGTCGACAATGACTTGTACCTATCCATTAAGACCTCCAACAACAAATGTTTGTGGTCGAATTCGTCGACAATGACTTGAACCTGTCTATTAAGACTTCCCACAACACATGAGTGTGATCGATATCATCGATAATGACTTGTATCTGTCCATAAGACCTCCCACAACAAATGTTTGTAACCGATATCGTCGCCAATGACTTGTATCTATCCTTTAAGACCTCCAACAACAAATGTGTGTGGTCGATATCGTCGACAATGACTTGTACCTATCCATTAAGAACTCCAACAACAATGACTTGTACCTGTCTATTAAGACCTCCCACACCAAATGCTTGTGATTGATATCGTCGACAATGACTTGTATCTGTACATATGACCGCCCACAATAAATGTATGTGATTGATATCGTCGACAATGACTTGTACCTGTCCATTAAGACCTCCCACAACAAATGTATGTGATCGATATCGTCGACAATGACTTGTACCTATCCATTGAGACCTCCAACAACAAATGTTTGTGGTCGATATCGTCGACAATGACTTGTACCTATCCATTAAGACCTCCAACAACAAATGTTTGTGGTCGAATTCGTCGACAATGACTTGAACCTGTCTATTAAGACTTCCCACAACACATGAGTGTGATCGATATCATCGATAATGACTTGTATCTGTCCATAAGACCTCCCACAACAAATGTTTGTAACCGATATCGTCGCCAATGACTTGTATCTATCCTTTAAGACCTCCAACAACAAATGTGTGTGGTCGATATCGTCGACAATGACTTGTACCTATCCATTAAGAACTCCAACAACAAATGTTTGTGGTCGAATTCGTCGACAATGACTTGTACCTGTTTATTAAGACTTCTCACAACAAATGAGTGTGATCCATATTATCGATAATGACTTGTAGCTGTCCATAAGACCTCCAACAGCAAATGTTTGTGGTCGATATCGTCGACAATGACTTGTACCTGTCCATTAAGAACGCCCAAAACAAATGTTTGTGATCGATATCATCGACAATGACGTGTACCTGTCCATTTACACCTCCCACAACAAATGTTTGTGATCGATATCGACGACAATGACTTGTACCTGTCTATTAAGTCTTCCTACAACAAATGTTTGTGATCGATATCGTCGACAAATGATTTGACCTGTCCATTAAGATCACCCATAACAAATGTTTGTGATTGATATCGTCGACAATGACTTGTACCTGTCCATAAAGACCTCCCACAACAAATGTTTGATATCGATATTCGTCGACAATGACTTGTATTTGTCAATCAAGACCTCCCACAACAATTGTATGTGATCGATATCATCGATAATGACTTGTATCTGTCCATAAGACCACCCTAAACAAATGTATGTGATCAATATCGTCGATAATGACTTGTACCTGTCTATTAAGACTTCCTAAAACAAATGTTTGTGATCGATATCTCCGACAATGATTTGTACCTGTCCATTAAGATCTCCCACAACAAATGTTTGTGATTGATATCGTCGACAATGACTTGTACCTGTCCATTAAGAGTGATAACTTGGAATTGTTATACTTTATACGTTATATCTACAAACACCAGAAAACTAGTAAACTGACAATTTTTAAATTTACTGAAATTGTTTCTTATAATTGGAACCAACATTCAACATTCAACGATGCATATTTATAAGTAAATAAAGATGGGTTCCATTGTGAAATTTAAATGTTTTGTTGCCATTTTCTCACGTAGTTCAAACTTTGACACTAATTTTGTGAAGAAATAATCTCATAGAAAAGTAAATTTGAATTTAGCTGTGAATATATTATATCAAGGAGACCTTAGTATATTATGTATAACATTTACTAAATTCCTCCATGGGTACAAAGGTTTAATTTGTATGTTTGGCAAATTTTTACGGAGATGTTTTTTTCCAAGCCCAGAATTGACATTGTAAATACGATCGTGGTAAACTAATCGATCCGTTAAATAAACTTATTCTAAAAGGTTACCAATTCAACTTTGTAATTTGATCTTTAAATATTGTTTTTATAGGTATAAATATTGATTTTGTTATCAGTAAATTAAAACGAAGCTAATATTATTTTTATATACTAGTGTTGTCAACGGTTAACTGGTTAACCGTCGGAAGGACCGAATATCGAATACCAAAAACGCTAACCGGTTAACCGGACCTTATTTTCAATTTTAAGAGATTTGATATTGAAATCATTAATAAATTTTGTTCAATTTTAAAATGATTCTTGTGGTAATAAATTTGACAGATCAATTGTCCAGTATATTGCTTATTCTTGTTAACCTTGAAAACATAAAATTAATTAGCACAAATACAACTTGTCTATCAGCTCGGGGCAAGATTGTAAGTGAACATAATTAGCAAACATGTATTATGAACAGTTGTAAGCCGATTAAATTTTACGATTTACTATATTATATCATTTTTTATTTGATATTGCGTAGACCTACATGTAAATATGCCATCTCCATCGTCCAATGCTTTGTCATACTTTAAACGAAATGCCGACTCAAAAATGGTGAAATGCAAATCAACGTGAATGGAACTAATGTATACTGGGTGGTACGAGTAACACACTTAATCATCTCACAATGGAACTAATGTATACTGGGTGGTACGAGTAACACACTTAATCATCTCACAATGGAACTAATGTATACTGGGTGGTACGAGTAACACACTTAATCATCTCACAATGGAACTAATGTATACTGGGTGGTACGAGTAACACACTTAATCATCTCACAATGGAACTAATGTATACTGGGTGGTACGAGTAACACACTTAATCATCTCACAATGGAACTAATGTATACTGGGTGGTACGAGTAACACACTTAATCATCTCACAATGGAACTAATGTATACTGGGTGGTACGAGTAACACACTTAATCATCTCACAATGGAACTAATGTATACTGGGTGGTACGAGTAACACACTTAATCATCTCACAATGGAACTAATGTATACTGGGTGGTACGAGTAACACACTTAATCATCTCACAATGGAACTAATGTATACTGGGTGGTACGAGTAACACACTTAATCATCTCACAATGGAACTAATGTATACTGGGTGGTACGAGTAACACACTTAATCATCTCACAATGGAACTAATGTATACTGGGTGGTACGAGTAACACACTTAATCATCTCACAATGGAACTAATGTATACTGGGTGGTACGAGTAACACACTTAATCATCTCACAATGGAACTAATGTATACTGGGTGGTACGAGTAACACACTTAATCATCTCACAATGGAACTAATGTATACTGGGTGGTACGAGTAACACACTTAATCATCTCACAATGGAACTAATGTATACTGGGTGGTACGAGTAACACACTTAATCATCTCACAATGGAACTAATGTATACTGGGTGGTACGAGTAACACACTTAATCATCTCACAATGGAACTAATGTATACTGGGTGGTACGAGTAACACACTTAATCATCTCACAATGGAACTAATGTATACTGGGTGGTACGAGTAACACACTTAATCATCTCACAATGGAACTAATGTATACTGGGTGGTACGAGTAACACACTTAATCATCTCACAATGGAACTAATGTATACTGGGTGGTACGAGTAACACACTTAATCATCTCACAATGGAACTAATGTATACTGGGTGGTACGAGTAACACACTTAATCATCTCACAATGGAACTAATGTATACTGGGTGGTACGAGTAACACACTTAATCATCTCACAATGGAACTAATGTATACTGGGTGGTACGAGTAACACACTTAATCATCTCACAATGGAACTAATGTATACTGGGTGGTACGAGTAACACACTTAATCATCTCACAATGGAACTAATGTATACTGGGTGGTACGAGTAACACACTTAATCATCTCACAATGGAACTAATGTATACTGGGTGGTACGAGTAACACACTTAATCATCTCACAATGGAACTAATGTATACTGGGTGGTACGAGTAACACACTTAATCATCTCACAATGGAACTAATGTATACTGGGTGGTACGAGTAACACACTTAATCATCTCACAATGGAACTAATGTATACTGGGTGGTACGAGTAACACACTTAATCATCTCACAATGGAACTAATGTATACTGGGTGGTACGAGTAACACACTTAATCATCTCACAATGGAACTAATGTATACTGGGTGGTACGAGTAACACGCTTAATCATCTCACAATGGAACTAATGTATACTGGGTGGTACGAGTAACACACTTAATCATCTCACAATGGAACTAATGTATACTGGGTGGTACGAGTAACACACTTAATCATCTCACAATGGAACTAATGTATACTGGGTGGTACGAGTAACACACTTAATCATCTCACAATGGAACTAATGTATACTGGGTGGTACGAGTAACACACTTAATCATCTCACAATGGAACTAATGTATACTGGGTGGTACGAGTAACACACTTAATCATCTCACAATGGAACTAATGTATACTGGGTGGTACGAGTAACACACTTAATCATCTCACAATGGAACTAATGTATACTGGGTGGTACGAGTAACACACTTAATCATCTCACAATGGAACTAATGTATACTGGGTGGTACGAGTAACACACTTAATCATCTCAAATTGAAACACTCAACATTATTTTCTGAGACATAAGAGAAAATGAAACAATCAACGGTTTCAGACTTTGTCAATTCGACGAGATCAAGAAGATTTTCATCATCTCAATCTGAAGTTAGGAATGCTCAACGCCAAGCCTTATAATGCTCAAGGATAAACATCAAGTTATCGTATCATAAAAACGTACATATGTAGCGTACTATAGATAAGGCATTTAAACATTAACTAAACTACCTGTTAACCGGTCAATCGGACGACAGATTATCAGAGTAACCGCTTAGGCAAAACTGTTCGATTTGACAACACTATTATATACATATATATATATATATTTATAAGTACGTCTGAACCAGTGACAATCTACAACAGATTTATCCATCGGATCACCAGCAGTGATGGTGATACATGGCTGTGTACATTCTGTATATACAACTCGTCTAAACATCAGCCCAACATGTTAGATCTGTAAATTTGCTTTCGCAAATTTTTTGTTCTTCCCTCTATACATAAAAAAGTCTAAATTGAAAACCTATGATTGCGTTGGATAAAAACCGCAATTTTTATACGTGTGCATGAAAAACAAATTTCTTGGTAGAGGGGTCTAAATACAGCACAAACAACATTTTCCAAAAAACCAAAAAAGTGAAAGAGTATATTTTAACAAAACGCATTTGACTAGCAGGTCGAACAACGGATGTTCTTAAACCCTGCTGACTGCCATTGGCGATAGCCAAATAAACGGATCACCAGATGTATATATGCACATTCACGGTTCTACAATCTGTCGATACCAGCAATTTGGCATTGCACAAGGTCCTGTTTTCTCTAGACTCTTAATGACGTCTTTACACTAAATCAATTGGATGTTGGATGTGTACTGGTTGATACTTTAGTCTTAGATACAAGATTTTATCTATTAGTTGTTTCTGGCTTTGCACTAGCGGTCAGTAACTGCGAGTACTCTCCAGATCTGTACTTTTTGCTGTGGGGATGTATAAATACCCCGTCACGTCCTGTCTGCGTTTTTGTTCGTTGTTTTTCTGCTTTGTATCGATCTGATGAGTTGAGCCCTTTTCAACTGATTTTTATAGTTTGTTCATAGCTGTTCTGTTACACCACTGCCACAGGTTAGGAGGAGGGTTGGGCACCCGCTAACATGATTGACCCGGCACATTCTATATGTGACTGTCCCAAGTTACAGAAATCTGTAATTCAGTTGTTGTAGTTTGTTGCTGTATATCATATTTGTATTTTGTTCATTGTTTTTCTACATAAATCAGGCAGCATTTTTTTCGTTGGAATTGTTTTACATTTGTTATTTCGGGGTCTTTTGTTAATAATGAACAAAAAGGTTAAACATGCTACACCGAGGAACAAGTGATCAATATGCTGGAGTTTCATATTGACAACATATTTGTTGAATTTGTTCACACATTGTTGTCAACATAATGGAATTTATGCGACTGTCATTACAAGTGGGAGGTTTAGCTAGCTATAAAACCAGGTTTAATCCACCATTTTCTACATAAGAAAATGACTGTACCAAGAAGGAATGTGACAGTTGTTTTCCATTCGTTTGATGTGTTTGAGTTCTTGATTTTGCCATTTGATAAGGGATTTCCCGTTTTTGAATTTTCCTTGGTGTTCGGTATTTTTGTTATTTTACTTTTAATAGCCGACTATGCGGTATGGGTTTTGTTCATTGTTGAAGGTCGTACGGTGACCTATAGTTGTTAACTTCTATGTCATTTGGTCTCTGGTGGAGAGTTGTCTCATTGGCAATTATACCACATCTTCGGATCTTTTATATTAGCGAATCGAGTTTTGTTTATAGTTTGTTATTATGCCTTGTAAATATTTCTCGACCTGTATCTGTTAGGGAACGACCATTTAACTTCAAAGGGGGGGGGGGGGGGGGGGTATGGTTTTTTCCTAAAAAAATATTCTGATCCCAAGTTTGATGAAAAAAAAAAAAATATTGTGGTCAAGCAGATGACAAAGAAAGTTTTCTGATTCCAGATTTTCCCCATACCTTATAGTGTTAAATTTTGAAAAAAATTTCTGACTCAAACAAAAAACAAATCAAAGAGCTGAAAGCTCTGAGGAAAAATAACGCCACTGTCTCTAATATTGTGATATTTTTTATGCAAGTCTTGATTTTCACATACCGTAATTAGTTTAACATTCCAACATGTCTCATAAGCATATAGTTGATATTCGTATATGTGTGTGTGTTATGTGAAGATGACAACTGGCTGTTTTTTTAGTACAAATGTATAGGTCAAGACTACCTGAATGATCTACAGTATCCAATGACTACTGGCTGTTTTTTTCTATAAATAAATAGGTCAAGACTACCACAATGATCTACAATATCCAATGACTACTGGCTGTTCTTTTGTACTAATAAATAGGTCAAGACTATTTGAATGATCTACAATATCCAATGACTACTGGCTGTTCTTTTGTACATATAAATAAAGACTACCTGAATGATCTAAAGTATTCTAAGTAATGTGATTTTTGTCTTGCAATTACAATTTTTTAAATCAAGAATATAGACTACTAGTATCCTTTTCAAACCAAATGATTATGAAGAGCCTGTTGTTATCAAGCTCCTATACCCCACATACTCATTAAATAAGTTACTAGTGACCTAGTTATTTCTGTTACTTGAAGCAAATTATATTTCTGTAGATTTAGACAATAGTATAATATTGTTTTACTAGTTTTATTTCACCTTGAAGATTAGACAAATAGGGATACTCCTTTGATTTTTTATTTCATGTCAGTCAGGTCGCTTTATATGAAACTTGAAACCACTTCTCTGCCATATTGTTATTTCATAACAACTCTGCCCTTGACCATGTTGACCCATGTAATTGATATTCATTCTTTAACCATATATCATAGTCAGTTAGTTTTTGATTTTGCACTCCCACACCACCTTTCAGGTCAAATGTCTGTCTCCATTTAAGTTAATGACATTGAACAATCATGGTATTAAACACAATTCCAATAGTGATAATGCTGTTCTAGTAGGTCACCATATATTCAACTCGGGTAGCATTCCAGTTATTGAAATTTGTGTCAGATTAGAACAATGATCTAGACCTTTAGGAATGGATCTTACAATTTAATATGGAGCCATAGTATGGGACCCCTACACGGTAAAAAAAAAAAAAAACAAGCTTGAAAAGATACGTCAAGCGGCAAAATCTATCACCAAGAATAACAAGTCAAGAGAGGATGGACGGGATACGTCTCTAAAATGCTTGCCTAACTGGAACTACAACAAGATCTCCAGACAAGACGAACAAGGAGTTGAAGCCAGAAGTTAATATTTATGTAAAAAGTAGTTGAGAGGCTGATTCCCGCTATTGAACCATACTGTCATTCTATAATATTATTGCGTAAGTATTTCTGTATTGTCCTTGTTATTGGTCCATTTCTTGGTGTATTGGTCTGAGGCGAAGCCGAAGGCCAATACTGCTGGCCGAGGACCAACAATAAGGCCAATACAGAAATACATGTAATAGTATCTTTATTTATTAACTACAGTGTTACAATATTTTTTTTATTTCATTTCACAAGAGATAAAATTTTTTACCTTGAAGTGGAACTATCCAAATCTCAGTTTCTTTTTATAAGATGCAATATCTAATGATTTGCTGCCGTTTCCATGCATCTTCAGCCTTTTCTCATCTGATGAATTTTTCTACCCTTTCCAGTCACTATAAAGTGTTACAACTTTAATTTAGACACAACACATAAATAGTAATTGGAAAGGTACTGCCATTGCATGTGTAATGCAAATATATTTTTAAAAAAAATAATGTAAGAGTTGAAATTGATACAACTATCCATAAGCCAATTGACCAAAGAACGAAGATTTGCGCAATTACAGAATGCATATGCCTGGTTCGGGTTTAAAAATAAAAGACCGTTTACAAAACATGAGAAGCGAAAGTGAACAGTAAAAATCGACATGATGAAATTATGAGGTCGTCAAGAAATGAACTTTGTGATAATTTACTCGTTCCCTAAACCTGAAATAATTCCATCGTCTACTTTCAAAATGCTTTTCAAATGAATGGGACCGTCTTTAACCTAAAATATATGCCATACTGAACGTTTCAGCTTGTTTAAATTATGGTGAGTAAATAAAAACTGCGTCGTACAAACAACTGTTTACTTTCAGTTTGAGTTTATCGTGACTTACGATCTAAAAACTAGAGACGTTCCGAAATCCTGTTTTGGCAGGATCAGAACTCGGCCAATACGGAAAAAAAACTGTATTGGCCGAGTTGACATCTTATATTGCATATGCAGTTTTCATCATTTTAAGTACAAACACAGTGTAGTTAATTAATAATGATACAGTTACAGACTCTGCTGCTATAACTTTGTGAACAAAGATTCATACGCACCGCGTGGGTATAACCGTATTACTAATTTCCGATTATTAAAATCTTCGTAAATCTTGATAAAGACCAGTTTCTATCCAATGGATATCAAAATGATTCTGATTATTACTTTTTTAATGATTGTAAAGTTGAAATGGCATGAAAGGCTGACATTATTTAGGAGAACTATTTTGTCTAGCGATTGCTGATCATTGGAGGGTAAAAAGTCCAACACCATAACAAAACGGATCTATTTATCATGTATACATACCGATTGTTTACGATTGTAAGACATGTGCATAAAAGTGAAAGCTCGAATAAATATGAAAAATATAACAAAGGGATAGCTCCAAATACCATTTAATAACAAAAAACATATGGACAGGTCAAGATATCTTTTTGGTAAATAAAATAACGTATGTAAACTGGTTCCCGTCCGACTACAACACTTTAACAAAGACTTTGTTCGAGTGTAGCGTAATACAAGCAGATTCCAGTTAGTATGTAAAATAGTAAATATGAAACCGAGTGCGGTAGGCGGAGGCATAATCAACTTCCGTTAGTTCTGGTCAATGGTATCGGAAACATGCCGCTGATAGCGTCATTTTCCAAAAACCATACCCCCCCTTGAAGTTAAATGGTTGCTCCCTAAATACAAAGAAACACATATATGTACAATATATCCAAAAATATATAAGTAAACACCAAATTTCACATATTTGTACAATATAAACAAGAATTCATAAGTAAACACCAAAGCTCACATACATGTATAATATATACAAGAATTATAAGTAAACACCAAAACTCAAATATATGTACAATATAAACAAGAATTACATGTAAACACCAAAAATCTCATATATGTACAATACATACAAAAATTATCAGTAAACACATTAGCTCACATATATGTACAATATAAACAAGAATTATCTGTAAATACCAAAACTCACATATATGTACTATATAAACCAGAAGGGGAAGTGTTGTTATGTTCTTGAAAACAACTGATTTATTTATTAATCATATAAATCTACCATTTTTTTAATTATTTAAACTTTCCTGTTCAACTCATAATTTCTTTGCATTTCAAAATATTTGGTCTTTGCAATACATTTTCATCCGTTAGCTTTTTCTTATTTATTGCAAATGTTTATCATTCTAGAATATGGTTTTCAACACCAAAATAGTTAATATTGCATTAGAAACATATACTTCAACATTCCACCGACCTGTTTCTATTAAGACCATTCTTAAACTCAAAATTTTCTTTAAACATTCTATAATTTAAAGATTTTGGTGAATTTACCATAAGTTATAATGTAATGCCATTCCTATCTAAATTCGATATGTAGGCGCATAAGTACTGAAGACATAAGCCAATCTGAGTTAGGAACAAGCTGGTCTGTCATAATATAGGAATAGCCAGTATCACCAAACACTGTTCAATTAACTTTAATCATGGGATTCAAAATGATAGGCGACCGACAATTTGCAAAATCATAATTGATACGCTAAATAAGAAAGTTTTGAATCCTTCCCGGATAAAAGTCAAGCCTAATATGCAATCATTCTTAGTTGTCTAGTCAGGTGTAAAAGCACGGACTGGTCGTCTTGACCAAAATATGCGTCCAGGTAGGGGGATTTGTTTTTATGCGTGCCGTTACCTTGGAATCTGCATGTTAAAAAAAATCATGTTGGTAGGGGTTATATTCATATTATTTGAATTTGTTTTTTGTGTAGTGTTTTGTTGTCTTTCTGTCATTCTTCTTTTTGATTTTATTGTATTTAATTAATTGATATATCCTACCTCCTTTAAATTTCATATCTTTTAAAATCATTGTTAATTTGTTCTCGTACTGAATATGCATGATATATTTGCCACTTGACGTTTAGCAAACAAAAACCAATCAGTCCGATTAAGAGATATGGACAATTTCTCCTTAATTTATGCATCACCTGGTCAAATTCAAAAGAAGTCTTTTACTAAATTTAACAGTATCACAGCCTGATGTGGGCAACTTGAGATTCTAACAACTCGCATGTTGTATTTCTGAGCATGTCACAAAATCATAAATGTCTAAATATACATAAACACTGAAAATGTATGATTCATTCGGACATTTTTATTTTTTATAAAATAAAGAAGAAAACATTCAATTTTTTCTTATCAGATATTGACCTATGTATTGTCCTTTAAAAACTTGTGAAATTCCGAATTTTTATTTAATTTGATACTTTGTATTGGGAGAAAACCAATGCGGCCTGTTCTTAAGCAACATGTCTGCCCTGATCAAGCATTCAATGTTTTTAAAGTGGGAGTCCAAATCTACGGTGGTCAATTTAAATTCACTCGCTTTAAGGTAGATCGGGAGTATTCCGCCATCTTGGATTGTAAAATAGTAGATAACAATCGGTATAGATTTTTAATGAATTGTGCAAATAAGAGTGGAATGTAAATGTAGTTCATTTGTAAGTTTTTTCATCTTAATGAAAAAAAGATATGTGTTTAATCTTATACTGCTTTAAGAAATACAATAAAATAATTCAACTTAGCCATATAAGGGGAAAGAACTCATATATTCTAACTTTTATAAAAGGAATATGTTGTAAACGTTAATTAAATTTACCCAGTTTGTTTAATAGAAAAAAACACAAAAATCAAAGCATCATGGATGTTGTGATTCAGCCAATTTTGTAGCTAGTCTGGCATTTTTTTCTGACCACACTTTCAATAATTATTTTATTATCTTCATTTCCATAATCTCACTGTAAAATTTCCATTCTATTGCCAAAAGATTAATGCAAATTATTTTGGTATTTCAATTCAAGACACTGTCAGATTTTTTTACATCTTTTTTTAGAAACATTTGAAATTCAATGATTTTGGACAAGAATGTTAAGGGAAATCTTCAAATGACTGTAGCATACTTTTTATATGCCATTAATAATAATTGGCTTAATAATTTCCAAAAAGAGCCATTAAAAATGCACTTTCTCAGCAACAACAAAAATAAATAATTAGCTTTTTATCTAAATAGGTGTTCATTCTTCATTAAGGAAAAAATACATTTCCTGTATTCAAATACACATGTACAAATACCTCATGCTGAATTTATTCCAATTACTGTTAAATAGCATTATAATGGGGAATATACAAATACCTCATGCTGAATTTATTCCAATTACTGTTAACTAGCATTATAATGGGGAATATACAAATACCTCATGCTGAATTTATTCCAATTACTGTTAAATAGCATTATAATGGGGAATATACAAATACCTCATGCTGAATTTATTCCAATTACTGTTAACTAGCATTATAATGGGGAATATACAAATACCTCATGCTGAATTTATTCCAATTATTGTTAACTAGCATTATAATGGGGAATATACAAATACCTCATGCTGAATTTATTCCAATTACTGTTAACTAGCATTATAATGGGGAATATACAAATACCTCATGCTGAATTTATTCCAATTACTGTTAACTAGCATTATAATGGGGAATATACAAATACCTCATGCTGAATTTATTCCAATTACTGTTAACTAGCATTATAATGGGGAATATACAAATACCTCATGCTGAATTTATTCCAATTACTGTTAACTAGCATTATAATGGGGAATATACAAATACCTCATGCTGAATTTATTCCAATTACTGTTAACTAGCATTATAATGGGGAATATACAAATACCTCATGCTGAATTTATTCCAATTACTGTTAACTAGCATTATAATGGGGAATATACAAATACCTCATGCTGAATTTATTCCAATTATTGTTAAGTAGCATTATAATGGGGAATATACAAATACCTCATGCTGAATTTATTCCAATTATTGTTAACAAGCATTATAATGGGGAATATACAAATACCTCATGCTGAATTTATTCCAATTATTGTTAACAAGCATTATAATGGGGAATATACAAATACCTCATGCTGAATTTATTCCAATTATTGTTAAATAGCATAATAATGGGGAATATACAAATACCTCATGCTGAATTTATTCCAATTATCGTTAAATAGCATTATAATGGGGAATATACAAATACCTCATGCTGAATTTATTCCAATTATCGTTAAATAGCATTATAATGGGGAATATACAAATACCTCATGCTGAATTTATTCCAATTATCGTTAAATAGCATTATAATGGGGAATATACACATACCTCATGCTGAATTTATTCCAATTACTGTTAAATAGCATTATAATGGGGAATATACACATACCTCATGCTGAATTTATTCCAATTACTGTTAACTAGCATTATAATGGGGAATATACAAATACCTCATGCTGAATTTATTCCAATTACTGTTAACTAGCATTATAATGGGGAATATACAAATACCTCATGCTGAATTTATTCCAATTACTGTTAAATAGCATTATAATGGGGAATATACAAATACCTCATGCTGAATTTATTCCAATTACTGTTAACTAGCATTATAATAGGGAATATACAAATACCTCATGCTGAATTTATTCCAATTATTGTAAAATAGCATTATAATGGGGAATATACAAATAAATTTGTGACAGAAAATGCTGAGGTAAGACATGTAAGAGAGATAATTGTAACTTAAATAGACCTTAATTATTAACTTATGTCAGAAGATTATGACACTGATTTTACAACTATTGAGGTCAAAATTTGGTGTATTCAGTAAGATGTGTGATAAATTGAATACACAAATTCTTGACCTCAATACCTGTATGATTATCAACTGTCATGATATATTAATATAACTGTGGTCAATTAAGACTGCATTTGAGTGGAGTTTAATCCAAATAATACTTACACCTTTGAGTGTAATTGTTTGAAAATCGTGGCAGCTGTCCATCATACTGGTATTGTACCAACAATTTGATTTGCCTAATGCAAGAATGGGAATAATAGCATTTAAAAAAGTGTGGGAATCAACTCTGATATGAATACACATCTTGAACCAAATTTTATTCAATGGCTCACAGGAACATAAGATACTGATAAAACACTTTTATTATTCTTATCAACGGCTAAAATTTGATAAATCACATTTTCCACATTCATGTGACATTAATTAATAAATGGCAATTTAATATCAATTTTGATTTACACAGGAACTATATACTAGTACAAGTGTTTATCTAAAATAAAGAAGTTGTTCGCCCAACCTTTTCTTAATTTAAAGACAAATAACATATTAAAAGTTGGCAGTTGATGATTAAAATGGTGTATAAAGTTTCTGCAAGTCATAGAAACACATAATTATTTTCATGACATGTCTTCAACATTGAATTTTGCACCATCTCCAAAACCAGAGTGATCACATAGATCCAGCATGGCTGAATCAAAAAACCAGAGTTCAGTGACCCCGTTTTTTTTATTTTCTGAAAGCTTATTATAAGAGATGTCTTCTCATATTTTATCTTAAAATTCTATCGTTCAGTTTTTCTTTCTATAAAACAAAGTTTGTTTAAGTATAGCGCATTCAAAATCTGTAGCTTAAAAAATACTGGTGACTCATACTTTTTCTAATTTGTTTGCGCTTAGTATAGAAAAGGGAACATTGGCTTTACCTCTTTAACCTGAAGGGAACTGACCTAAACATTGATTGATTGAGTGTTTGCTTTATGCCCAATGGTTGATTCAAATAGCTATCTATTCAAGGAAAAGTAAATTATCTAACCCCACACAAATGTTAATGTTGAACATATTTGTAAAAAGTAGTCTAGTTAAAGAGACTATGGTCTTAGTTGAAATTTGACGTTGAACGAGATTTCAGTCACAATGTGAGTACACTTTATAATGGTATTCATGCCTATTGACTTATTTGTTTTGTATTAATTTGTACTTGGAACTGATCTATGCATCAATCCTGTTCGAACTAATCTAGACAGTTCGTTTTTATATCGTCCTTTCACACAAATGTGACAGTCCCAGATTGGGGATGGGGAAGGAAGGTTGAGCGCTAACAAACATATCTAACCCGCCACATTATGTACCTATCCAAAGTCCGTACTTTGACCTATAGATATTGTATTGTGCTTGTTTTATGTTGTAATGTTACACCACTGTTTCAGGTTAGGATAAAGGTTGGCGCTTGTTAAAATATTTAAACCCGCTGCATTTTTATGCACCTGTACTAAGTCAGGCGCCTGTTGTTCAGTGGTTGTCGTTTGTTGGTGTGGTTCATAAGTGTTTCTCTTGTTTCTCGTTTTTTATATAGATTGGACCGTTGGTTTTCCTGTTTGAATTGTTGACTTGGATGGATAGTTGTCTCATTGACACTCATACCATATCTTCTTATTCATATCTGTAGTCCAGTCGTTATCATCACGTTTCCGTTTTTTACAATATTTTTTGCTACCACAGCCTGAATCAGGTTAAAAAGGTATTAGGGTGATCAGCTCTGAAAGAACGTGATAACTTAAACTACATATTAAATATTCCAACTTATCTTAAATCTAACAAGCAGGTTATTTCTTTTCACGTACAAAACAAAACATAGACATTTGGATATTTTTAAATGATTTATAATTGGTCAATTGAACAATACCAAAACATTGTCTCATAAATGAGATTTCTGATTGATCCTTAGAACTTATAACCAGACTTTTTCAAATATTGGTGATTTCAGGTTGGTTCCTATAGAACACGATAACTAGACAGTATCTAATAATGGTGATTATGATTGGTCCTCTGAACGTTATAACCAGATATTACTTATAATGGGGATTTCTGATTGGTCCCTTGCATATAAAAATCAGAAAAAGCCCGAAAATGTTGATTGATTTTTATTCTGCAAAAACAGGGAACAATCTTTGGCATAAGAAATGTACACAATTCAACCTTTTTGCATACATTTTAAGAGTTAAATTGGTTATCAGTCTATCTTAACGACAAAAAGTTCAAAAGGTTAGAAAACACACATTGTCACATGTTTGTTCCTTCATGGTTAATTGCTAGATACAAAAGCTGGGAATTTATTTGACGAAAACTAACCACCATCTATACTTAATTCCCTGAAGGACAAAATCATAAAAATAATTCATATATCTTTATCAACAGAAAAACATACCACAAAATTTCCTAAATTTTTTTTTTTCTATGTTTCATGTTTCTCATATTCCTATATACATTTGTATATATAATTATATTCATTTTATGTACACAATGTTTATAGTTTTGGCAATATTTACACAACAGTTTTTACTGCATGTGATTAAATTTAAAAAAAATTACTATAACAGACCAAAATTGATCTAGTTGTCAATTTTATTCCAATATTTCCTCTCTAGTCCACTTTTTCATCTTCACAATTTTTTTTTATAAAAGAGAGGCGAAAGATACCAAAATGGAGATTCAAATTCATGAGTAAAAATAAACTGACAACGCCATTGCAAAAAATAAAAAAAGACAAAAAATTAAACAACAGTACAGCCCTTGGATGGTGTAAACTTCCCAAAAAAAACGTGTATGGTGTAATGGTGTATGGCATATGGTGCAATGGTAGAAGGT
Source organism: Mytilus californianus (assembly GCF_021869535.1). Classification (NCBI taxonomy): domain Eukaryota; kingdom Metazoa; phylum Mollusca; class Bivalvia; order Mytilida; family Mytilidae; genus Mytilus; species Mytilus californianus. Next base: position 910,147 of record NW_026262720.1, read on the forward strand.
GTATGGTGCTATGGTGTATGGTGTAAGGGGAATGATGTAATGGTGTAACGTGCGATCGGGAATGGTGTGAATGAATGGTGTACGACATTTAAAACTATGCAAAAATTGATGTATGTTTTGGTTAAAAATAAAATGAATTTACAAAATGACATAAACTGACACAAAGAACTGGTTTTTAATTTAAGACTTTAATTTACAATATTGTGATCAAAATTCGTTTTTTAAAATAAATAAATAATTTTGTAGTCGCACGCTTTCTTTGAAATTAAATTGCATTATGGTGTAATGTGTAAGGTGTATGGTGCAAAGTAGTAACGTGTATGGTGTAATGGCACAGGGTG